>NC_045443.1:55258175-55380830 GCF_002776525.5 Piliocolobus tephrosceles
TTATTTATTTATTTATTTATTTATTTATTTATTTATTTATTTATTTATTTATTATACTTTAAGTTCTGGGATATATGTGCAGAACGTGCAGGTTTGTTACATAGGTATACACGTGCCATGGTGGTTTGCTGCATCCATCAACCCATCATTTACATTGGGTATTTCTCCTAATGCTATCCCCTCTCCTAGCCCCCGACCTGCTGACAGGCCCCGGTGTGTGATATTCCCCTCCGTGTCCATGTGTTCTCATTGAAGAACAGGATTTAGTACTTTCTAATTTACAAAGTACTTTAGTTAAATAAAACTACCCTGTAATAGGATGTCTGAGCCTAAGAATCAGTGGAGGGCATATCTTGCTTAGAATATGAATTCCTTCTTTTGTGATAGCAGAGAAAAACTCAGCAATTTTGACATAGTAACAGTGTTGCTTACAGCAGTTTAAACATGGTTGTTTGTTGGAATATTTCTGAGGATTCCTTCTGGTCTAGGTTTGAAATTTAAAATTATTCTTTAAATTACCCCCCCCGCCCAACAAAATGTTTTCAATTTGCCATTGGTTGACTCCACGGATAGAGAGTGCTAGGGATAGCCAGGTATTTCTTCTAAACCCCCACAGTATAGAGGGCTGACTGTAATTTGCTTAAGGTCACCCAGTGAGGCTTTGGCTGGGCCAGCAAAGTTATGTCTCTCCACCACTAAGCCAGGATTTGGGGCAGATGAGGAGCATGTGTGAAGGCCCAGAGGCCAAAGGGATCTGTTTCAGCCATGAGCATGTCTGTGGCTTCTTGGTCCCTGTAGTATCCCCAGGCTTTCCGCAGCATCTGACATGGAAGGGAGAGTTTGGCATGCGAGTGTCCAGTGTGGTTCTGGTGCAAGATTAGTATGGGGGAGTGACAGGAGATGAGACACTGAAGAGGCTGGCAAGGACAAACCCTCACGCACTTTGTACACCGTGTTAAAGGGTTGAAACTTTGTGTTGGTAGATGACAGCCCTGAAGAATTTTAATATAACATAATCAAATTACCGCTTTAGAAAAATCATTCGGCAACAGATGAAAGATGAACAGCTAGAAGCCGATGAGACTGGAGTGGAGACAGCACACAGAGCCCTGGTGGAAAGGAAGGGGCTGATGATAGGAATCCCACTAAGGCAGTGACATGGAGGATGGCGTTCACAGAACTGCATTTGGAAGATGCTCAGGGGTGGACTTGGTTAAACGGTGACAGAGTGAAGGCTGACTCCTGAGTTCCTGCAGTGGGTAAAGTGGTTGATGGTCTTTTGTTTGCTAAGATAAGGAAGGCAGGCTGGCTGGGGGAAAAGGAGGAGATTGACTCTTGAGGTGATGGATGTGGGTCTGGAGCTCAAGAGAGCGGCAGCCCCTCAGGGAGGAGATAGTATAGTGGAAGCTCACAAATTTAACTTTTTTTTTTTTTTGAGATGGAGTTTTGCTCTTGTTCCCCAGGCTGGAGTGCAGTGGCACCATCTCGGCTCACCGCAACATCCGCCTCCCAGGTTCAAGCGATTCTCCTGCCTCAGCCTCCCTAGTAGCTGGGATTATAGGCATGCACCGCCTGGTTAGTATTTTTGTATTTTTGGTAGAGATGGGGTTTCTCGAAGTTGGTCAGGCTGGTCTTGAACTCCCGACCTCAGGTGATCTGCCCGCCTCGGCGTCCCAAAGTGTTGGGATTACAGGCGTGAGCCACCGCACCTGGCCTAACATCTTTTAAAGAAGCATTTTGTCAACACAAGACAGACCTCAGTGTGTTTCTGACACTAAGTCACCCAGTCTGTATCTTTGTAGCAGTGATGAAAATAAAAGTGCTTCTGGTGGTTTCAAAACCTTAAAACATGACATTAATCTCTGCTGTTGCTTTTTCCACGCTTGTTTGGAGAAGCTGAGGTTTTCAAAGGTGAGCCAAAATTTGGACTAGCAGTGGGCAGCGCCCCCACTTGCACACTCCACTCAGCAACCCTGGAGGCCTGCACTGAGGTCCAGAGGCTGCTGAACACCTGGTTCTCATCGCTCTGCTTCTCACCCCGACTGCCCTCTCCCCAGAGCAGCTTAGCCAAGTATTTCTTCTAACCTCTGATACTCTCCCGGAGAGGGGTTCTGGGAAATACAGTTTTCTAGTCTCATTACATTTCCAGATTTTGAAACCTGGTTATTGATTGTATTACATTCATCTATTTTTACTTCTGTATCTCTTACCAAATTATAAGTTGTTTGAAGGGAGGAACTGCAACTTATTCCTCTTTTTTTTGGAACCCAGGTCCAAGTTTGGATCTTAGTGCAGCTCTTAATAAATGGAGTTGAAATGAAAGTATTTTAGTTTCAGGTTTCTAATTTTTTTTTTTTTTTTTTTATAAAATGAAGTTTCCATAAGAATTGTTACAAGAACTTTTATAAAAGAAACAAGTGCCCTATTCTTTCTCATTGGTTCATTCAGAAATCTTTCTTACATTAACAAAAGTACTTAGAATATAGAACTATTTTCTATCAAAACTGTTTTTTGAACTCCAGATATAGTCTACTTTAGTTATTTTTGGCAATTGGATTTTTTAATGCCTTTGATTTTATACACATGACTTTAAAAATGGGGAATGGTTGCCTTTCGGGCACATTGAATTTAAGCAAATGTGTTTAGGTCTCTCATGGGTAGTGGCAAAGGTGAGTTTAAGATAATGCATTTTGCAACAAACAATTCAAATGATAAATAGCTGTTCTCTGAGTTAGCCACTTAGGAAAGGCTGGGGTGTATGGAAATTAATTCTGTGTAGCTGAACATTCTTTTTTTTTGTGTGTTAAAAAATGGTTAGTCTTCATTCAAAGCTTATATATGAAGTGTTTTGTGTGTGTATATATATATATATGCACATATATTTTATTTTTTTTAAATTTTATTTTAAGTTCTGGGATACATGTGCTGAACATGTGGATTTGTTACATAGGTATACATGTGCCATGGTGGTTTGCTGCACCCATTAACCTGTCATCTAGGTTTTAAGCTTGGCATGCATTAGGTGTTTGTCCTAATGCTCCCCCTCCTTTTTACCCCAACCCCCTGACAGGCCCCAGTGTGTGATGTTCCCCTCCGTGTCCATGTGCTCTCATTGTTCAGCTCTCACTTGTAAGTGAGAACATGTGGCATTTTGTTTTCTGTTCCTGTGTTAGTTTGCTGAGGATGATGGTTTCCAGCTTTATCCATGTCCCTGCAAAGGACATGAACTCATCCTTTTTTATGGCTGCATAGTATTCCATGTTATATATGTGCCACATTTTCTTTATCCAGTCTATCATTGATGGGCATTTGGGTTGGTTCCAAGTCTTTGCTATTGTAAACAGTGCTGCAATAAACATACGTGTGCATGTGTATTTACAGTAGAATGATTTATAATCCTTTGGGTATATACCCAATAATGGGATTGCTGGGTCAAATGGTATTTCTGGTTCTAGATCCTTGAGGAATTGCCACACTATCTTCCACAATGGTTAAACTAATTTACACTCCCACCAACAATGTAAAAGTGTTCCTATTTCTCTGCATCCTTGCCAGCATCTGTTGTTTCCTGACTTTTTAAGGATCGCCATTCTAACTGGTGTGAGATGGTATCTCATTGTGGTTTTGATTTGCATTTCTCTAATGATGAGTGATGTAGAGGTTTTCTTCATATGTTTGTTGGCTGCATAAATGTCTTCTTTTGAGAAGTGTTTGTTCATATCCTTTACCCACTTTTGATGGGGTTTTTTTTTTTTTCTTGTAAATTTGTTTAAGTTCTTTGTAGATTCTGGACATTAGACTTTTGTCAGATGGATAGATTGCAAAAATTTTCTCCCATTCTCTAGGTTGCCTGTTCACTCTGATGATAGATAATTTCTTTTGCTGAGCAGAAGTTCTTTAGTTTAATTAGATCCCATTTGTCAATTTTGGCTTTTGTTGCAATTGCTTTTGGTATTGTAGTCATGAAGTCTTTGCCTATGACTTTGTTCTGAATGGTATTGCCTAAGTTTTCTTCTAGGGTTTTTATAGTTTTAGCTTTTACATTTAAGTCTTTAATCCATCATGAATTAATTTTTGTATAAGGTGTAAGGAAGGGGTCCAGTTTCAGTTTTCTGCATATAGCTAGCCAATTTTTCCAGCACCATTTATTAAATAGAGAGTCTTTTCCTCATTGCTTGTTTTTGTCGGGTTTGTTGAAGATCTGATGGTTGTAGACGTATGGTGTCATTTCTGAGGTCTCTGTTCTGTTTCATTGGTCTATATGTCTGTTTTGGTACCAGTACCAAGCTGTTTTGGTTACTGTAGCTTATAGTATTGCCTCCAGCTTTGTTCTTTTTGCTTAGGATTGTCTTGGCTATGTGGGCTTTTTTTGGTTCCATATGAAATTTAAAGTAATTGTTTTTCTAATTCTGTGAAGAAAGTCAATGGTAGCTTGATGGGAATAGCATTGAATCTATAAATTACTTTTGGCAGTATGGCCATTTTCAGTGAAAATGTTAGAAGCATGGAAGTTTACAAGAGAGATAGGACTTCAAAGGGAATTTCTGTTTTAAAGGCCTGGTAATGGACAAACAAAGCCTCATGTCTGAACAATTTTGTTTTCTTCCTGGGACCAGAAATTAATTAGGTTATAGAGAAAACTTCTTTAACCCCTTAATGAAAAGAAATAGACCTTTTGTATCTCATGTTTGCATTCAGTTCTTTCAATTATGCAGCTTTTAATTTTTTAATGAAAAGTAAATTTTTAAAGAAGCAATCCACAAATTATTCTATGTTCTTAAAAATTCAAATAATACAGAAGTATATAGAGGGAATTAAGTTCTTTTAGAACGTCCTGTTAGTTTACTACCTCCTCCTCAGCAGTGACTACTGTGAGTGTTGCAGACTCCTCAGCCCTTGTCCTGTGTATTCATATATATATATATATATCTCTCCATGCAAGCTTGTAGTTTTTATTTTTATTACGTAAACAAGAATATTACATATATTGCTTTGTAATTTGCTATTCTTTTCTGAATAATAGCTCTTTGGCATTGTTTTTTCATGTTACTACATGTAAATCCACCTTATTCTATTTGACATTTGCCCAGTGTTATATAACATGTATGGTAGAGAGCATGGTTATACATGCTTTTCCAATAATCCCTTGATTTGCCAGGCAGAGGGTAGATATCCCCTGATCTCAGGGAAGGCCTTTTTCGCAACCAATCATGGTCCTTTTTGCAGGGATCAAGGTCCTTTACTTCTAAACCTCCCTAATAGCTACAGTGATCATGTGACGTGGTTCTGGTCTATGAAATGTAAGGGAACGCCAGCATACAGGCTTCTGGGAAATTTCAGTGTTCTTTGATCAAAAAGCAAGAGTGTTACAAAGAAAGGTTTTTCTGTGCCCTGGCTGCCCTCCCCACACCCCTAACTTCCTGCCTCTGAATGCAGATGTGATTTCTGGAGTTTGAAACCATCTTGAGACCACAGGCCATAGGCCTAAGGATGGAAAGTCAACATGCAAAATTTATTAGTTAGTTTTGCTGTCTAACAAACAACCTCAAAATCTCAGTGGCTTACAACAAAAATATTTGTTTTGTTGCTCACGGGTATTTGAGTTAGCTTTGGCTCTGCTTGGCTTATCCAGCATTGGCTGGGCTTGACTGTAAGCTGTGAGTTTGGTTCAGCTTTGTATTTCTTCATTCTTCTTGGGTCAGAGGTTTCCTAAGAAATAATTCTTATCATGGATCACAGGAGTGCAAGAGAGTTGGTAGAAACATGAGATCCTATTAAGATCTTGTCCTGGAACTGGCACATACACAATTACTTTTACCCACATTCAGTTGGCCAATGCATGTTGCAAGGCCAACTCCAACATCAGCCCATTCTAGCACACTGCAAGGTTATACTGCAGATAAAAGGGGTAGAGAGCTGAGAACAATAATCAAATTGACATAAAAGGATGGAGGAGCAGAAAGATGAGACCTTAGGTCCTTAACAGCAACATGGAGCAGTTGTGCCAACAATGGCACTAGTTTTTTCTAGACTTTTGTTAGAAGATGAAAATGAGCCCCTGTTTATTTAAAGCACAATTTCTACTTGCTGTTGAAAACATTCCAAAATGATAAAATGCAGTTGTATTCTAATTTAACTCTTTCTTTATTGATGGGCATTTAAATTGTTTCTAATTTTCCAAATAATGCTACAATGAACATCTCATATAAAACTTGACCAACTGTATGTGTGTTCTAATTGATAAATGAAATTGCTGGGTGGAAGAGTATTTACATTTAAAGTTTTGATAAATAATATCAAATTGCCCTCTATAAGACTTCATCTGTTCATTCTTCATATTCTTACTAATTCTGATAGTATGTTGTTTTAAAAAATGCTTCCAATGTGGTGGGTGAAATATCATTCAGTTTCATTTGCATTACTATGATTAGTGAAGTTGAATGTCTTTTCATATATTCATTGGCCATTTGTATTTCTTATTGTGTGATCACATGTTCATATCCTTTGCTCATTTTTCTCTTGTGTTTTCCTTTTATCTTAGTAGTTGGCAAGGGATCATTTTATTTTATGCTTTTCTTGTCTGTTTTACACTTGATAAATATTGTCATTTATTTGTCTTTCCTTCTTTTAAAAATAATTTTATTAGCTATTACAGAGATACAAAAGGGTATATATGAAATACTCTCAAACTCTAAAAAATGAGAATACAATAAATTACCAAGAATTCATCATCCAAAGAATTTGTACATTCTCATTGCCTTTGAAGTCCACCCATATCCTCCCACATTTAGAGTAACTGAAACCTTGAAATTTGTGTTTATTATTCTCGTTTTCCTTTATACTTTTACTACAAACATATGTGTCTAGAAACAGTATTTAGTTCACATGTTTTGACCTTTATATAAATGGAATCATACTATAAGTATCCTTTGGTGACTTTTTGCATTCAACATGTTTCTAAGATTCATCCACTTTGTTGCATGTAGCAGTAATTCACAATGGCAAAGATTTCTATTATATGAAATAACAAAAAACATTTATCCCCTTTTATTTCTTAAACATAGTAAACGTACTTGTCTGTTTATTCCAATATCTGAAGTACAGAGGTTAGTTTATGTTGTCTATTGCTTCTGCTGGCTCTTAGTCATGATGCCTCATATGCTTCTGTGGTTTGAGATTTGCTATGATCTGAAAGCGTGTGTCTCCCCTCAAGTTTCATATGTTGAAAACCTAATTACCAATGTGAAGGTATTAGATGGAGCCTTTGGGGAGTGATTAGATCAGAGAGTGTGCCCTTATGAAAGATACCCCAGAGAGCTGGCTTGCCCCCTTTGCCCATGTGAGGATGCAATGAGAAGGTGCTGTCTATGAGGAATGGGCCTTCACTAGACACTGAACCTGTTGGCACCTTAATCTTGAACTTTACAGTCTCCAGAACTGGAGACTGTCTTGAAAAATAACAATAAGAAAGTCACATGGGAAGATGAGCTCAGCTGTCAGGCCTGGTGATGAGAAATGATGCTGACATGTGGCTACCCTACATTTGAATTTGGTCAGTGGGAATACAAGAATTCAAATACCAGTGGACATTTCAGAAACTTCTTTTCTTTTTTTCGAATGTCAAAGCCGAAACTGCATGAAGGCTTTGGGGAAATTTTCTGCCTGCAGAACTAATCAAGGACATTCTTTTTTTATGCATATTTTAGGGGTTTATTTTTATTTGATTTTTTTATTATACTTTAAGTTCTTGAGTACATGTGCAGAACATGCAGATTTGTTACATAGGTATACACGTGCCACGGTGGTTTGCTGCACCCATCAACCTGTCATTTACATTACATATTTCTCCTAATGCTATCCCTCTCCTAGTCCCCCACCCACTGACAGGCCCCGGTGTGTAATGTTTCACTCCCTGTGTCCATGTGTTCTCATTGTTCAATTCCCACTTATGAGTGAGAACATGCAATGTTTGGTTTTCTGTTCCTGTGTTAGTTTGCTGAGAATGATGGTTTCCAGCTTCATCCCTGTCCCTGCAAAGGACATGAACTCATCGTTTTTTATGGCTGCATAGTATTCCATGGCACGTATGTGCCACATTTTCTTTATCCAGTCTAACATTGATGGGCATGTGGGTTGGTTCCAAGTCTTTGCTATTGTGAACAGTGCCGTAATAAACATACATGTGCGTGTGTCTTTATAGTAGAATGATTTATATTCCTTTGGGTATATACCCCGTAATGGGATTGCTATGTCAAATGATATTTCTAGTTCTACGTCTTCTAATCAAGGACATTCTAAATAGTGGTTTTGATCCAAAAAAATCTATTATTGTCATTATCTATATAAGTTGCTGATCTTTTATCTATAGTTGAAGTTCCTGCTACTTTTGAATGCTAATAATTGAGATTGCTTCAGGTTGTATGTGTGAATGCATGAATCAGATATATATCTGTGTTATCACTTAGGGGTGGTATGCATTTTGTCCTTTATACTTGTTTCTCTCCTAAACTTGATTACAACCTTGGAGGCAGATCACCTGGAACCAGTTTCCATTAACTTTCCTCTGGTTTATTCATTTAAAAATATTTGAGTGTGTCCTGTGAGCCCAGGGCTGTGCTATGTGCTCATTCAAGTCAGTGAGTATTTATTGCACACTCTGTGTTTGCTAGATACTACCTGAATGAGTAATGTGCATTCTTGGCACGAGAACATCACAGTTTAGTTAGAGATAAAATTTTAAATTTTAGAACAAATTATTTGGCAGTTTTACACTGACACAAAATATTAGATATAGCCACTTTGACTTGATGCTTGTGAAAACTACACTTTGTATAGTTATGTGACTGGGCTGCAACCCCAGTGGTTTTGAAAAACAAGAATCAGCATAATTTTGCAGCTTTAATGGAATGTACAAGCAACTAAACTATAGTTTATGTAATTATTACATTTCATGTAATCACTCCAAGTGAACTAGGAAAATATTGCTTTTTAAAATTCATTCTTCTATTGTACTTCTTTCTGAAACAGAGTAAGGTATAATGTCTCTTTTCCCTTTAGCATTTAACAAATAAGATGTAAATATGATTTCCAATATACAGAAATGACCCATGCCACAAACAAAGGAACTTTATCTTATATCCCTGCAGTAGGGGATATTTCATGTGGTACAATTTTCCAAGATCTGAAAAGGATTTGACTGAACAAAAAGGAGCAAACCTCAGGCATTGGTTGAACAGCTTAGGGTTGACTTTTAGACACCAACATAAATAACTGCGGGGAAACTAATCTATGGAGAGTGTTTTTTTTTTTTTTAAAGGAATGCAGTTTTCCTACTTTCAAAGACACCTAATAATGTAAATGAAGCAACACAATAAGGAATTACTAGAATCTGCTAAAGATTCTAAGGAAATCTGCTGGACTGACTCAATATGATAGAACTGTAACTAGTTTATCATTTCGTTAAGATAATGATGCTTTCAGATAAGAAAAATAACAACAATAATAGCTGGTACTACTGAGTGCTTATTGTGTTCCAGTAACTTTTCTAAGTGCCTTGTTAACTATAAATTTTATGACAACCTGCTATGAAGAATGCACTATTATATTGCCATTACTTTTAATGGCAAAAACTTCAGTTACTTTTGGACCAACATATTATCTCCATTTTACAGACAAGAAAACTTAGGCGTGGTGAGGTTAAGTACTTTGTCTAAGGTCACGATAGTGGTGGGGGCAAGATTCTAATTCAGGTGAACTGGCTCCAGAATCCATGCTTTTAAGCTTTATTGTCTTAAGATTGTCTTTTAATTATAATGGTATGAACATTCAAGCTTTTTATCTTATTTTTAATAACATTTTTACCCCATTAATTCACTTAGCAAATCTTTTCTTCATAAATCGTGGAAGTGCCATGCAAGATACTGTCTAATTTATTGAAAGTTAAGATTAGCAGGGTCCAAATTTACAAATTGCAGGATAGGATTGTTTTTTACTGATGGTGGCTTATATTCTAAAATAGTAGTTATGTGTATTTGTATCTCTAAAAATATTATCAAGAAAGCAAAACAGAGACAAAAACCTCACGTACACACAAAAGTCCATGGTGGCAGACTGGATAATTCACAATGGTGTATAGTCCTTTTAGAGAAGGATTATATTCTTCTAGTCTTTGAATGTTCACACTTTTATTTACTGTAGTGTATGCTCATTAACCCCTTCCATTAGATGGTGGTCAACAATTATGCTTCTGCTGTGCTTCTGTTCTCCCTTGGGGAGAGAGAGATGATGGATTCAGCATAAAACTGGACTTCACTGTATTGGTAAGTAGCCTGACTGCTGTGCACATCAAGATAACTTTCATGATACATAGAGGTAACACAATGGAAATCACAGCTTAGAAATCCAATTTATCTTGCTGTGAATAGAATTGCCTTCAATACAGATACCAATTAGTTTTGTTCCATAACACTGTTACAGAAATGTGACATTGAAAAACTACTTGCAAACTACTAAAACATTCATCTACCATGAGTTCATGTCACGGAGGGAAAAATGTTAATTCTACTTATGTGAGAAAGCATAAAAGTTCTTTTTACAAAGAGCAGCCACAAGGTCAGAATACGACTCTGAGGTAATGAAGTGAAGGCTTCTCTGAAACTTTTAGTTGCTTATACATTCTATTAAAGCTGCAAAATTCTGCTGATTCTTGTTTCTCAAAACCACTGGGGTTGCAGCTCAGTCACATTATAGATTAAGTGGAGAGTGATGCCGGCTTTTAATGTTTCTTCTTGAACTGCATCTGGACCTGCTGCTGATGCTCTTGGCTGGTTTGGTTCTCCTCTTTGGCTCCAGGATCCTCTAACTCTTCCTGTAATCACTGGTCAGTTCACTACTTAGACCATTTATGGTAAAGCTTTGAAATGTACCTTCACATTCATTATAAGAATAAAAAGGCCCAGCTAGAGTACTCCAGAAGTTAAAAAAACTGAAGTGTAGCTAACATTTTCCCATTCTTCTGTAGACAAGCACATATCATAAGAACATGGTTATGGTTTAATAAGATTGGACTCAGACATCTTGCAACTCAATTGTACACATACTTGTTGATCATACACAAGATAAAAGACATTGTTTAGAAAAAGCATGATGTGGTGGAAAGAATATAAGAACTGGAGTAGGACAGACTGGGGTGGGAATTCAATCTCCACCATTTACCAGCTCTCTGGGCCTGAGCCAGCACTTAATTTTCTAAATTTTGGCATACTTTTTGTTAAATGGAGATAATAGCTACCTTGCTTGTATGATTATTGAGAATTAAACGTTATGTATATAGAGTGCCTGGAATATAAGGTGTTGAATGATGTCTATTATTATTAAGCTATGTGGGGGTAATTAAGGTGAGACATGGTTCCCATCTTTAAGGAGCTTGTTCTAGAAGGGGAGAGAAAACATGTAAACAAATATTTGTGCTTCAAGCAGAAAGGATTAAAGGCCATAAAGGAGCTTCGAAGTGGCTTGATGAGAGTGCTATGAAGGGAACCTATTGGCTGGGGGTATTGCAGCAACCTCCTAATTGGTCTCCCTGACTACTGTCTTGCCCCATCTAGTCTACTCTTCATTAACAGCTAACATAACCTTCCTTAAACACAGATCTGATCACATCAATCTCATGGTAAAATACTGCTGTGACTTTTCATTCCCTTTGTGACAAAGTGTTTAGTATGTGAACTCCGGCTTAAATTTCCAACTTCATCTCTCTCCTTCCTTCTGCCTTGCCCATCCCCAAAAATACACTTCATGGACTAGCCTTACTAAACCTTTTTCAGTTCCAGGTTAGTTAGGGTTCTACACAGGAACAGAACCAATAGGAGATATATATATATATGTGTGTGTGTGTGTGTATACATATACATATACATATACACATACACACATAAAATAAAGAGTTGGCTCACACAATTATGGAGTTTGAGAAGTCCCAGGATCTGCAGTTGGCAAGCTGGAGACCTAGGACAGATGGTTGTAAGTTTCTAAGGGCAGAAGAAGACAATGTTCCAGTTCAAGTAGTCTGGCTGGCAAAATTCCCTCTTGATCAAACTTTTCTTCTAATCAGGTCTTCATTTGATTGAATGAAACCCACTCACATCAGGGAGGGCAATCTGCTTTATTCAGTCCACCAATGCAAATGTTAATTTAATCCAGAAACACCCTCACAGATACACCCGTGATAATGTTTGGTTGAATGTCTCAGCATCCTATGGCCCAGTCAAGTTGACACACAAAATTAACCATCACAGATTCCAAGAGCACGACATGTTCTGTTTTACATCTGTTCCTTTGTACATGCAGTTCTGTCTGCCTAGGCTACTCTTGGTCTCCTGACCCCTGGTCCACTTCTACAGGCTGTTCCGGTCTCAGTTCACAAGTCTAACCCTTCCAGACTGGGTTAGATCCCTCTCCTATGGTACCCTTCAGTTCTTCTATTACAGCATGCATCTTTGTACACTGTAATTTTCTATTTACCTGTCTCTGTCACGTAGACTGTCAGCTCACAGAGAGTCAAGAACTTGTCTTTATTGTGTCCACAATATCTCCTGTGTCTAGGACTGGATTCAGCATGTTAAATCATCCAATAGTTATTTGTTAAATGAATGAATAAATAGATTTAGTGGAGCAGGTGGCAGCTAATATAGGTCTTAGAGGAGGAAGACTTCGGAAGAAATTTAATACCCGGCCGGGCGCGGTGGCTCAAGCCTGTAATCCCAGCACTTTGGGAGGCCGAGATGGGCGGATCACGAGGTCAGGAGATCGAGACCATCCTGGCTAACACAGTGAAACCCCGTCTCTACTAAAAAATACAAAAAACTAGCTGGGCGAGGTGGCGGGCGCCTGTAGTCCCAACTACTTGGGAGGCTGAGGCAGGAGAATGGCGTAAACCCGGGAGGCGGAGCTTGCAGTGAGCTGAGATCTGACCACTGCACTCCAGCCTGGGCGACAGAGAGAGACTCCGTCTCAAAAAAAAAAAAAAAAAAAAAAAAAGAAATTTAATACCCAATTTGGGAAAATCAACAACAGATAATACCAAAGTATTCATTTTGGGATTAAGACTTCAAACATTTGTATAGTGATTCTGAAGACTAATGGTTATTTCAGTATACCAAAAATAATTGTAGCTATCATGAGACACTCTCCAGGAGGTAAGGGGATTTGTTTTTCATCATATTTGAAGGACAGTTTTTATTATGAGAAAATAGATGTTGAAAATAGTATAATGAAGCTCCACATACTAATCTTAAGTACCTATTAACATATCATCATATTTGTTTTTATTTTTATTTTTTGGTTGAAGAATTTTAAAGCACATGCAGAAAAATCTGATACTTTTTGTGCTTAAATAGTTCAATACATTTACACATCTTTAAAAATAAGGATATTTTCTTCATAATCACTATACTATTGTAGAACCCAACAATATTAGCAATATTTCTATAATAATATTTAACACCCAGTCCATACTTGAATTTCTCCAAAGTGTCCTTTTTTTAACAGTTAGTCTGTTTGAATCAGAGTGCAAATAAGGTACACACATTTGATTGCCGTGTCTCTTGACTCTTTTTAATCTATAAAGGTACTCTTGCCAACACCACTCCTTTTTACCACATGCCACCGATATGTTGAAGACTGGGAAGACTGGGTCATTTGTCATGTAGAATACTTCTCATTCTGGATATGTTTGATTGCTTCCAAATGATGTCATTTAACCTATTCTTTCCCTTGTATTTCCTTAGAGCTAGAGTCTTGATTAAGTTCAGATTCAACATTTTCAACAAGGATACTTCATAGATAGAGCTGGTATGCCATATTACAACCTATCAGAAGTATATGCTGCTTTCTAGTTTTAGGGATGCTAAGAGTGATCATCTGGTACTTCTGTAATAAAGTTGCACCCCCCCCACCCCACACCACCACCACTTGCTAATGCTTATGTCAAATCAGTGGTTTATTACTTTGGTATAGTTATTGTTATCCTTTCATCTAATTGTTTTTAGCAACTGTTAAAGGTTGCTTGAACAATTATTTCATTAGGGATTGCAAAACGGTGATTTTTTAATGCAGTAATTCTTGCTACATTTATTAGTTGAAAGTCTTCTACAGAGTTTTTTTTTTTCTACCTAAACTAGAGCTATTTGGTGTTCTGAAATACAGTTTTCTTTTTTAAATAAGAAAGGCAAGATGAATTCTAAATTCATTCTCTTTAAAGAGACTTTCTTTTGCCTTTTAAAAAAGATTCATTGTGTATTTTTATATATTCAGTGTATTCCAACCAATCACAATCATTATTCATTTTGATGCTCAAACTGTTCCATCTCTGGCCAGTTGAAGCCCCTTTAAGTTGCTTTCTAAGACTTTTGAAGAGTCTCTTTAAACTTTGATAGCTTCCTTAAGTGCATCTTATATATTTCATGCCCCAGACTTGGAAACAGGTTTTTCTTTTCTTTCTTTTTTGTTTACTTTAAGTTCCAGGATACTCTGCAGAATGTGCAGGTTTGTTACATAGGTATACGTGTGCCATGGTGGTTTGCTGCACCTATCAACCTCTCACCTAGGTCTTAAGCCCCACATGTGTTAGCTATTGTCCTGATTCTCTCCCACTGCCCCCTCAATAAGCCCTGGTGTGTGTTGTTCCCCTCCCTGTGTCCATGTGTTCTCATTGTTCAACTCTCATTTATGAGCGAGAACAAGTGGTGTTTAGTTTTCTGTTCCTGTGTTAGTTTGCTGAGGATGATGGCTTCCAGCTTCATCCATGTTCCTGCAAAGGACATGATTTCATTTCTTTTTATGGCTGCATAGTATTCCATATGTACCACATTTTCTTTATCCAGTCTATGATTGATGGGCATTTGGGTTGGTTTCATGTCTTTGCTATTGTGAATAGTGCTGCAATAAACGTATGTGTGCATGTATCTTTATAACTGAATGATTTATATTCCTTTGGGTGTATACCCAGTAATGATATTGCTGGGTCAAATGGTATTTCTGGTTCTAGATCCTTGAACCAGATGATTCCTCATCACCACACTGTCTTCCACAATGGTTGAACTCATTTATATTCCCTCCAACAGTGTAAAAGTATTCCTGTTTCTCCATAGCCTCGCCAGCGTCTGTTGTTTCTTGACTTTTTAATGATCATCATTCTGACTGGCATGAGATGGTATCTCATTATGGTTTTGATTTTCATTTCTCTAATGATCTGTGATATTGAGCTTTTTCTCAAGTGTCTTCTTTTGAGAAGTGTCTGTTCATATCCTTTGCCCACTTTTTGATGGGGTTGTTTTTTCCTGTAAATTTGTTTAAGTTCCTTGTAGATTCTGGATATTAGCCCTTTGTCAGATGGGTAGATTGCAAAAATTTTCTCTCATTCTGTAGGTTGCTGTTCACTCTGATGGTAGTTTCTTTTGCTGTGCAGAAGCTCTTTAGCTTAATTGGGTCCCTTTGGCAATTTTAGCTTTTGTTGTAATTACTTTTGGTGATTTCATCATAAAATCTTTGCCCATGCCTATGTCCTGAATGGTATTGCCTAGGTTTTCTTCTAGAGCTTTTATGGTTTTGGGTTTTACATTTAAGTCTTTAATCCATATTGAGTTAATTTTTGTATAAGGTATAAGGAAGGGGTCCAGTTTCAGTTTTCTGCATATGGCTAGCTAGTTTTCCCAGCATCATTTACTAAACACGGAATCCTTTCCCCATTGCTTGTTTTCGTCAGGTTTGTTGGAGATCAGATACTTGAAGATGTGTGGTCTTATTTCTGAGGTCTCTGTTCTGTTCCATTGGTCTATATGTCTGTTTTGGTACCAGTACCATGCTCTTTTGGTTATTGTAGCCTTGTAGTATGGTTTGAAGTCAGGTAGCATGATGCCTTCAGTTTTGTTCTTTTTGCTTAGGATTGTCTTGGCTATGTGGGCTCTTTTTTGATTCCATATGAATTTTGAAGTAGTTTTTTTTTTTTTCTAATTCTCTTAAGAATGTCAATGGTAGTTTCATGGGAATAGTATTGAATATATAAATTACTTTTGACAGTATGACCATTTTCATGATATATTGGTTCTTCCTATCTGTGAGGATGAAATGTTTTTCCATTTATTTGTGTCTTCTCTTCCTTTAGCAGTGGTTTGTAGTTCTCCTTGAAGAGGTCCTTCATTTACCTTGTTAGCTGTGGAATCAGCTTTTTCTTCAAGGAGTCCTGGTTCCTTTCAGTGGTATGCAATATTTGAATCCCAAATCTGGTCAGTAAACATGCTCATTCCTGAGTTGTTATTGCTTTCAAGTCTTTTTAGTAGACAAGAGCTAAGGAATCTGTGTTAAAACACCCATAAGTTCATTGTAAGATTTCCAATTCCAATTTAAATGTAATAGGGTTTTTACTTCACTTAAAAAATTATACATTTGCTTCTTTCCTTTTCAGTGAAAATCTTAATTCCTAATAATAAGATATTTTTATAGCTTTATCTTCTATATAGATAACGTATAAGTATAAATAGTTAAAAATAATAATACTAATACTACCACTAACCATTAGATTACTAAATTAAGTTTCAGGTTTTGCGGGCTTTTTTTTTTTGCCCTTAGAAATAACTCATTAAATAAATATGGCCCAAATACTGTGTCTTAAAGCCATTTGAGTTATTTCTTTTTTCTGTGTGGTAAATTATCTTTTCTAATGACTTATACAACACAACTAATGAGTCCTCATTATACTTGAAAAAGCAAGGTTTTCATTCTAATAGACCTGGTTCCTCTAGGGGAGGGGTGCTAGAGATTAGAGTTGTGTTCTAAATTAATTAGTTGAAGCAACAAAAACCAGAGGAAAATCTGTTATGTAAATACGTGGTCACAATGCACTTTATCTTGAAGAAACTTGTCAGGGAGTGAATAGCAGATGCAGAATTTTTCTGCCAATGTGAGTTATTGGGCTGCCTGCTTCTGTAAATTTTTAAATATGATCCCTCAGCAACCTATGGACAATACCAGATTTCCTATCACCTACTTGATTTTCAGGTCATTTTTGGTGTAAGCATATACTCAGTAGAGGGTTAAGAAAGAAGTTGGATTAGAGCCAAAGGCAGTTGCTTTTCACCATCATTGAAAGTGGGGATTTAGAAATCCTGCTGCTTCAATAGGGTTTCTTTTGAGTACAATTGGAGTAGTAGGAGTGAAAGAAAAGGCAGATTTAGGGAAAGGAGATGGAAAGATAGGAAGAGGGATAGGAAGATAAAGATTATAATAGCTCTTCTCTCCTATACCAGACACAGTGCTAGGCATTTTAATTAATTTAAACAACTCTCAGAATGCAACTTTCACATGATCTCTGTAGGATGAACTGAAGGCTGTGTATATCAACATAATTTTAGCAAGAGGTTTTAGTTTCTTCTTAGGTCTGGTATAATGCAGTGATCTGTTGATTAAAACATTTTATTAGACTAAATGTGTACTTTGGTTTGAGGTTGAGACCAAGTTTTTCACTCAAATGTTTTTGTAGAGAAATAATTAGGAACATCAGTATTATCATCACTTTTAATTTTATTTTCTCAAGCCTGCTACCTAGGGCCTGGCACATAATAAGGGCTCAATAAATGTTTGTTGAGTGATTAAATCACCCGATTATTTTTCATTCCTTCCAACCCTAGATGGAATGGAGAAGTAAAAATATATTATGAAATTTTATACAGGCAAACAATTTGTATAAGGAAATATAGTGAATGGAAATGCCATAAATGTTGAAATAAGCCTAACCACTCTATGGTAGTAAAAGGAAAAATCAGGAAAATATGTGGATAATATAGTAAGGTTTCAGTGCTAAAAGGAGCTTTAGAAATCATCTGAATCTTCATTTTGTAGATGAGGACTATGAGGATCAGACATGGTTGTGACTTGTGCAGAGCCACACTCATGGTTAGGGGAGTCAGCTGATCCTGGTTTTCTAATTGTCTCCTCCAGGTGCATACCCTACCCTTACATTGCACCCAATGCCCAACAAAGACAGAGAGTAGGACTTCCATGTTCATTGAATCCCAAGCAATTACTTTGAGAACCCTGAAAGAAATCATTTTGGGACATTTACCTGAGATAAGAATGAAGCCCATAATGCAATTCAGAAAACAAACAAGGGAGTTTAGCAGATCACATAAGCCTGTTTACATTGAGAACCAGATAGAGAACAGTTCCTCAAGAGACTAGATAGAGGCTGCAATATTAGGGACATTTCTGTAGTGATGACATAAAACTATTGGGATGTTTGGGAGAGAGTGAGTGTTCTATCCCACTGAGAGATTGGATAGACTGGTTCTATTTTCAATTCTCCTCATTTTCATTATCTGTGTTTGGGATGGACAATCACAATCGTAATGATTTCTTTTTGGGGTAAGGGTGGAGGGCAAACCTAATGATGTCACCAGAGAAAGCACACAGAGAGTATTTACCGTCCTGGAGATCAGTCAACTGAAAATTTTGCTAGCACATCAGTCCTAGGGTGATGAGCTCTGTGGGAGCTGAGAGTCAC
Organism: Piliocolobus tephrosceles; assembly: GCF_002776525.5. NCBI lineage: Eukaryota > Metazoa > Chordata > Mammalia > Primates > Cercopithecidae > Piliocolobus > Piliocolobus tephrosceles. The sequence continues at coordinate 55,276,732 of NC_045443.1, forward strand.
AATGAGTTGTGCCAGCTACCCACTGAGGGTGACAGTTTAAAAACAATGGACTGAAAAATGTTGTAAATTTGAAAAACAATGAACTGCCTGGTGTCAGTGTTTAGAGATTGATGGGACTGGTGCCTGGAAAGCCTGATAGAAGGAGTATAGAAATTCACACCATTTTAACATTCAAAGCGTCCCTTGAAATGATTCATTAAGAGCCATATAGATATAAATGCGTATCTCTGTATACAGATTTATATGCATTTTTACACATACACACATGCACATTATTTATATTGTTCTCTCTGTGTGTTTAAAATGCTCAGGAGTTGAAACTTGTTTGGAAATATTCAGTCAAGCGCAATGTTTCCTTTTGCAATATGCAGCAAGTAGCTCATGCTCCCTTTAACTTTCTTTTCCCTTCCTCCCTATATAATTAAAGGTGAAGGGCAAGCAGGAGAGAGAATTTTTACTTATGCTGGTGCTCTCCTGAGTGCTGCTGCATGGGGCCATACAGGCTCTGCATTGCACAACATATAGATTATGATGTGGATGGCGCCTTCCAAAGTGGTGTGACAAGGCTGTCAGTCCAGTGCTGTAGCCAGATGGGAATTTGGGGTTTGAAAGTGTGTTAGTTAACTATTGGTACTTGATATTGCAAACCTTTGGGTTTAAAATAATCGTTCTTTATTATATTTCATGAGTTAAAGGATCAGCTGGGAGGTTCTGCTGACGGACTCTGCTCTGCATCTCTGTGGTCAGCTGGTGAATACGCTGGTGGAGGTGGGTCTAGGATGACCTTGACAGGGACAGTTCATTTGTCCTCCATGAGTTTTTCACATCCTCTAACAGGCTAGCTAAGGCTTATTCTCATGTTAGTGGTAGTTAATGTGCAAGTGTTTTTTCACTTTTTCATCTCTGGGATATGGTTTGGATGTTTGTCCCTTCCAAATCTCATGTTGAAATGTGATTCCCAATGTTGGAGGAGGGGTCTGGTGGGAGGTGATTGGATCATGGGGGCAGATCCCTCATGAATGGCTTAGCACCATGTCTGTGATGATGAGTGAGCTCTTGCTCAGTTAGTTCATGTGAGATCTGGTTGTTTAAAAGCGTGTGGCACTTTTGCCCTCTCTCTCTTGCTCCCCTTCTTGCCATGTGACATGCTGGCTCCTTGTTGCCTTCTACCATGTTTGTAAGTTTCCTGGGACCTCACTAGAAGCAGATACTAGCACAATACTTTCTGTAAAGCCTGTAAAACCATGAGCCAATTAAACCTCTTTTTAAAATAAGTTACCCAACCTCAGGTAGTTCTTTATAGCAATGCAAGGACAATCTAACACACTCTGCTTTGTCAAGTTTGCTGCTTTTTCATTGGCCAAAGCAAACCGCATGGTGAAGTCCAAAGTCATGTGGGAAGGTAGTTCCAAAGGGTGTGGATATAGAGAGAAATGAAAAATTGAGACTTTTAATGCAAGCAGTCTAACACAGTGAGTTAGCAAACAAAAGGCTCAAAGAGAGGATCATGAATGTTGCTCTGGTTTGAATGTCCTCTCCAAAACTCAAGTTGGAATTTAATTGCTATTGTGATGGTATCAAGAGGTAGGACCTTTAAGAGGTAATTAGGTTATAAGGGTGGAACTGTTGTCATGAGAATAGGTTAGTATTGCTGGAGTGGGAATCTGATAAAAGGATGAGGTTCAGCTCCCTTTTTCTTTCTGTCTCATGCGCTGTCATCCTCTCTTGCCATGTGATGCCTTCTGCCATGGGATAACACAACAAGAAGACCCTCACCAGATGCAGCCCCTTGATCTTAGGCTCCCCAACCTCCAGAACCATGAGCCAAATAAACTTCTATCATTTATTAATTATCCAGCCTGTAGTATTCTGTTATAGCACCAGAAAACAGACTAAGACAAATATTAATAGTCGTTGTTATTCAAATCACTACTATTTTTCTTTGAAGTTTGTATTTATTAATTTATTCATCCATCCAGCTTTTATTAGGTCTACCACATTTAGACACTATTCTAGAGACTAACTTTGTGCTTAAAATGGTTACCTGGTGAAACAGGCTTTTCTTTGAGCTCCACATCTTCTATTTCTTCTTCTCTCATCTCAGATATGAAGGGGGTATTTTGTAAAATGAAATATCAGAAGCTTGCTCGGGGTATTTTGTAAAATGAAATATCAGAAGCTTGCTCTATGAAGCAGTTCATGTTAATTCAAGAAAGATTGAAAAGTCTTGAAGCTTGCTCATCAAAAACATTGCCTCAACTGTGAGGAGCTGGGACTCAGAAAGAGGGAAAGGAAATAGAAAGAGGCCAAGGAGATAGGGGTAGAGGAGAGAAGGAGGGAAAAGGGAGCAAGTCCAGAGAGAAAGAGAGAGAGAGAATTTAGATGCTTGTCTCGGGTGAACTGATTGAACTGAGGGTGATAGCAAAGACATTTTGCATCTTCCTCTGGGTTTTGTGTGTATGCATAACTGGCTAATTCTTTTTTGTAATGGCCTGTCCTAATGTTGTCTCCCAGATACTGTGGGGGGTAAGTAAAGCATTTCATTATGTAGAAATACGGAAGAATAATAATCATTTATCCTTCTCTAATCTTGCCTTCAGGACTACCCAATCCTCTTTTTATTCTTGTCATGTGCTAGTCACCATTACCTTCTTTTTGGCTTCAGGAGCCTCCCCACTAACCTGGACTTCAATTATTAATCATTTAAATGTTGCATTTTGTGGAATTCTGGAAGTCTCATCTTTTTTATCATGATTCTTCAACAACGTTTCCACATTCTAGCTCCCAGGATATACCTTGATTCTAACTTCATCCATTCATGGAACATTTAGAGAGCTCCATTGCTCATGCATGACAGTGTAGTTACAAACAATATTATGAAGATAATAATTGAATACTTACTATGTGTAAGACCTTAGTGTAGCACATTTACTTGTGTAAACTTTATTTTGCAACAATATCATTATTATCCTCATTTTACAGATGAGAAAATGGAAGCATAAAGAGATCAAATCACTTGCTTGAAATAACAGAATTGAGAATTGAATCCAGGTGGGTAGGCATAACTACACTGGATAAATAAGGCCCGTTTCTGCCCTCAGGGAGTGATGATACCTTCATTTTCTTCTTTTGTTACTAACCTCTTACTGCTTCAAACATTTTTGGCCTTCATCCATTCTTAAGAAAATTTCCTTGACTTTTCAAAGTTAACTATTTAATATTTCTATGCTATTTTAATTCCTGTTTTTACTGTTTTCCTTCCTCTTGTTCTCACATCCTCTGTGACAATGCTGTTTTAATTACCTTGACTTTTACTTTGATCTTCATCTGTGCTAGCTCTTTTCCCTCAATAAACAAACAGGCTGAGCATTGACAAAATCCAATTATCCTCTAACTTGTACTTCCTTGAAGCACAAAATTAAAAAAACTATAAATCTTTAATAATCCACCTCTTGATGGGCTCTTCTCTCATGGCGTCCCTGAAACCAATGTCTTTCCCATCATGGCCGTCCTTCACTTCTCTGAATATGCTCTCCTACTTCTCTGAGTGTGCTTTTCTGTCACCACAACTGAACTTTACTTCATCTCCTCTTGTTCATACATGGGCATTGCCCCGTGTTCTGTCCTGTAGGCTTGTCTCTAATCTTTTTACCTTCTTTCTCAGTGATAGGGTGGCCATAGAACTTATTGCCCAAACTGGGAACAATATTGTCTGGGACAAATGCCGAACTGGATGTTGCCAAACTGGGCAACCAGAGTAAACCAGGACTGCGATCTTTTCCAAACCTTCCTCGGTTCCACATTTCCAACCCTTGGCTGGTGGTTTCTACTTGTGTGTTCGGGGCTTTCAGCTTTAGATATCCTAACTTACACTCTTTTTTTTTTTCTTTTCTAATCCACAATTCCTGAATTCCCTGCTTCTGAGGGAGCTGCCATCCTGCAGTGCCTGAGATGTGACAACCTGGGTCATTTCTGAATGTCTCTTATACACACTGTCCATAGCATCAGTCTTCAGGTCTATTGATTTGGCTTTTGTAATGTTTCACTTCATTCCTTCTTTTTGATTTTCAGTGCTGCTATTTAGTTCAGGCCTTTATCACTTCAAGCTAGGATTACTGTGGTAGTCTGATCCCAACCAACTTTTTATCTGTATCTTCTCCTACTTGTTCTAGAACTCTATGCATATCTAATATAGACCCTTTCCTGTCTCCTGTCCTGCATGGATTACTTTGGCTTTTGTTTAAATATGATGTGTCTTTATATGAATGTCTTTGAGTTTGTCCTACTTGAAGTTCATTGAGCTTCTTGGATGTGATTAATGTATTTTTCACAAATTTGGAAAATTTTTGGTCATTAGTTCTTTAAATATTCATTCTTTTTCTTGCATCCTTCTGTGTCGGGAAAAGAAAGAGAGATCAGACTGTTACTGTGTCTATGTAGAAAAGGAAGACATAAGAAACTCCATTTTGATCTGTACCCTGAACAATTGTTTTGCCTTGAGATGCTGTTAATCTGTAACTTTAGCCCCAACCTTGTGCTCACAGAAACATGTGTTGTATGGAATCAAGGTTTAAGGGATCTAGGGCTGTGCAGGATGTGCCTTGTTAACGATATGTTTACATACAGTAAGCTTGGTAAAAGTCATTGCCATTCTTCATTCTCGATAAACCAGGGGCACAATGCACTGCAGAAAGCCGCAGGGACCTCTGCCTAGGAAAGCTGAGTATTGTCCAAGGTTTCTCCCCACTGAGATAGGCTGAGATATGGCCTTGTGGGATGGGAAAGACCTGACTGTCCCCCAGCCCAACACCCGTGAAGGGTCTGTGCTGAGGAGGATTAGTAAAAGAGGAAGGCCTCTTGCAGTTGAGATAAGAGAAAGGCCTCTGTCTCCTGCATGCCCCTGGGAATGGAATGTCTTGGCATAAAACCTGATTGTACATTTGTTCTACTCTGAGATAGGAGAAAACAGCCCTGTGACTGAAGGCGAGACATGCTGGTGGCAATGCTGCTCTGTTACTCTTTACTCCACTGAGATGTTTGGGTGGAGAAAAGCGTAAATCTGGCCTACTTGCACATCCAGGTATAGTACCTTCCCTTGAACTTATTTGTGACACAGATTCCTTTGCTCACATGTTTTCTTGCTGACCTTCTCCCCACTATCACCCTATTCTCCTGCCGCATTATCCTTGCTGAGATAGTGAAAATAGTAATCAATGAATACCGAGGAAACTCAGAGACCAGTGCTAGTGCAGGTCTTCTGTATGCAGAGCGCTAGTCCCCTGGGCCCACTGTTCTTTCTCTATACTTTGTCTCTGTGTCTTATTTCTTTTCTCAGTCTCTCATCCTGCCTGATGAGAAATACCCACAGGTATGGAGGGGCTGGCCCCTTTCACTTCTGAGATTCTCATTATTAGTATATGGCTATATTTGATGGTATTCTATAGGTATCTGAAACTTTTTAGATTTATATTATTTTTCATTTCTCTTCCTCAGACTAGAGAATTTCAACTGACCTGTCTTCGGGTTCACAGATTCTTTATTCTGCTGGCTCAAATTTGCTATTAAGCCTTTCTAGTGAATTTTTCACTTTAGTTTTTGTACTTTTCTCTTTTTAAACTTTTAGGTTCAGGGGTACTTGTGCAGGTTTGCTATATAGGTAAACTCATGTCATGGTTGTTTGTTGTACAGATTATTTTATCACCCAGATACTAAGACTAGTATCCAATAGTTACTTTTTCGGATTCTCTCTCTCCTCCACCCTTGGCCCTCAAGTAGGCCCCAGTGTCTGTTGTTCCCTTCTTTGGGTCTGTGAGTTCTTATCATTTAGCTCTCACTTATAAGTGAGAACATGCAGTACATAGTTTTGTGCTCCTCTCCTGCATTAGTTTGCTAAGGATAATAGCCTCCAGTCCCATCCATGTTCCTACAAAAGACATGATCTCTTTCTTTTTTATGGCTGCATAGTATTCCATGGTATATATGTATCACATTTTCTTTATCCAGTCTGCCATCGACAGGCATTTAGGTTGATTCCATGTCTTTGCTATTGTGAATAGTGCTGCAGTGAACATTCACTGCATGTGTCTTGAAGGTAGAATGATTTATATTCCTTTGGGTACATACCCAGTAATGGGATTCCTGGGTCAAATAGTAGATCTGTTTTTAGCTCTTTGAGGAATTTCTACTTTGCTTTCCACAATGGTCAAACTGATTTACAGTCCCATCAATGGTGTATAAGTGTTCAATATGGCCATTTTAATGATATTGATTCTTCTGATCCATGAGCATGAAATGTTTTTTTCTGTTTGATTGTGTCATCTCTGATTTCTTTGAGTAGTGTCTTGTAGTTTTCATTGTAGAGATCTTTCACCTCCCTGATTATCTGCGTTCCTAGGTATTTTATTCTTTTTGTGGCAATTGTGAATGGGATTGCATTCCTGATGGGCTCTTTGCTTGCCTGTTATTGGTGTATAGGAATGCTAGTGATTTTTGTACATTGATTTTGTATCCTGAAACTTTACTGAAGTTGTTTATCAGCTGAAGGAGCTTTTGAGCTGAGACTATGGGGTTTTTCTAGATATAGAATCATGTCATCAGCAAACAGGGGTAGTTTGAGTTCCTCTCTTCCTATTTGGATGCTCTTTATTTCTTTCTCTTGCCTGATTGCTCTGGCCAGGACTTCCAATACTACGTTGAATATTTGTGGTGAAAGAGAACATCCTTGTCTTGTGCCAGTTTTCAAGGGGAATGCTTGCAGCTTATGCGCATTCAGTATGATGTTGACTGTGGATTTGTCTTAGATGGCTGTTATTATTTTGAGGTATGTTCCTTCAATATATAGTTTATTGAGAGTTTTTAACATGAAGGGGTGTCGAATTTTGTTGAAAGCCTTTTCTGCATCTATTGAGATAATCATGTGGCTTTTGTCTGATGTGATGAATCACATTTATTGATTTCTGTATGTTGAACCAACTTTGCATCCTGGGGATGAAGTCTACTTGATCATGGTGGATTTGCTTTTCGATGTGCTGCTAGATTCACTTTGCAAGTATTTTATTGAGGATTTTTGCATTGATGTTAATCAACGATACTGCCCTGAAGTGTTTTTCTTTTTAATTTTTTTTTTTTTGTGTGTGTGTTTGTCCGCCAGGTTTTGTCATTTCTGATTGTTTATTTGGATCCTCTCTCTTTTCTTAGTAGTCTACCTAGTGACCTATCTACTCAAGTATTTTTTTTTTTTTTTTCCAAAATACCAACTCCTGGATTTGTTGATCTTTTGAATGGTTCTTCATGTCTCGATCTTCTTCAGTTCAGCTCTGATTTTGGTTATTTCTTGTACTCTGCTAGATTTGGGGTGGGTTTGCTCTTGCTTCTCTAGTTCTTTTGGTTGTGGTATTAGGTTGTTGTTAACTTGAGATCTTTCTAACTTTTTAATGTGGGCATTTAGTGCTATAAATTTCCCTCTTAACACTGCCTTAGCTGTGTCCCAGAGATTCTGGTATGTTGTATCTTTGTTCTCATTAGTTTCAAAGAACTACTTGATTTCTGCCTTAATTTTGTTATTTACCCAAAAGTCATTCAGTGGCAGGTTGTTTAATGTTCATGTAATTACATGGTTTTGGTGATTTTTAAAGTCTTGATTTCTATTTTCATTGCACTGTTGGTCCAAGGATGTGTTTGGTATGATTTCAGTTCTTTTGCATTGGCTGAGGATTATTTTATGTCTGACTGTGTGGTTGATTTTAGAGTGTGTGCCATGTAGCGAAGAGAAAAATGTATAGTCTGTTGTTTTTGGGTGGAGTGTTCTGTAGAGGTCTATCAGATCCATTTAGTCCAAATATCTTTGTTGATTTTCTGCCTCAATGATCTTTCTAATACTACCACTGGGGTGATGAAGTCTCCCACTTTAAAGAGACATCAGATTTCCCAGATTTTGCTTTTAAGTTTTTTTTCAGCTTTTTATTTGTCTTGTTATTGTCACCCATGGCAGTTATAATGCTAAACAATTGCCCTTGATTATTTTTGATTGATGTTGCAAGCGGAAAGGCTATTTTCACTTAATGACCTCTGAGTCAGGTCAAATAAAGATGAACCTTGGAAGAGGGGGTTTCCAGGGAACTTCTAGACAGATCAAAAAGTGGGATGTGACTTTTGGACAACCCTAAAATATTCTGTTCCTTCCAGTAGGTGCTAGGTGGCTGTTTTTCATCACTATTGTGATCGTGAGGCTGTTGGTTTTCAAGGCTACTGAAGAGCAGGGGTGGGGGGAATGAGACACGGGTACATTAAAAAAACGATGAAACTCCTTGTTCTTACCAAGATTCAACCACTTTTCTTGAATAAACACTTTTTGGATTGTTACAAGACTTTTACTATTTTCTAGAGTTCTTAGAAAGTTGATTTTGATAATTTTTCTAGTATTCTCATTACTTTTATGGGAAGAGCAGTTTTTTGGAGGTCCTTATTTCATCATTCTAAAACATAGAATCACTGTATGGAATACTTTGACTTTCAATTTCTACCTAACAAAATCTTATTCATTAATACTGAATTTCTAAGCACTTCTCTCACCCTAACAGCTTATTTCTATAGTGAATTACATATAGCACTTACATCATTTTTCTTAGATGTAGGTGCTCATACAAATAACCCCCAGAAGTCTGTATTCTGGGCATCTATGGGGGGCCCAAGGATCTGCATTTTAACCAAGTTCTAGTGTATTTGGGATGCTAGTGGCTCATGGACCAAATTTTAAGAAATGTCCATCTAAATGATATTCACAGTACTTACCATATACCAAATTTATATTACCTATATATCTCTAGTTATTATTAATGTGATTTTTGCATATCCTTATCTTCTCTACTGAAATAATAACTCATCATGGACAGAAGCAATTCCTGCACCCTGTGAATCCCCAAGGGCTTCAGTTTTCTATAAATATATAAAATATAAATAAATATAGTCATATTTGCTGAATGAATCAATAAATAAGAGCATTGTTTTCTCTTGCTTCTCTAGCTCTAGAGCATTGGGGAAATACATTCCCAATTACGAACTGCTGATTGACCAAAAAAACCTTTTGGAGTTTGAGAACTCATTGGTAAATTGAAAACTGCTAGCAAGAAACTAAGAAAGCACTTAAGTTTGTAAACATTTAAACTTAAAAGCATCACCTCAATTGTTTTCACGAAAAGTGCTAAGTAGTCAAACTCCAGGAAAATGTGTAAATGAGAAAACTTTCATCTTGAACTCTTTGAGAGAAAGGATAGAAAACATTAAACTGCATAAAGACATATATATATATATACTGCAAAGTCTTAATTTCTTACTCACTGGAAATGATGATTTTAGGTGAGTGAAATGTCAGCAGTTTTGTCATCATTCATCTTTTTAGCCTCAAAGATGATAATTTACAGACTTTCTCTGCCATATGGCCATCTGTCTCTTGTGTACAAAGTAGGTATGGGTTGCCAGGACTGGTGAGTGTGACTCAGACACAGACAGTGATGTTGTCTCTAGTCTCGGATGGTCTCTGGTCCTGCTGGAGTGTAGAGTATTTCCTGGTTGGTGAATTAAGATTCTCTTGCTTGAGAAGCTGTGAGATTTTTAAAAAATCTTCTGGAGGAGAAAGGCGTGGTAGGATATTAGACTGCATGGGCACCATTCCAGTTCTCTGCCAGAGAGAAGTAGATTGTTGAGCTGTGAGCTCAACAAGTCTTCAGTAGAATTCAATTAATTGGCTTTCTCAAATGAAAGGACCTCTTTAGAAATTGGTTAGGTGATCACAGGCTCTCTCTCAATGTATTATATAAATAGATCTTAGTTTTTGGCATATTTAAGATGATAGCAGTAAAAAAAATCATAATCTTTCTTTTCTTTTCTCCTTCCTTCCTTCCTTCCTTCCTTCCTTCCTTCCTTCCTTCCTTCCTTTCTTTCTTTCTTTCTTTCTTTCTTTCTTTCTTTCTTTCTTTCTTTCTTTCTTTTCTCCCTTTTTCTCTCTTCCTCCTTTTTCTCTCTTTCTTTCTTTCTTTTTTTCTTTCCTTTCCTTTTCTTTCCTCTTTTTTCTTTCTCTCTCTTTCTCCCTCTCTTTCTTTCCTTCTTTCTTTCTTTCTCTCTCTCTCCTTCCTTCCTTCCTTCCTTCCTTCCTTCCTTCCTTCCTTCCTTCCTTCCTTCCTTCCTTTCCTTCTTTCCTCTTGCTCTGCTGCCCAGGATGCAGTGTGGTGGCACGACCTCAGCTCACTGAAACCTCCACCTCCCAGGTTTAAGTGATTCTCCTGCCTCAGCCTCCCGAGTAGCTGGGAATATAGGTGCACACCACCACACCCAGCTAATTTTTGTATTTTTTTAAGTAGAGACGGGGTTTTGCCATGTTGGCCAGGCTGGTCTCGAACTCCTGACCTCAGATGATCTGCTCTCCTCGGCCTCCCAAAGTGCTGGGATTACAGGGATGAGCCACTCTGCCCAGCCAAAAAACCATAATATTTCTAAGTTGTGTTCATGCTAAACATGTTTATTAGAAATAGGGGGTCTCAATTGGATGATTCAGGAAGCAGAGGGTAACATCACAAGGAGTTTGTTTATTAATTGATAAAAACTCTATTTAGATATAATTGATATATAATAAACTGCATATATATAATAAATGGCATTATTTTAAAGTATACAGTTTGGTAAGTCTTGACATATGTATATACCAAGGAAGCCATCACTAAAATCAAGATAGTGACCATATTCCTACCCCTAGAAGTGCCCATGCTCCTTTGTAATTCTTCCAAACTGTTTCTTTCTGCCCTTCTAGGAAGCTACTGATCTGCATTCTGTCACTATAGATTAGTTTGCATTTTCTTGAATTTTACGGAAATGGAATCATAGAGTGTGCACTCTTTTTTTGGGGGGGGTCTGGACTTTTTCACTCAGAATAATTATTTTGAGATGTCACAGAGTTTATCAATAGTTCATTCCTTTTTTTTTTTTCCTTGAGTAGTTGTATTAGTCAAGGTTCCCCAGATAACTTGGAGATTTATTATAAGGAATTGGCTCACAAGACTATGGAGGCTGACAAGTTCCAAGTTTTGCAATCAGTAAGCTGGAGACCCAGGAGAACTGATGGTATAGTTCCAGTCCAAATGCTGGCAAACTTGAGACCTAGCAAGAGCTGACGTTTCTGTTTGTGTCTGAAGGCAGGAAAAAACCAAAGTTCCAATTCAGGGCAGCCAGGCAGGAGGAGCTCCCCTTACTTGCAGGAGGAGAGGATGGTCCCTTTTGTTCTAGCCAGGCCTACAGCTGATTGAATGAGGCCCATCCAAATTAGGATGGGAAATTTTCTTTACTTAGTTTACTAATTTGAATGTTAGTCTCATCTAAAACATCCTAAAAGACACCTGCATAATAATGTTTAACCAAATATCTAGGCACCTCATGTGTAGTCAAGTTGATAAATAAAATCAACCATCATAAGCCTACCCATTGTTAACTTGGTGCCATATGCATTTTTAAAATCATACTTAATCTCCAAATGCATACGATAACAAGGTCATAGTTACACCAAATATGATACAACTACTCTGTGTACAATTGAAAATGCCCTAACTCTTTCCCAGAAGAGGAGGCAGTCTTTGAGTGATGGTTACTCTTTCTCTGGTATCTCATAACTTAAATACTATGATATAAAATTAACCATACTTAAATACTATTCCATAAAGTCAATACATCTTATGTTACATGGTAAGGGAATAAATAGAGGGAATAAAACAAAGGTATTTTATGCACACACACATATTCATAACAAAATAAGGAGAAAAGACTCGTGACAATTTTAGCCCTCATTTTTATTCTGAAGTCCATTTTGCTGACTCCACACATAACCTCCATCCCTGCCATCATGGCCACTTTGTTTATGAGCTCATTGGGTGAGGACAGGGGTGGATGGGGAAAGAAGCTGATTGCTATCCACAGAATGGGCCATTCTATCCGGTTGATTATGAAAATTCTCCTCTGCTGAAGTCACACTTGGGTGAGCATTCACATGGGTCACTTATATCTTTATATTATTTACCCCTTCAGAAAGGTATATCCACACACCTCTTCCCTCATATCTTTATGACCAGTTTTCCAATCACATTTTTTCTAAGTCTCTGACCATCCAGGCAAATCACTGGCTACAGCCCATTAATTGGTATACAATGGCATATTAGTTCATTTATTGTAAGTACAAGCTTATAGTAATCCACTGTCATTTTAAGCAAAGTGCACAACCAGGTGCGCTGCCCATATTTCTTCCCACTGGGAGGATTTCCCTTCACTACCATTCTTCAGGGATATCCCAGAAAGTGGCTGTAGTGCTGTGGCTGTCCATTTTGAGTGGCGCCTGCATATCATGCAGAACAATCTGTAAGACAGGACTGAGTCTTCTCTTTCTCTGTTAACTGATTGTAGGAAACTCCTTATGAGGCCATCAGTGCAGGTGGGAGAGAGAGACAGGAGCGGGGACCATAAGCATTTAGGCCACTTTTTCATGCAACATTTTTGTGCCATTAGGGCTCGCTTGAGGCTGATCACTTATATGCCATTTCCATTTGATGACTGAGTGTCCTATGCATGCCTATTTTTATGGTTTGGTAGGTCAGATAATACCCAATTCATGATGGGCAGCTCAGGTCATGTGGTAACTTGATGGCTCATGTCAAGTGTTCAGTCTCTACTCAGGCCCAGTAGCAGTCTAAGGGCTGTTTCTTAGAAGAAGAGTTGTTATCTATGTATGATGGTAGGATCTTTCTCTAAAATTCTAAAGTCATAATCTGTGATTCACATATAGGGCCCTGGCAAAGCCTCCAAACAGCATCCCTATCTGCCACTGACTCTCAAGCACCACTCCATCTGCAGATCATATGGACTAAGTAGCACAGCAGCCTGCACAGCAGCCTAGACCTATTACAGTCTTTTCTTGTTCTGGGCCCTGCTCAAAACTAGCAGTTCTTTGGGTAATTTGGTTAAATGGGCCAGAGTAACATATCCCAAGTGAGGGATATGTTGCCTCCAAAATTCGAAGATGCCTACTAGGTGTTTTTCCTCTTTCTTGGTTGTAGGAGGGGCCACATGCAGCAATTTATCCTTTACTTTAAAAGGGATATCTTGACATGCCCCACACCTCTGGACTCCTATAGAAATGTGACTGAGAGAGAAGACCCATAAATTTTAGTTGGATTTATTTCCCACTTTATGACACACAAATGTCTTACCAATAAAAGTCTAGAATAGTTGCTACTTATTGCTCACTAGGTCCAATCAGCATAATGTCATCAATGTAATGAACCAGTGTGATATCTCATGGAAGAGAAAGTGATCAATATCCCTGTGAAGTAAATTACAACATGGGACTGAAGAATTGACATGCCCTTGAGGCAGGACAGTGAAGGTGTATTGCTGGACTTGTCAGCTGAAAGCAAACTGCTTCTGGTAGGCTTTATGGACAAGGATGGAGAAAGGGCATTTGCAAGACCAGTGGCTAAATAACAGGTACCAGGGGATGTGTTGATTTGTTCGAGCAATTAAACATCTGGTACAGCAGCTACAATTAGTGTCACCACCTGGTTAAGCTTGCAATAATCCACTGTCATTCTCAAGCATCTGTCTTCTGTACAAGCCAAATAGGAAAGTTGAATGGGGATGTGGTGGGAAAAAACACCCCTGCAATTTTCAAGTCCTTGTAGTGGCACTAATCTCTGAAATCTCTCTAGGAATGTAGTACAGTATAGTTTACTTTCTGGGTAGATGCAGTTCTAATGGCTTCCACTTGGCTTTTCTCATCATAATAGTACTCACTCTACAGGTCAAGAAATCAATGTGGGAATTCTTCCAATGGCTCTGCCTATTTCAATTATGCATTCTGGAACTGGGGAAATAACCACCAGATGGGTTCAAGGATCCACTGAACCTACCGTGAGATGGACCTGAGCTAGAACTCTATTGATCACCTGACCCCCACAAGCCTCTACTCTGACTGGTGGGCCACAGTAATGTTTTGAGTATCTTAGAATTAGTGTCAGTTCAGAGCCAGTGTCCAATAGTCCCCAAAAGGTCTGATTATTTCTTTTCCCCAAATGCGCAGTCACCCAGGTAAAGCGTCCTATGTTCCTTTGGGGAAGGCTTGAAGAAAGAAAAATTAAAAAAATTTTTTGCAGTGTTTTAAGGTCTTTCTTCAAGGGGGCCTGGCCTCCTCTACATTCAAGGGGTTCTGGGTCTGTAAACTGACTCAAGTCTGGGAATTGATTGAGGGGCCCTGACACTCAGTTTTTATGATTTGAATTAGACTTCTATTCACTTAGCCTAGAACTTTTCTGCTCATACAGATCAAGCAAGAATTTAGTAGACTTCCTATCTACTTCACTTCTGGGAACATGATGATCAACTAGACAATGTCACAGTCTGTGTGAATGAGACTATTCTGATTGCTGCTTCAACTCTGCTGTCCATTATGGTAACCACGCTAACCATGACTTGGTGAGTAAGTCCTGCCACTTGGCTCCTGCCACCCCAGGATGTAATTACTGTATGCATTTAGGTTTCCAGATTTAGTGATTCCAGTTCCCACTGTGAGTTCTGTCCTACAGAGAAGAGTAATCACAGAGATCTTCGAAGATGTTGGGCTCCTCTCATAAATTTATTTCTTACAGTAGTGGCGCAAGTCATGTCTTCTGAATCCTCTGAGTATGACTGAGTATATCTTAAATGATAGTTCTACTGTAACATTCCAATCTGCCTAAGCCTTGAATCCCTTCCTCTACGTTAAACCAAGGCATGTCCAGTATTTCTAATTTGCTGACTGTGGGCCATCTTCTGATCCATATTTCAGTCAACCAACCAAAATGTTAGCACCATTTCTAGCCCTCAGAGGTGCAACATTAAATGTAGAATCTTTGCTTAGTGGGACCACATCAATAAATTTGGCCTTATCTAACTTATGAAAGTTGTCATATTCAGAATGGATTCACTTATGTTACAAAACAAAACAAAACAAAATGAAAGAAAAATGACTCTGACAAATAGAGTGCAGAAGCCCATGAAGAGAAGGGTTCTCATATACAAATGCCCAATAACAAAAATATCAAAAAGGCTCTGCGAAAAGTGCAACCTTGTGCAAAGGCTACCATAATATTACACAAAAAATACTTCTATGAGAACATCTGTCCAGCCACTGCCTGTCCAACCTTGGACTGATATTACCCCTTGTTATTGATCCTTGTAACCAAGTATAATTGTATCGAAACAACTATGTAATCCTTCTCATTTTTCCTTTAAAAACCTTTGTCTTCCTTTACCTCCCTGAATACACACATAATTTATTATAGCTCATGTATTCACATTGCAATGCTCTATTCCTGAATAAATATCATTTTCTTTTAGAGAGCCTCTCTCTGTTATTTCAGGTTGACAAACTTTATGTTACTTTCACCATTATCCTACCCCACTAATATCCATTTCCACACATGTTCCCCAGGTTTCTGCTCATATGAATTGGAAAACTCAAGTAGTTCTTTTGTAGTGTTGCAAACCTCTTCATGGGTCATACTTGTACCTCACCTTTAGGGACCTGCTTGGGTCTAGTTATAGGTCTAGAAGCAAAGGTGGGGTGGTGGGGGTGGGTCCTGAGGAGAATCAATGTTGTCTTGCATTCTCCCATAACAACTGCCCCAGGGGAAGCCATTACCATTTCCTCAGGCAATAAAGAGTTAATCCCCTAACATTGAGGAGGAAAGACTGATATGCTGGGGGAAGAGAGGCCAATACCACCTGCCACTGGATGGGGGTGTGTGCTGCCACTGAGTTTGAGAAGGCCACTTCTGCTGGGAGTGGTGAGGCCAATTTCACTGGTAAAGACTCATCAGTATTTAGGAGCTCAATGTTCAGCTTCATCAGGTTCTTCCCACACATCCCCATCACAACTATAAATCCAATTCTTTCCAAACCAATGCCCCCACTTTAATAATAGTCACCCTGCAAGGATAGGAGTTTAACTTACATTGCACTTCAGCCTATCACAGGATGAGGTTCTGCATTTGATTTTCAGCAATTTCAGCCCTGTGTCTATAGGAGATAAGGGACTCCCTCAGGGCACATGTAG
Source organism: Piliocolobus tephrosceles (assembly GCF_002776525.5). Lineage (NCBI taxonomy): Eukaryota > Metazoa > Chordata > Mammalia > Primates > Cercopithecidae > Piliocolobus > Piliocolobus tephrosceles. Next base: position 55,292,855 of record NC_045443.1, read on the forward strand.
AAGGTCTTAGGTCATTTATACAGAGATCAACCTAGGAATTCAAATCCCTGGGCTCATCCTTTTCACTCACCACTTTGTCCAGCAACATTAGGAGCAACCAACCAACATTATTGTATTCATTAATTTCAAAAAAATGTTAAAAAATATATACAGGGTCACCCAGTTACTTGTTGTAAGTGGTTGTTTAGAGTTTCCAATTGCAGATATTTTGAATGTTTTTATAAACGGTTCACACTATGGACTATCAGTGCTCTCTTTACTACTGGAAATAGAGTCATTAGCATCTTTAAATCTAAGCAGATTAGAGAGCCAATTACAGAAATCTTAGAACTAGCTTAGAAAACTCATCCTTAAAATTCTGTTTTTCTTGAACTATTCTCAGTACCACAATCTATATTAATCAGGGTTCTTCAGAGGAAAAGAACCACATGGGTCTATATAGATTTATAGAAAGAGATGTATTATGAAAGACTGACTCAAGTGATTATGGGGGCTGAGAAGTTCTACAATTTACCATCTGCAAGCTGGAGGCCTAGGAAATCCAGTGATATACTTCCAATTCAAATTCCAAAGCCTGAGAACCCAAGGAGCCAGTGGCGTAAGTCCCAGTCCAAGTCCAAAGGCTCAAGAACTGGGGAGACAATGGTGTAAGTCCCAGTCCGGATCTGAAGGCCTGAGAAACAGGTGCACTGCTCTCTGAGAGCAGGAGAAGATGGATGTCTCAGTGAAGGAGACAGCAAATTCATCCTTCCTTTGCCTTTTGTTCTATTCAGGCCCTTAACAGATAGGATGATGCCTATCCTCATTTGGTGAGGATGATCTTTACTCACTCTACTGATTCAAATGTTAACCTCTTTTGGAAACACCCTCACAGATACACCAAGAAATTGTGTTCTACCAGCTATCTGGACAATCCTTATCCCAGTCAATTTGACACCTAAAATGAATGACTGCAGTGGTCTGTAGTTTTTATCAGGTTTGAAACAATTTTGTCTACTATTTCTTCAATTTTTTTTTTCCTCTAGCTTCTCCACTGTGGGATTCCACTTGAAACTTTCCCGTAGCTCACTGATGCTGTGTTCATTTTTAAAAATTCACTTTTCTCTCTGTGTTTAATTCTGGATAGTTTCTATTTAGCTGTTTTCAAGCTCACTAAACCTTTTCTTCTGTGATGTCTAATTTGCCATTAATTTCATTCAGTGCATTTTTCATCTCAGACATTGCAATATACATCTATAGACATTCAGTTTGAATATTTTTAGATCTTCACTTCTCTACTTAACATTTTGAACATGTGGAATACAATTATGATAACTTTGAAATGCCTGTCAGCTAATTCTAACATATATGTCAATTTGGGTTTGGTTTTGATGGATTGTTCTTTTTCTTCCTTTTTGGTTGTATTTTCCTAGTTCTTTTCCTGTCTGGAAATTTTTTTTCATGGGAAAGAAAATATTGTGACTTATACCTTATTGGGTGCTGGATATCTTTTTGTTCCTATTAATGTTCTTGAGTTTTGTTTATTGGCATAGTTAAGTTACTTGAAAACATTTGGTATTTTTTAGTCTTGTTTTAAGGCTTATTTTCAGGGATGGAGAAGTATTTAGTCTAGGGCTAACTATTCCACACTGTTGATGAAAGTGCCTTCTGTGTATACATTACCCAGTGCCCTGAGAATCATAAGGTATGGCTGGTAAGAATAGGCAACAATCCTACCATGTGTAAGTTCCAGACACGGTTACCTTTAATCCTTTCAGGTGATCTTTCCCTGGCAACCCAGGTAGTTTCTTCACACACATGTACTGATCAATACTCAGCTGAGTACTGGGGGGAACCCTTTGCAGATATCTGGAATTATGTCTCTGTGCATCACTCTCCTTTCCAATGCTCTGTCCTTCAAACTCCAGCTGCCTCAGTCTCCCCACATGTCTAGCTCTTCCTCCTTATTTCAGGGAGTCTGCTAGGCTCTGTCCAGATTTCCCATCCTTGTGCTGGGGCCTGGAAACTCAGGCAGTGAGCTGGAGCAATCATATGTTTCATCTCAATGTCTTCTTTCAGTGACCAGTGTCCTTTGTTGCCTTCTGTCCCATGTCTTAAAAAATTTAATTTCACATTCTTGTCAATTTTTGGAGTTAAGTGGGAAGGTAAATCTGGTCTCTGCTATCTAATCTTGGCCAGCAGTTGGAGTCCCTGAGGAGTGTTTTAAAACATGAGCTTGCTTTGTTAGCCTTGTGACCAAACCTGAAGACTAAGTTATATGTAGCTCCTAAGTAGACCTTTTATTCTCTCAACATAATAATCCATTAATTTTTACTTTTATCATTTGACATCCACAGTTATCCTGATATTTTCCTGTCTTAATGAAATCAATTTGCTCTTTAGCAGGGGGCCAGTTGAGTGGATTCTACTTTTAATTGAAAAGATATTATTGTAGCCATTCTGAGAAGAAAAAAATTGTTCTCTTTTTTGGAAGAACATCAATGTTTCACTGCCATTTAATATGTGGGAGTGAAAATCTATTCAGTTTACTGGCCTGAGTTGAAAGAGTTCACCTGTCACTAGAGAGTGGGAAATTATCCACTGGTTTAACTGAGCCCCCAGTTTTTCTGACTTTGTCTTTCTTGAATATTTCCCTCCACTTCTGAGAAGATAAAATGTTATTTTATCATACATCTGTTGTGGCAGAATGACATAAAAGAAAAAGCATCAGAGTGGGACTCAGGAGAGCTGATTCCTGTACCCACTTTTGCCCATAATTAATCATTTAACCTTGGGCAAGCTAACAAACTTCTCTAAGTCTCACAATCTGTAAAATAAGGTTGACCACTAATTTCTAATATTCTAGGACATATCAATGACTTTTTGGATCTATGGTTCAGAGTACAGATTTTTAAGAACACATACAAAAATGTAAGTCTTCTGGCACACCATGAAGATGAGCTAATTCCTTGGATGAAGATGAATTAATTCCTTGGGCAATGTGAAGATACCCACATGGTCAGCATCCTACTCAAAAGGCAAACAGGAAATTTGCGAAGCATTTCTATGACCTCACAAAGTTCCTTTTTGCCTCTTTCCAGTCAGTTTCTACTCCACTCCTCTTGAACTTTTTACAAATGTAATCATACAGTGCATTTGCTTTTGGTCCTGGCTTTGTTCACTGAATGTAATACTGCTGTTGTTGTATCAGTAGTGCTTTCTTTTAAAAATTGCTGTTAGTGTTCCTTCGTATGAACATACAATGATCTATTTACCTATTTACCAGTTGATCAGCTTTTGGGTTGTTTCTAGCTTTTGGCTATCATGGTTATGAACATTCTTTTGTGTGCCTTTTGGCGGACACTTGCACACATTTCTCTTGGGTAAATATTCAGGGATGCAATTGCCAGCCCATAGGGAAGGTTCATGTTTGACTTTAGTAAATGCTGGCCTGGGCCTGATTTGAGGATTTAAGTAGCTTTGGCATTCTCATTTTCCAAGAAAAGAATCACTTTGAAAGAATCACAGAAGCAGAGGGTTAGAAAGTAAGCCCTAAAGAAGAGAAGTACAGAGTGATTTTTTTTTAGGCTTAGTGTATGCTTGCTTGTTAGATGATGACAGGTGAGAGGTCTAGGTCAGATGGGTAGGAGGGATCAAACTTGTGGAAAATGTAGGCTTGGATCCTCAGAGAGAGCCCAGGACATAAGCAGAGCCTGTGGCAGTGCTGAGTGCATCTGAGAAATTCTTGCATAGGTTGAGGGGTGTGACTCTGTAAGGACTGAGATGGGGGTGGACCCGGGGGATACCCACATGGGCCCTGTTTAGTCTCCCAAGAGGAGAGTCATATGGTTTGGCTGTGTCCCCACCCAAAGCTCATCTTGAATTGTAGCTCCCATAATTCCCACATGTTGTGGGAGGAACCCAGTGGGAGATAATTGAATCATGGGGGCAGTTTTCCTCATGCTGTTCTCATGGTAGTGAATAAGTCTCATGAGATCTGATGGTTTTATAAGGGGTTTCCCCTTTCCCTTGTCTCTCATTTTCTCTTGCCATGTAAGATGTGCTTTTGCCTCCCGCCATGATTGTGAGGCCTCCCATGCCGTGTGCAACTGGCCACATGAGTCCATTAAACCTCTTATTCTTTATAAATTACCCAGTCTCAAGTATGTCTTTATAAGCAGTGTGAAAATGGACTAACACAGAAAGATACGGGGAATGGAGTTCAAGTCAGAAACTGGAGCCACATTTCAGGGTCCAAAGCAGGGAGGCTGCCTCACACAGAACAGCTGGCTGCTCTGTGCTCTGCCTTGGTTTCCTGTGGGGTATGGAAGTTCTGCACCTTTAATATGCAAAGGCACAGGATCTGTCCATTAGTATTTTTTGAAAGCCAAGGATACATAAAAGAAGAGGAAGAGAGATCAGAGCACCCTCCAGTAGCTGAGAACAGTGTGAAGGCGGCCATTTGCAAGAGTTCTCACCAAAATCTGACCATATTGGCAACCTAATTTCAGACTTGTAGCCTCTAGAACTGTGAGATAACTTCTGTGGTTTAAGCCACGTAGTCTGTGGTACTTTGTTACGGCAGCCCTAATGAACATAGTCAGGGCTAAGAACTGCTGAGATGAGTGTCAGTTTCATACTCTGAGAGACACGGGGTTTGGCACAGAACCTCCAAACTGGTTTTCCAAAGCTCTGCAATTTATCCCAGTGGCTTAAAAATATGCCTGAATTGGTTCTAGGTGTGCCAGGGTATTGAGTTTCCTCTTAATCCTGGAGGTGGCTGAATTGCCAGAGTAGTTATTAGTAACATCGTAAATAATGTTCTCTGTTTATTTTCAGTGTGTCAAACAATGTTATCATTTTCTTTAGGTCCTGTGAAAGTGAAAAAGGGTGGAAGAAGTGAGAGCACTCACCCCTGCTGCTTAATGCGGAGCTTAGCCCTGTCACACAGGATTTCTAGCTGAGCACCAGGCCTGGTTATGTGTGTGTTGGTTGAGGTGGGGCAGTGAAGATCCCATTTCTATAATAATAAGCCAGAAGAATAATTGTATGTAGATTATTTGTACATTGGGTTGCTAAATGATGAGAGATGGGAAGTAGATGAAATTAGAAGTAACAGTCAGCTAAAAATGGTCAGCTGAGGTTAAGAAATGAGTTAGTCTTTCCAAACCATTTCTCCTTGATACTTGTACCAGACAAGTAGGCTTAAAGCTGATTCTAAATGCAATTCATTAAGAAATTAGGTCTACAACTTGCTATCTCTAAAAGAGATCCCAAGGAGTAAAATGACTAAAACAAATTACTTGCATAATTCTCTCTGTTCTATGAATATCATTAAAATGGTGAGGAGCAATTCCCTAGGGAAAAATCCATCAGTTTTCAACTGTTACCAATCATGACAGTGCAGATTTCGTGACCCCTTCCTATTCATTCTCTTCTACCTGCCACTCTCAAAGGGAAAGCTCCAAGCAAGGATGGATTCCTGGCTGGTCTGGAGTTTGCACCTGGTGCATCCAGGCGGCAGGTTACTCATCATGAAGGGATCAATAGGAGCTCGGTGTAGAGAAGTTTTACGAAGAGAAAAATACTGTAGTTTCTTTCCCTCTCAGATTCGTGCACACAGTGGGAGAAATGCATGGGCAAACATGAAAAATTGTTTTGGGAAGTATTCTTAGGTAGAATGTGCCTGGCACTAGAAAGAATTTTTTTCTAAGGTGAGTCCTGAGAAGCACTTGTTTCATTCTTCTCAGAATTTTAATAGGTGTTCTATGAAAAATATATGTTTAAGCCGGGTGCACAGTATTAGCCCTTTCCAAACTTGTTTAACTACAGAGCCATGTTTAGTGCTTCACAGAGTGCATGTTAAGAAACCATGTGTTAGAGACACATGAAAATGGTATAGACTTTAGATTGTTTTCTAGAACACTCCACCTAAAGCCTCTCAAACGCTAGTGGTGGAAGAGATCCGAGTTATTCCGAGTTACTCCGAGTTACCAGCTGCGAATCCTTATGGGTCTGCAGCAACTTCAGCTCTTCGCCTCCTCAGAAGAAAGAATTCAACTGAGGGTAAAAGGCAGGGGAGACAGAGGCAGGCTTCAGAGCAGGAGTGAAAGTTTATTGAAAAACTTTAGAACAGTAACAAAAGGAAGGAAGGAAAGTACAACTTGGAAGAGGGTCAAGCAGATGACAAGTGCACAGTTTGACCTCTTGACTTGGGGTTTTATATATATTGGCATACTTCCGTGATCTTGCCTTACTTCTCCCCTACTCCTGAGATCTTATTGGGAAGCTGCTGGTCAGTTTCAGGTGTTTTCTATCTATCACGAGCCTGCTTTTCCCTGGTGCCAGCTGTGAACAGTTACTATTTTAGAGAAACAGTTAACCACAGCCTGACCATCACCTGATGGTCGCCCAGCACTCCTGGTGTGTGTGTGGAAAGCCCTCTCCTTCCTTGCTGATACCTGACTAGCTACCTACTGTAACAAAATCAGGACCCAGGAAACTTCCTTTGCCTCCTGGTTTTCTTTTCTAATTTCTTTCTTCAAGTCTTTGCCAAATAGAAGTTCTTTTTTTTTCTTATAGAGAAAAGGTTTTTCTCTGTTACCCAGGCTGGAGTACAGTGGCAGGATCCTAGCTCAACTGCAACCTAGAACTCCTGGGCTAAAGTGATCCTCCTGCCTTAACCTTCCAACTCTCTGGGACTACAGGCACATGCCACCATGCCTGGATAAATTTTATTTTTTTCTTTTTGATAGAGACAGGGTCTTGCTATGTTGCTTAGGCTAGTCTCGAACTCCTGGTTTGAAGTGATCCTCAAGTTTCAACCTTCCAAAATGCTGGGATTACAGACTGAACCACCACACCTGGCCATGAACAGTTCTGAGTCAAGTCCTTGTAATGTACCGTGGCACTTAAAGAGAAATAAGGCAAGTTATTTGTTTGGTCTGGATCTCAGTTTATTCATTTGTGAAACAGGAAGATTGAATTATGATTACTAACATCTCTCCCAAATCTTTAATTCCACGCTTTTTTTAATTTAAAAAGCATGATCCCTGATCCCAAGGTGATAACTGCCTAGATTGAGGTACAAGGCTGTCGCAAAGGACATAACTAGCCATCAATTGAAATGGTACATATCTGTGTGTCAAATTGTGTGGTCCAGATTAGAGGGGATATATAAGTGCAGAGAGGGGAAACCAATGAGGCTGGTGCACTTCTAGCTCTCTATGTTTTTTCTTGCTACATTAGGTACTCAACAGATCCCCTAAAATAATGATTTAATGAGAATGCATTTGGCTATAGAGATTTAATATGCATTTGCTACATGGAAGGACTTTGTTCTATGTCTACTTCAGCTGCCTTAATAACCTTGCAGAGGTTAGCTACCATGTGAGATTAATGAAAACACCTCTGTCAATGTAAGCATGTAACACTTACTGAAATAATCATTAGATTACTAATGCCTTTTGCAGAACTCAAAGACTTGAGCTAAAAAATGTTTTAGGTTGAAGGCATGAATAGGATCTGAGCATGTTAGAGCTAGAAGAGTCCTAAGGGATCATTTAAGTATAGGGTCGGCAAACTTTTTCTGTAAAGGGCCGGATAGTAAATATTTTAGGCTTTGGGGGCCATTAGATCATGCTACAACTATTCAACTCTGCCATTGTAGCACAAAAGCAACGTAGACAATAGGTAAATAACTGGATGCGGCTGTGTTCCAATACAACTTTATATACAAAAACAGGAGGCAGGCTGGCTTTGGCTGGTGGACTGCAGTTGTTGAACCTTGATCTGAATGCAATCCACGTTGGTGAAGGGGGTTGATCAGGTTCACACAGAGCTATGGACTGAACTGTGTCTCCCAAAAAACCACATGTTGAAGCCCTACCCCACAGTGTGGCAGTATTTAGAGATAGGGCCTATGAAGAGGTAATCTAAGTTAAATGAAGGCATAAGGGCAGAGCCCTGATATGATAGAATTAGTGTAGTTAGAAGAAGAGACACCCGAGTGCTCTTTGTCTCTTTCTGCCTTGTGAGCACACAGTGAGAAGGTGGCCATCTACAAGCCAGGAACAGAGCCCTGCCCAGACTATGCTGGCACACTGACCTCAGACTTCCAGCCTCCAGTACTGCGAGAAAATAAATTTCAGTTGTTTAAGTCACCCAGTCTATGGCATTTTGTTATGGCCGCCTGAGCTGACTAATACTCACAGCAGATTAGGGGCAAAGTGAGGTCTGGCATCCAGATCTTCTGAAGGCATTTCAAACAGCATTGGGTGGGAAAAGAATGAGCATATTGGTTTATGTTTAAAAAGGAAAGCGTTTAATTTTTCCCATTTCACCTCTTAATACTTTGGCCCAATATATAGATTAATAGATCAAATAATTAGATCTTCATTTTGGAAAGCTGAAGTGTTGAGTTGGATATAAAATAAAACCCTTTAGGAGATTGAGCAAGGGATAGATAAAAGTTGGAGATTTAGACCACATTTCTAATTTTGCCTCTATCTCCTTTGGGGACTTAATCTCTCTTTGGCTACTTCTATTATCCATGAGCCTCTCATTTCCTGCCCTTTGCTACATGTCCGTCTTCATCTTTAAAGCTTCATGAGAGTAGGGTCACATTTTGTTTACATAAACTACAGTGCTTAGCTTGTGCCATGCATTGCATGTGAATGGAATTTAACAGTCATGGATGTTACAAGTCATTCATTCTGTCACCAAATATTTGTTAAGCATCTATTAGGTGCCTGACTCTGTATTAGATGCTGAGGATAATGGCAAACTGAAAAGAGTCCACCCTTGTCCTCATGGAGCTCATAGACTGGTGAGGAAGACCGATGCAATAACACAATCATTCAATTGAAAATTCATTTACAAATTATGATAAATGATATAAAGAAAAAGTACTGATATAATGAGGGTGTAAAATAGGGAAACTCAAGAAGGTTTTCCTAAGCAAGTGATGTTTGTGACAGGATATAAAAAATAAGTCTTAATCAGGTGAAAGAAAGATGTGGGTGGAGGGAAGAACATGGCCAGAGTCGTGAGATGAAAGAAAGCAGTTGCACCTTAGGAATTGGTAGGGGCCAGGAGGGCTGGAACACAGATACACAAATGAGTCTGGAGAGAATGACAAGGGCCTGGCTACTTGAAACCTTGTAGACCAGATTTGGGGTTGTTCTAAGCATAATGAGAAACCATTGCAGAACTTTAAGCATCTTTAATATAACTCAGGTGGCATGCAATGTATTGTGGAGAACAAAAGTGATTGGGAGAAGGCCAGTTCAGAGATTCCTGCTGTATGATGGTGGTTTGAATTAGGGATCTCAGTGTTAGTTGAGATGAAGAGAAGAAAATGGAGTTGAGACACTTTGAGGAGAACTTGGTGAGGATTGGATACAGGGGTGAAAGAGTGCAAGGTGTAGGATAATTCCCAAATACTCGGCTTGTGAAACTAGAGATGTAGGGTGTTTTTTCCTTAGGTGGAGAACACTAGAGGAGAACTGGGTTTCAGAGAGGAGCAGGTGGGAGTGGGTGTGGATGAATCTGAGGTACCCATAGAGATGCTGAGTAGGCAGTTGGGCAAATGGGCCTTTGTTAGGCTCTGCCTTAATCATAATTAAAGTTTGTAATATCTTCAAAGGGTAAAGAGAAAGCAGAAGCATTTTTGGTTAAAATGAGTCCAGAAAACTAATCCACATGCCTCTGATTCATGATCCTGGGGAGCTGTGTCTGATAGAAAATCCCAGTGCTGGGGCTGGCTTGAAGTAAAATAATACAGGCCATGACTCTTCAATGCTCTCCTATTGAAGGAGAGATCATTCTTCTAAAATCTTGTAACATCTTATAGATCTAATGGTAGCTTCTTCAGACTGCAATACTGCATCCTTTAGTATTTTCCCATTCACATTAAAAAGAAAATCTAAACTTCCTTCTCACAAGATCTTGCGTGATTTGGCCTCAGCCACCTCCCTAATGTCATCTGACACGCCTCTTCCTAGATTCTAGCTAGTCTGGCTTCCTCCTGGTTCCTCTCATGATCCAGACTTGCTTCTGCCTCAGGCCTTTTGAACTTGAAGCCCTCTTCCTGATGTGCTCCTCCCTTGCACTCTTTTTGGCAGCTTTGTGTGAGGTTTGTGCTTAAATCTCACTTCGTCAGTGGGACATCCCCTGTTCACCCAATTTAAGTATTCAGCCCCGTTACATTACTTTGCTTTATTTTTGCCCAAGGCCGTGAGAGCCCACCTTTTGCATCAGTGTGCCCCTGCATGTGAGACATGGAATCAAAGGAGATTATTTTGGAGCTTTAAGATTTAATGACTCCTCTGCTGGATTTCAGACTTGCATGAGGCCTTTAGCGCCTTTGTTTTGGCCAGTTTCTCCCATTTGAAATGGGAGCATTTATCTAATGCCTGTATCCCCATTTGTATCTTGGAAGTAGCTAACTTGCTTTTAATTTTACGGGCTTTTAGGTGGAAGGGGCTTCCTCTGTCTCAGATGAGACTTTGGACTTGGACTTTTGGGTTAATCCTGGAATGAGTTAAGACTTTGGGGGACTGTTGAAAAGGCATGAGATTTGGGAGGGGGCAGGGATGAAATAATATGGTTTGGCTCTGAGTCCCCACCCAAATCCTATCTCAAATTGTAATCCTCACGTATTGAGGGTGGGAGGGAGGTAACTGAATCATGGGGGTGGCTTCTGCCATGCTGTTCTCATGATAGTGAGTGAGTTCTCAGGAGATCCGATGGTTTTATAGGCATCTGGCATTTCCCTTGCTTTCACTTCTGTCTCCTGCCACCATGTGAAGAAGGTCCTTGCTTCCCTTTCCACTGTGATTGTAAGTTTCCTGAGGCCTCAGCAACCATGTGGAACTGTGAGTCAATTATACCTCTTTCTTTTGTAAATTACCCAGTCTTGGGTGTTTCTTTATAGCAGTGTGAGAATGAAGTAATACAATTTTTTTATTGATCTTTTACCAGGTGAAATTGAGTTTGTATGTTTATTCATCTATTTCTCCCTGCTGAATGAAAGTTTCTTGAGAATGGGAACCGAGTCTGTCTTGTTCAGTGCCTTATCACCAGCAGTTGGAGGTACTCAGAAAGCTTTTGTTTAATGAATGAGGTTTCTATTAGGTTTTATTGATTTATAGCAGTGTGAGAATGAACTAATACAATTTTTTTTATTCACCAGGTGAAATTGAGTGTATGTTTATTCATCTGTTTCTCCCTATCGAATCAAAGTTTCTTGAGAATGGGAACCAAGTCTGTCTTGTTCAGTGCCTTATTACCAGCACCTGTTCCAGTGCCTGTTTGGTTGGAGGTGCTCAGAAAGCTTTTGTTTAATGAATGAGATTTCTATTAGGCATTGGGGAAACACAGATAAATATTGAGAAGGAATGCTAAGCCTTGCAGGCTGCAAATGTCAGACAATGGAGAAATGTTGGTGCTTTGGAGAGGAGTAGGGTGTGGGGGACAATTTCTGAGCAGAGATGTTACAGGTGGAAGGCATACTTAGTTACCAGTGGCAAATCCATGCGGGTCTATGGCAACCTCAATTCTTTTCTCCTCAGAAGAAAGAATTCAACTGAGGGACATAAAGCAGAAAAAGAGGCTGAAACAAGTTTCAGAGCAGGAGTGAAAGTTTATTTAAAAAGGCCAAGTGGTCACCTTGAAGAAAAGCATGATGTTTAACCATGATTCTAGCACTTCACAGGCTGCCCCTTTTCCCGTGATTCTTCCCTTAGCATGGACTGCCTGCATGCACAGTGTCCGCCTTACCCTTGGGAAGTGAACATGCCCAATGTGTTTAGGAAGTTGTACACTTGCCTATCTGAGGCTTTCTTCCCTTTTCTGGTGGACTTCCCCTGGAAGGTCATAGTCCGCCATTTTGTCTCTTAATGCACGTGCCCGGGAAGTTGCTCTCACTGGTATCTGCATTCAGTTAACACTTTAGTGCAACAGGTATAGACCATCAGGAAATGGCCTCTTCCTGAGGCAGGCTGCCAATTTATCACTTTTAGAGAGGCAATGTGATAATTGCAGAACCATCACTCAACATTCCTAGTGGGTGGGAGAGCCCTCTCCTGCCCCACTTATGCCTACCTGTGACAAAGATGCTGAGGACAAATAGTTCAGATAATCCCACTCTTCAATACTCAGCATGTCATAGTCCTGGCCACTAGTTGGCAAAAGCTTTCAACTGTATTAGGAAGTTTAGAGAAAACTCTCTATTTTATGGCAGTGAAGAGGAAAATGGGATTGATTTTTTAAATATTTAAAGTAAACTTTAAGGAGAAAACTCATAAGTGAAGGATTTTGAATTCAAAATGGACAATCTTACAAGGTTTCAGAAGATGACTTCATTTATTTATTTATTTTTAATTAATTTTTTTATTATACTTTAAGTTCTAGGATACATGTGCACAACTTGCAGGTTTGTTACACGTGTATACATATGCCATGTTGGTGCACTGCACCCATTAACTTGTCATTTACATTAGGTATATCTCCTAATGCTATCCCTCCCCCCCTCCACACACCCCCGACAATTTAAATAAGGATTCTGACTACATTACCAGGAGTTTTCTGCCCTTTGAAGAGATCTGGAAATCTGTGTAAACAATCCCACTTCCTTGGAAATCAGTGGTTTTACTGTCTGAATAATCACTATATAGTTCTACAGCCCACATTCAAGCCCCACTCCAGTAGAGCTCACCGTCATGTGTTGTAAATGTGTAACCTGTTGTTCATGAACCCCAAACAACACAGGGGTTATTTATTAGAGATTTGAAGGAAGTACATACAGCTCATTCCTCAGTATGTGAAGCTGCTGCTATTGCATATTAAAACTCGTTTTTGGCAGCAGGTGGATTTTAAATATGAAAGCTGACCTCTATGCAGGTGGCCAACTGTAGTGAAGCCCTTGCCACACAGCTGTGCCGGAACTGCATTAAATAAGCCAGACTTAGGGGCCTGAATTGCTAATTGCCCCCTACTAATTGTGGCAAAAGAAATGAGGAATTTTGAAGAGCATTACATTCAAAATGGTAGGTAAGAGCTTAGTCCATTTCTGGTTTTCCACCTAAGTAACTACACAATGTTGAATGAGATCAAGTCCCTGCCATTATGGAGGAAACAACAACAGCAGCAATAATTATAATGATAATAAATATTTATTGAAGAATTCCTATGCCCTAGGGAATCCCTCCAACTGATACAAATGAACTATCTCACTTAATCCTCCGAATAACTTTGAGGTAGAGTCTGTTATTATGATTATTTTCCAGATGAAGAAACTGAGACACAGAGTTGTTATATAACTTGCTTAAAGTTATGTAACTTGGAAGTAGCAAAGCCAGGTTTTGAACTCAGATGTCACAGTGCACTCTCTCAGCCATGTACCCTAACGGGTAATTACAATATGTAAGTGCTACAGGATAAGTACAGTGGAAGCATTCTTAACCCTCCCTACCTGATTGACCTACTGCATTAGCCAACACTCTCCTTCCTTGTGTAAAACATACTTACAGATGTCTCTAACACCTTGAAAACTACAACTGGAAGGCTACTGTATAGCACACTTGAACACTGTTATTGCCAACAGGTAAGCTGTTTGTAGAGACAATATAAACTCCCTCTTGGAGAAATAAAATATACAATTAAAAACATGAATCTCTTCTAAGAAGGACATCATCTTAAAGGGAAACTAGCAAACCATCTATCGGACCTATGTTACTTAGTTTCTGTGTGCTCTTAAATTTGATTTACGACTTAATAAACCAAACAAAGTGTTTTGGGTAGCTCAATAATTGAGATGAAGATTTTTGAGGAAGATAGAAATTTGATTATACTTTCTGTCCTCTACCGTCGGGTCAATTTTCTTCACTAGGTTTTTCTTCCATGTAATATAAAGAGATAAGGACTGTCCTGCTGTCAAATGGTCTTGTTACAAGACTAAACTTCTGTGCTTCTATTTTAATCATTGCAGAAATCATAAAACATGGCTGGGGTAGAAGATAATCAATTATAGGTTATAAATTTTACCCACTTTAATCAAGTCAGATACAACTGAACCTACAATGAACTTTCTAGCAACAATGTAAAGAGTGAACCAAAAAATGGAGAGTTTGTTATAATCTGAATCCTTAATAACCTCAGGTAGTGATAGTCTGCTGTGGTTTTCCCTAGCACAAGCCAGGCAAGCTCTTAAGCTGAGGCCATTTCACCCCAGATGGAAGGTCACTTTCAATGTTTGTCTCTTTGATCTGTTTATATGCTTCAATCCTTGACCACCTCTCTATGATTGAGGTACTCTTTTAAAAATACCATCTTTTTTTTGAATATAAAAGTTACATGTATGTATTATAGAAAATACAGAAAAATATAAAGATGGATATTAAACATTTCCATAAAATATGTTCAAGAAAAAAAGTTAACATTGGGGATATTTTAACCCAGATTAAGTTGTTTTCTTTTTAGAAAATTTGTATTATAATGTTTTTGTTTCACTTAATATATCATGAACATTTCCCCTGACATGTTTGGGTTTTTTCTTTGTGAAAATGATTTGTAATGGCCTTACAACATTCCATTATTTAGATGACTTAACTCTTCTACTTTTGTGCAAGTGAATTGCTTCTAATCTCTTTCCTTTCCTTCTTTCTTTGAATTTTGTAAACCTCAATTCAGTTATTCCTTATTTTCAAGATGGCAGATTGGGTTACAAATTTAAATGGTAACTTGAAAATCTCTAGTAACAAGACATTTAATTAATATCAATTTGTTCATAAGTAATCACGGAAAAAACAAAAACTATAGACCGAGAAGCAGTAGGAGAGACACGTGAGTAAGTGTTGTCAAAGTCTACATTTTCATTTTTAGGAAAGTTATAGTTTCAGGCCCAACATTATACAACATTATACAGAGAAAGATTTCATTGTCATATACTCTAGTTTCTAATTAGTCCACAAACTGCTTCCTGCTCTCTTGGGTAGGCTGAGATGCATTTACAGAACCTTCTTTGTTTGCAGCTTTAAATCTGAATTGCTTTTATCATTTGTCTCCTTTCCTGCCAAGCTGAGCTACTGCATTTTTGCTGTACCCATTGGCCATGTGATTCTGTTCCTTTTGGTACGTCATATTCTGCACCGAGTTCTGGTAGCTCAGGCAGTTCTGTTCTTTCTTGTATTGTTTATTATGCAGCCATTTTTGGCAAGAGTCCTTTAAGAACAGAAAATTTTTCTTATGGACATCAAACAGTGAGCATCTGAAGCAAGGCCTGCTGTCTTTTCCAAATTGACTAAATCCTGGATGTGTTTGATTGAAGCTTGTGTCACTCTGCTAGCTAGGTGAATTGTTGCTGACCAATTTTACCAGTGAATTCTAGATAGCATCCCTATTTTTTCAGCTACATAGTTGAGCAACAAAATGTTACTGTGGTAGAGAAAGTCATCAAAATAACAACAGAAATTTCTTTGATTAGAAAATACACGATAAACCCAGTACAAAGCATGTAAGGTGCTGGACTTCAGTTTTAGGATGAAGCTGGAAGAAATCCTCAGGGATCTCCTTTCTTGTTATTATTCATCTACTCTTCCTCCATGTTCAGGAAGAGGTGATAACAGGTGAGATATGACAGCTTGGTGTAACAGAACCTTACTCTTTGATATAGTTTGGCTGTATTCCCACCCAAATCTCATCTTGAATTGTAGCTCCCATATTTCCCACGCCATGGGAGGGACCTGGTGGAAGGTAATTGAATCATGAGGGTGAGTTTTCCCTGTGCCATTCTTGTGATAGTGAGATCCGGTGGTTTTATAAAGGGGAGTTCCCCTGCACACGTTCTGTTGCCTGCCGCCATGTAAGATATGACATTGCTTCTTATTTGCCTTCCACCATGATTGTGAGGCCTCCCCAGCCATGTGGAACTGTGAGTCCATTAAACCTCTTTCCTTCATAAATTACCCAGTCTCTGGTATGTCTTTATTAGCAGTGTGAGAACAGACTAATATCATCTTCTTTACTCCCCTTTCAGGGAGAGCTGTGCTCTTCAGGGAGGAAGCTGCAATGGTGGTAGCAGACATCAGACATGTGGGACAAAATAGTGAGAGTCCAGGCAGTGGTTGCAGTACCCTTGTGGCCCAGATGGCACAACCAGTCAGCTATGGTGCTAAGATGGCAGCTTCTCACTTTTTAATCAATAATTTTTATGAATTTCTTTGATAGATTAGAGTTCTAGAAGTATTTAGCAAGACATAGGTGTTCGATCTGTTTTTCATATGAACACTTAGCTTATTCTGTGTTGGTGGAAGCCCCATGGTCAGTCCTTGGGAAGAGCCCTGTAGAAGTCAGGTGAGAGGCCTGAGCTCACAGCACCTGAAACCAACGGTGCAATACTAGACCAAGGGCAGGGCTCTGCTTGTAGCCAAAATTTCCCTTTAGAAAACATTTTTCCTTGCTCAGGCCTCATTTTTTAACATTGCTGCAAGTTCAAGATGCAATCAGGATGGAACCAGGTCCTTTGGGCCTGCATCAGGAGTGAAGAGGAGTGGAGGGTGTCTATCATTACTGGTGGTGGCGTCCTCACAGGATTGATTTTGTATGTTGATGGAAGTCCTTCCTGACCATGTTATTATTCATTGCAACAATTTTAGTTAGTTAATTATTTATTACATTGTTCCCCCAGTAGATGTAATGGAACAAGAATCTTTATACAAGGACTATACAAATGCTGTCCTTCTACCTTATATAATGGAAGGCACTTTTGCCAGTTCAAGATAATTGCTATCATTAAATATTGATAGAGCACAGCTTTTTTTTTTTTTTTAAAATTTCTAGAAGTAGAAATAGAGGAAAGAACTCTGGGAAATATAATCAACGTATCTTGACTTATCATCCAATGGATACCAGGTCTCAAGGAGGAAAAATATTATTTGGGAGAAGAATGCTTTTCTTTTTGATTTTTAATAAGAGACTGCCCAGGTGCTGACTATTGCCTGAGCTGTGAGAGAAAGGAGACATTTTACAAGGCAGAAGGGAAGAAAGAAAAAGCACTTTTAAAGATCAAGCCAGAGTACATCTGTGTGTGTTCTTTAACCTTGGGCATGCTGCCCAGAAAAGAATGCAGAAGGAAAATATAAGTTGGCTTCTGCAGCAGGAGTAAGACTAATTAGAAGAAGGAGGCAGAGGTCTTTGACATCACTATACAGAATAGAGTCTCAGGCCGAACGATTAAATCTGAAACAACAGTAGGCCTTGGACAGATGAAAGCAAATCAAATTGTGAGTGGGAGTCAACTTTGCCTCAAGCAGGCTAAAGAACAGAGAAGGCAAGTTATAGGGTTCTCTCCAGCAGGGCCCTGGCCTACATGGAAAAGACAGAGTTATGCCCTCTTCCTCCTTTCCTAGTGCAGTCAGAGTGGTTTTATTCTCGTAAAAATAAAATGAATGTATTCATTCACTTTCTCTTTCCAAAAATGGTTTGAAGAGTTAATAGAACATTAAGGGCAAGCTTGAAAGAAGGCAAATAACTCACAAAGGGGTAATGTGGGGGTCTCAAGTAGGAGTTTCTGCCCTAGGACCGGTGGAGGGGACGGATTTGCCTCGTTGCTTTGGTGATGGAGTGCGATGGTGGCGGTGGGAACAGGGGCTGTTTAACGCATGATCGCTGTGTGTGTGCGGGTTTGTGTGTAGGAGTGATTTGCCATAACCACCTATCACTAGGCTTCACAGATTTGGAAGGGAATATGTGTTTCACTTAGGACCAAGAGAATGGGGATATATGGGGTACTTCCCTAACATTTAGATGCCCTGCTGGCTCCTAGTCTGGTCATGAATGCTTCTGTGGAGGTCTCAGGGTGCTTGGACGTCACCAGGTGGAACCACGCGTGCACACTTCCTCCTAAGTCAGCACAGCCCCGGAACCCCACAGTGTGGAAACACCACCCCACTGGTTCTCCCAGGCCAGTGTGGACATTGTTTGGCCATCTTTTTCCAGCTCTCAATTTTTTTTCTCAGGTGCATCTTGATGAGATGAGACCAGCAAAAGAAAAGAAATCTTAACTTGGGATAGAAAAAAAGCATTTGAAATAAAATCAGTCACCTTAGAATCGGGGCGTGGGAAAGGAACACTCAGAACTGTGGGTAGTGGTGGGATACACTCATATGTCTCACACAGATGTGCAAAGCAAATGGAGTTGGTTTGTTACTTAAAACTTACGTGATCTTCCTTACTGAACGCACTCTCCTGGATGGTGGTAGTTAGGGAAAGATGTGGAAACCAACTTTAAACTTGCCAATTAACGCTATCCCAGAACTTTGGGATTTAAATAGTCGCCCTCGGATGACTTAGTTTCTTTTGGGTAAGTGTTCAGTTGTTTATATTTCCACCTCATGTTTATATTTCCACCCCTCCCTCTCTATCATGGCCCCTGGATAGATCAGGGTGTGGGGCATGTGTGACCTCATGTTAGCAGGGGAGATACGGGAATTTCCAATGCATACGGGGCTCTTTGCATCCTCACTGGTCTTTACTGTGTGATAGCTGAACTAGTGTGTTCCCTGAGCTGGTGTTGGAGGTGGGCCTATCTGGCTATTTGGAGATCAGGTACCTAGCACCGAGTTCATGCTTTTGCCTCTGGCCATGTAATTCTTGAATGCTGTAACCTTTTAATCCTGATTGCAATCCTCCACAGGCCCTCCTGTCCTGCTACACCTGATCCAGGGCCTACAGGAGGTCCCAGATCTCTTGTGAACCTTCCTGGGCGTTGGGAAACCAGGAGCGCCGCCAGGGCTCCTCTGTTAGCCTAGTCTCTCTACCAGTCTGAACTTTTGTTCCCGTGCTCTTTGGGATGAGGCCCTGGGTATGTTTTCTCCTGTGTCTTGCAGGTTCCCCAGACTATGCCGAGGGGAGCTTGCCAGTACAAATCCCACTAACAGCTCAAGGGCTCGCCCATATCTAGCTGGATGTTTCTATCGTGTCTTTTCCTCCCAGGGTTTCACTTCAGAGGCGATAAGTGAAGTCATGAGTATTTTATCTGTTATTACTTATCTCTCCTCCCCATATTCCACTGGGGTTTGAAACATGAAGGCTTTCCATTTTCTCTTCCGGTCTGGTCGGAACTTTCTTGACCCCATACTCTCCTTCTTCTTGAGGGGGCGTGTACTTTCCCTCCCACCATAGCATAATGATGAAATGCCTGCCAGGGAACCCTCACCGTACATCAGTAATAGTTTCACAAATATTTTTCCCATTATGTGTATCAGGAGACAGTGGTGAGCCCCCTTTATCCTTACAATCGTTATGGAAGTTTTCTTTTGAAACAATTGTCCGGGAATGGAATAGGACTGTTGACTGCTCAAATACTATTTATGGTTTACTATTTAAACATTAAAACTGTGAATGTTGAAACAGAAACCTTTGCCTCTGTAAATTGAGCATCTGCAATTTTTGTGTTACAAACTACCATTAACACTCTGTTTTCAGAGCTTAGGATATTGCAAAGGTCCTGAAAAAAAATTTTGCAGTTTGGCTGGAAATGTTCATGCTTGATTTCAACACATTCACAGAGCATTCACAGGAAATAATTGCAAGTTCACACAATACGCTCTGTGGGTGTGATTCGGATCAGCTCTCAAGAGCACGAAATGAAGGCTTTCAGCCATTTAGACAAAGAAACATTAAAATCATGATAAAAGGATCCCACTGCAATTGAAGGGAGTGAAAAAGAATTAGATAGTAAGGCACACATTTTATCTTCCTTGGGATCACAAGCTGCTGGGCACACCAGTGGATCTGAATTCTATTATATTGAGAAGTATTCTTAGGGTTTTAAGGATTTGAGCCATGTTCGTTTTGTTTGTTGAATCCTGGTGATAGTAACATTTCACTTTGTGGGGGAATAATAGGAGGTAGGAACAGGGAAGGCTCACAGAATGGAGCTTACTCTTTATGAGAAGAAAAATGTGCTAAAGATTTGAGACTTTATTGTTATCAAATGTGGAAGAAAGGATTTTTATGAAGCCAGTCTTGTCTCCTGAGACCTCTGAGTTGCTAACATTGATCTAAACACTGTGAGGGCTGAACAGGAAAATGCGAGATGGGACCCTTACCTTAACATTCATATGAGCTATTTTGGGAGGTAAAACATGCTTCTGTGGAAGGACTAAATGCAAGTTAACACAAATTAAAGTGTGCCTAGCCTAAGAAACAGAAATCTGAATACCTGAGCACAGAAGACCAAAATCTTAGTGCATGTAAAACAGTGATTTGCATAGCCAATGATCAAATATAGGATACACTAAAAATGTAAATATATACTTCAATTTATTAATAATGATAGCTTGCATCTGTGTTGCCCTTGACTGTTTTCACAGCATTTTCACATACTTATTTCCACATTTCTCGCTACTGTTGACCCATTGACCCATTTTTCTGGGACGCAGATACAAGGCAATTGTTAGAGGGTCATACAATTATTATGCCATAGAATCGTCACTACTATTTCTTTTTCAGTTGGTTTTTCAAACATTTTTTTCTTTTGGTAGAGACAGTCTCATTCTGTTGCCCAAGCTGGTCTTGAACTCTTGGCCTCAAGCAATCCTTCTGCCTTGGCCTCCCAAAGTGCTGAGATTATAGGCTTGAGCCACCATGTCTGGTCTGATTTAACTTAGTAAGAATATTGCTTTTACCATAACACTGTACTCCAAAAATCATATGTCCGCTACAAAAGTTTTTATTTTCACTGTTGAATTTTTTCATGAGACAGACAGAAATATTGGAACTACTGGAGCTATTTTTGGAATGAACAGATAGTGTATTTGAAACTTCAGTAATAACAATGATATTAAACTGACAGTTTTTAACTTTTGAAGTTTTTTCTACTTATGGAGTCATTCCATACGGCTTTCACTTTACCTTTTGTATATGCACAGAAATATTTGGAATAAAAAGTAAGTGAAATTTATTTAGAAGAACAGTCATTTGATATAAATAAAAAGTCATGCCTCACAGAATAATACATAAGTACATGTTCTGCAGCTGAAAGTGCTAAATCTTCATCTTTGGGCATAGTTGTCTTAAAATAATTAACTTTTGAAGTAGACGAGGATGGTTCTTAGGTTTGTCTTCAGGTTTTCACGTGGTCAGTGATATCACAATGGCCCTCATAGTGGATGGTAAGTCATAACAAATATTCTTGAGACATAGAAATTCAATACTTAATTTTTTATTAATAGGCACTTTTAAAAAGATCATTGCAGCTGAAAGAGTTTATTACAAAATAAAAAAATTACTGAACACCATATTATAAATGACAAAATCACTTTAGTAAGAGCTTTCAGACTACTTTCTATGATACATTCTATGGTAAAACTGTTCAGACTCTACTCTGATGTGTAATGTAATTTCCCACATTTCCCACTCAATGGTTAGCTGGGAGCCTGGCGTATCTGTGCATTTAGGCATTTCACACAGGCTGGTCCACCTGGTTCATTCATGAAATCACCAGCAGAGGGAGGAATGACTACATCGCCTACCACCTAACACGGAAGTTTGCAAGTGCTTGTATCTGAGTATCTTTTGTCATGTGGGCAAGCATGCACCCTGCATGCTGTTCTTGAAAGTGAGCTATTAATCATGTTGCCTCTGAAAAGGGTTGGGAAAAGAGAGATGGATTGTTGATTATCTTTTGGTTTTAAACCACATGTTAAAGTGAGATCTCTCTTCACTTCCCTGTGTGCATTACACAAAGCCAAGTAAGAATTGTAGCAGAAGCTGGAAGTACAAAGTGGAAGTCTACCAAACCTATCCTGACTTATTTTAATGGAGCTTTAATAAACATTCTTCAAATGGGACAAATGCTAAACTAGTCCTGGGTCAACAGGCATAAGCTAGTGCTGGCCCAGGGACGAGGAGAATGATGTTCACTCTAGTTAAGGAGAAGTAACCTCTTTTCTTTACCACATTTATCCCTTCACATTTGAAACTTTCTTCTCTGCCCCAAATGGATCTCTTCTCTAAGCCAAGCATCCTTAGTTCTTTCCTCTGTTCATCATATGAGGTGGATCCCCGCATTATCCCCTTCTTGGGTGAAGGGTAGGACTACTCAGTGTCCAGACTTTGACTTCATGTTTGATGGACTGTTCGGCCAGTTGTTTCTACCTGTGTGGATTAGCTTCTCTGGCTCTGCCCTTTGACATGATGGGCTTAAGAGGGGTTTATATGAAAAGAAATTGAGGGACCAAATAGGCAACCATTTCATGTTCCAAATTCTACCTAGAGAACAAGTGTGATCCCATCCTGTTCATTTTTACTCTCTCCTGTACTGTCTTCTTCATCTGCTTCCTCCATGACATTTCAGAGCTCTCTGTGCATCTGGGTCTTTCTCACTTTATGTAAAAGCAGGTGTAGAGGCCACCGAGTCTGCTTTCTTTATCTAATCACAGTGGTCTTTATCTAATCACAGTGGGATAGACATGCTTACCACATCCTATAGTTTTTTTTTTTTTTTTCAAGACTTGACCTCCCAGGCTCAAGTGAGTCTCCTGCCACAGCTTTCCAAGTGGCTGGCACTACAGGTGTGCACCATGATGCCTGGCTAATTTTTTGTATTTTTGTAGAGATGGAGTTTCGCTATGTTGCCCAGGCTGCTCTCAGACTCCTAGGCTCAAGCCATCCACCTGCCTCAGCTTCCCAAAGTGCTAGGACTACAGGTATGAGCCACCATGGCTGGCCCTCTGTTGTTCTTATAGAACTCATGTATTACTGTAAGTTAGCACCCTTCTAATGATCCAGAAAGAGGAGATACACTTTGTTCTGGAAACAGAATTAAAATAATTTCTTAGATTTCTTCTACAACTTATTTCCACAAAACGTGATCCATGCCTTTATGAGGCTACTGGTTGCTCTTTAATTTAGATAGCTGTTGTGTAAACCTTCAGGCATGAGGAACACACTAGTTCTCTAATCTCCTGCTAGAGATGCCTCCCTAGATCTCCTTTCCCTACTTCATCTGTGTTCGTTACATTCCCCCCACATTGCTCCAGGCAGAAAGTGAAAACATTGGAGTGGGAGATAGCAAGGAGGTGAGTGCAAGACTGGACAACCTCACAAAGTGATTAGAAAGAGAAGAAGACTGTAGAAGGTGGTGAAAGTGATTCCTGTCCCACTCTTCACCCATAAAAATGGTGCAGAATTTAGCTTTGTCAATAGGATCATAGAATGCTGCTATTACTGATCAGAATCTTTGCAATCATATGGTTCCAATCCCTTCATTTCATAAAACAGAAATAAGAAGTTGAAGGAGGCATCAGTCTGGGAGTAGAATATGGGTCTCTTAATTCTGTTCATCATGATATATTCTTATTCATGGGTGCCTGGCATAGCAAAAACTGGGGGGCAGAGGAGGAAAGACTAGGAGTATTGGAAAGAGTATTATTTTGGGAGTCAGAAAATTTATGTTCTAGTACCAGCTCTGCCATCAAATATCTGTGTAATTTTAGGGAGTCAATTTCCCTTTCTAAACATTAGTGTTCTCATTTATAAATTGATAATATCTAAAGTCTCTTTTGTTTCTAAATCTCCACTGAATTGCTGCTTTCCTTCTAGCATTCACTAAGCTTTACTTTTAGCTAGATCCTATTCTAAATACATAATCATATTTAACCTATAAGGAATTCTGAAGTACATTCTGTTATTACTCTATTTTATAGATGAGGAATCTGGAAAGCAGAGAGATTAAGTAACTTGCTCCAAGTCATGGGGCTAATAAATGGAAGACGAAACATGACTCCAAAGCCCACTCAGTGGGTGAAAGATAAATGTATGTGTGTGTGTGTGTGCGCGCTCGCGCACGCACGTGTGTACGTGCACAAATGAAGGAGCTTCTGAATCTGCAGTATTCACTGAGGGGGGTGTCCAGTAATAAAGAGCTGAGAGACATCAGCTTGAGTCCTACAAGCCTATGTAAGATATATATTTGGGATACATTTATGGGCTGCTGATGCCAATTGAAGTCTCTGTGCAAATTGTCAAAAATGAAAGCATTTTCTTATTAAGCAACCAGGCACAAGAGGCATAGCTCTTAATTCTTAGGTCTCAGAACACTTACCAATCACTCTGGCTTCATAAAATGCCTTTGTTCACCTTGGCTTGCAATCACATTCCCTGATTCTCTCCTTGAGTTAAAATATTTTTCTCTACTCTTCTAAAAAAGAGGCTAAAAATAATAGACAGTATTATAAGAGGCAATTCATAATCAGAGAATTGATTTAAGACCTATTATGGCAGGTAAGCAAAAGTGAAATTTTAATGAGGGCTTGGAACAACACTTTTTCCTCTTTGATTCCTCAAATGACTGACGGTTTGTCATTTTTAAAAGGGCTTATATTTTGCACTGTCATTATGCTAGGTATAATGCCGTATATTCTCTCCTATGAGGTGGTTTCTCAAATAGAACATACCTGAGGTTTCCCATCTCCCAAGGAAAAATGCTCATAGCATTACTTCTTGAGGTGCATAGTTCTTCTAAAATGGTAATCTTCAAAATCTTTTGCTTTATTGAGAAAAAATTTACATACAGTAAAATGCACAGAACTTAATTAAGTTCAATGGCTTCTGACAAATATATGCACCCATATATCATTATTGAAATTGAGATACAAAACATTTTTATTATCCTCAAAATTTTCTGTGTGGCCCTTTTTAGTCAAATTATCTCACTAAAGTCAATCACTATAGATATGGTGGGTTTTTGTTTTGTTTTGTTTTTGTTTTTGCATTGTCTTCAACTTCACTTACATGAAAGAATACAACATTTACTTTTTTTACTGGCTTTTTTTTTCCACTCAACATACTGTTTTGAGCTTCACACAGGTAACACATCACAAGGTGGCGAGTTATCACAGTCAAGACAGGGTGCCAGAGAAGCAGCAGATGGTGCACAAAACCACCTGTGTGGGTTAGGCAAGGTCTCCTAGAGGAAGTGATGCTGAGTTGATCCCTGAAGACAGGTAGTACTTCAGGAGGTGGGCCTTTGGGAAAAATCCTTTACCTGTCTTCTGACCTACACATACATGTCAGCACTGAGGCCTAGGGCAGAAGAGGTGCCATTAAAGGTGGGGAAAATGGGAGAGAGAGCAGATAGGTTTTCCCATCATACACCTGTGCCTGATATTAGCCCAGGTGAGAATGAAGCAGGCTGTCTGAGGTGGGCAGATATGGCAGATTGTTTTTGAAGATCACAGTGATGCAGAATCCATAGGGTATCAACTTCCGGTGAGAGGAATTTCAGGGTCCTTGAGGCCTGGGAGGCCCTGACACCACTGAGTGCCATTGCTCTGCACTAGGGCTTCTCTCTGGATTCAGTGCATCATTGAACATGGCTGCACGGGATCGCTGATTATGGTGTTGAAAGGGGTGTTAAGCAATTTTCTAGTTCTCTAATTTTAGAGTGGAAGAAACCAAGTGACTTGCCCAATGCTGCACCATTGAGTGGGGACGGGTGTGCATGCTTCCTTGGCTAGCAGTCTGGACTGAGAGTGACAGTGATAAAGGCAAATGACTAGCCATTTGGTCTGTGGCACTTCTGGAGAATGAGGGAGAGTGGGAAAGTCGCTGGATTTGTCAATACTTAGGTGTTGAGAAGGGTGAATCTGGCAGGGACCACACATCAACATCAGGAATACATTTTGCCATTATCTTTCATTTTCACAGTTGTGCTTAGTGTGGGCAGAGATAGATCTTTGGGATCTTGACCACCCTTTTCATCTGGCTTAAAGCCTCTACCTCCAAATGGTAAACACATCTCTGGAGCCCTATGTCAACCTGGTTCCAGGCTGCTGCAGGTTTCCCCTCCTAGGGAGCTAATGCTACATTGAGGAGGCAGTGCTTCTGTGAGCCTTAAACCTTCGTGGTAAGGAGGTTTATTGTTTAGACTCTTCCTTTCAGCTGACATTCCGTGGGAGTAACAACATTGGGAAGATAGAATCCTTCCTGGCATTTTAGAGCTGGAATCCAGGCCATGTGAAAGTGATATAAAGAAAAAGAGAAGAGGCTATATACATTTACAAACTGGGACACTCAAGGTACTTTTGAGAAGCACCTGGTTTGCTTTTTGTTTGTTGGGCTATAAATCCCTCTTCTCCCTCCCTTCATTCTTCACTACCCTAATGAGATATATGCTTGGATGGCATTTGATAAACAACAACAACAAATGACAAGAATAGAGTTGTACAGAAAACCAAAATTTAACAGTAAAGTACAGAGATATAAGTTTATTTCTCTTTCTGATCAAGTCTGGGTGGCTGGTTCAGAGGTATGCCACTCCACGGTGTCAGAGACCCAGGCTTCTGCTATCTTGTTTGGCCATGTGTGACTGCAGCCTCGAGATCCAAGATGCCAGGCTTGTATTCTAATTTGCGGGAGAAAGAGACAAAGAACAAGCAAAGGGCACCCTCATATGCTTTCTCTAAAGGATGGTGAATGACAGCTACCGCCTGACTGCCATCTGCTTTCCATGGCCATGATAGTCACAGGCCAAGACTCCACTGAAAGGGAGCCTGGGAAATGCAGTATTTATTTCAGGTAGCCCAGTGCCTTGCTAAAAATTGGGAGCCTTTACAGCAATCATCAGCCACATGAACCTGATGTCACATGATCCTCACATTAGCTCAGTCAGATGGACATTGTTGACCCCTTTTCACAAAGGAGGAAAGCAAACATCAAGGAGGCCATGCAGGAGGTGCCTGAAGCTGAGCCCAGGTTTTCTGATTATTAATACTGCATCCATCCCAAATGGGATACCTGGCCCCTAATGCTTAGCAAGTGCTTCACACGTAGTAACTTCTCAGTAAATGATAGTTATTTTTATTTCTGTAACCATACATGGTATAAAACAGACCTCTTCTCTTGGTTTGGATGATCATAGGCCTCTTTTTAGTTCCTGGGGTCCCAGTCTTCTGTAGTATGCACCTCTCTCATATCGCAGGGTAATTTCAGTCCTATGACAAGAGCATTTCTCTCCCAGACAGAAGAGTCTACTAAAATATTTGCATTGCTTGGATCTGCATTACTTTCCAAAGTGAATCAAGCCAATAGTGTATGAAGGGCAATGGATACACCCAAATCTTAATAATTAGATGGGTTTTCTCATTTTGGCCTCGTTAGTCAATTCAGTGCAGTATAATTAAATCAGGAGAGAGGAGACATTCAGGCAAATCGCTTCTCTTCCAGCCTCCAGCCTTTCTCTCCTGCGCTGGAACATTGTGGGATGAGAGATTTTCTTTCTTTCTGCCTGAGGTAGCCAATGTGCAGCAGCTTAATAGAGTTGTATGAGTTTTGTTTTCATGTGACCAAAGGTTATGAGATTGTATTAGAAAAAGGATTAATACAGGTGGTGAAATTATTGAACTAATCGACTGATTAAGTCATGTAAATCTGGCGTCAGAGGTGACTCATAGTAATTGAGTGTTATGTGAACTATACTATCTCTTTATTTTGCTTTTTAAAATAACCTTTTCCTATGCCTGCAAATGCAACATGGACACCAAATTAAACATTAATTCTCTATAATTCAAATGTATTGTCTTATACTTGTTAATCTTCTTATAGCCACTTAGATATTATCTGAGTAAAAGAAAGGTCTTACAGTTTGTATATGTCCAAAAAGCCATTTTATATGGTTATAACATTTTTCTCACCATAAGATTTTCTTTCCTCTTTATTGCCCCTTTATGGCTTCGCAAAGAAAATACAAGTCTAACAGTGTTTTGAACAAAAAAGAACACGAGTATACGAATGGAATATCTACTTATTGAATTGAATCATTCACCTCTACCTCCCAAAATACTTTGTTGAGAAGTGTGTTATTCCAAACCTCAATTAGTAAAGCTACTTCTGAAAGCCTCAGCCATTGCTTTACGCAGACAGTGGGAATATGCAGATGAGAGCACAATCTCTGTGAGAGCACAGTCTCTGTGTAGAATGGTGGCGAAGACTCTAGCCCTGGCCCCAGCCTGGCTGCATTTGAATCTCAGCTCCTCCACTTGCCAGCCATGTCACCTTTACTTAATTTCCCCATGTCTCGAATTACTATCTGTAAATTAGGGTTGACAATAATAATAGTTAACTCGCAGGGTTTTGAGAATTAAAAATAAACCTGTATCATATTTTACAGTGCCTGACACAAAATAAATGCAAACATCAAGAGCTTGCTATAATTATTTGGCATTCTTCTCTAAGGCATGATTTTTACTTGATGTGAACATTAGTGAAAGACATACAGCACCCCCAAGATGGCCTGAGAGATATACAGCATCCCGCCAAATGGCCTAAAGTAGTTGCTACTTGTGCCATTTAGCTCTCAGGATGGCTCATGTGAGTGGAGACCGGGGTGGTGTTGCCACTAATGAGGGCTTTGGAGTCAAACAGCTCAGGAATTAAATCTTGGCTCTGCCACTTGTAAGCTGCGTGACCTTGAGCAGATCATTTACCCCTTCTGCACCATGGAAAGGATCACCTGGAGGATTGAAAAGGGATAGGATGGAAAGCACTTTGCACTTTACCTGGTCCATGGTAAGTGCTCAATAAAAAGTAGGTTTTTATTATTGTGGCTAAGTCCTAGAAGGAGCCTATCTAAAAGATTTGAGTAAAAATGAATAAAATATTTTTTCCTTGTTATTTCTGTATTTTCTCTGAGTGTAAGGTTAAAAAATACCCAAACAAATCCTTTGCTGAAATAATGTCTTAAAAAGTTACTAATGTTAATTGTATGTTAGCTAGTTAAATTCATTCATTTAGAGTATGTGGGAAACCTTTTGACAAACTAGACCAAATTACAGCTGAAGTATAAGAATATGAACATTCCAGTTCACAGCACATGCAAAAATATCACTGTCGGGCTGTGCCTATACACATCCAATTTAAAAATCTACATTTTCTTAATCACCAGCTTGATGAAATTATTTTGCTTTTCAAACAGTTGATTTGTTATCATGTTACTCAAACTAAGGTGTAAATTAAGCTATATACATATTTAAATACAAAAATCACTACTGTGGATAATTTATCTGCAATTTTGTACGTCACACTGGTAAACCATTGTGAGGTGAGAACATAATTACATGTACAGTATTGTATACAGCTGTCTTGTAGCTGTAACAACTACCATATTTTGCATATTGTATTACATTAACAAGTATTGGTTGCATTTAACATGCAGAGTAGCTTGATAAACTCAGAAGGAAACTTAAGGCAATTCCCCCAAAACTT
This sequence comes from Piliocolobus tephrosceles, assembly GCF_002776525.5. Lineage (NCBI taxonomy): Eukaryota > Metazoa > Chordata > Mammalia > Primates > Cercopithecidae > Piliocolobus > Piliocolobus tephrosceles. The sequence goes on from NC_045443.1 coordinate 55,322,102, forward strand.
GCCTTAAATAAATGGCTTTTTATTTTAACCCAGTTCAAACCATTACTCAATAGTGAAATGAACTCTCTCTGATAGTTTTTCACACGATGTGAAAAGGGATGGAGAAAGCAATTGAGCTCCAACAGCCTGGGAACAAAGCTCTGGCCCTCTCCTCTGCCCTTTGCTCCCCTGGGTGCCCACAGGCTCTGGGGCTCCATTATTCCTGCTCCAGAAAGTACATCAACTCCTTGGAGAAACCACCTGGTCCCTCTCAGTGGCTCCCTGTGGGTTACTGGTCATTTGGGACAGACATTAGTGGCAAGATTTTGCCAGTCCATCTAGGCTGTTCAATGAATGCTAACTATCATAAGAAGACTTTATTAGAGAGTTCCTGGTTTTCAATATTTGTTTCATTGTACGTCTTTCTACATGAAAATTATAAAAATAACACAGATTTAAGAGATTTACTGTAAAAAGTATATAAAAAAGAATGTAAATAGTACCCACAATCACACCTTTAATTCATAAGTACTATATCATAGTATATATCTTATTATAAGGACTTTAAAAAACATATGGTAACATATGGTCTTGGAACTAAGAGAAAACCTGGAATGGTACCATATTGCTTTAAATGAAAAATGCCGGCCAGGCATAGTGGCTCAGGATTGTCATCCCAATAATTTGCAGCACTTTGGGAGGCTGAGGTGGAGGATCTCTTGAACCCAGGAGTTCAAGACCAGCCTAGGCAACATAGTGAGACCCTGTCTCTACAAAAAAGAAAAAAATTAGCCAGGCACGGTGGCACGTGTGCCTGTGGTCTCAGCTACTCAGGAGGATGAGGTAGGAGGATGGTTTGAGCCCAGGAGGTCAAGGCTGCAGTGAACTGTGATTGCACCACTGTACTCTAGACTGGACAACAGAGACAGACCCTATCTCAGTTAAAAAAAAAAAAAGCTGGAATTGAGTTCTTAGGATTAACTTGTCTTCAGTTCCAGCCTTTTCTGTACCTCAGTCCCATGCACTACTTGGCACATATTGCGTTCCCCACCTCACTGTTTCCCACTCAGCATTTTAAGTTTAAATCTAACTTGCTACCATAACATAATGATAGTTACCATTTATTGTTAGCTAACGATATACTAAGCACTATGTTAGGCTTTTTGACATTTCATTCTTACAGCTACTCTACAAGGCAGGTACCCTCATTTAACAAGTTAACAAAAGATGAGGTGTAGTGAAGTGATGAGCTTGTCCAAAGTCACATGTTAAGTGGCAGAGTGAGAAAATCAACTCATGCCTGACATTTAAAACCTTCTTCCATCTGGACCCTGTTAGGAAACTCCTTACTCTGGCCCTATAAGTCTATTTACTGTTCTCCAACCTCTCCATCAGGATTCTGTGTATATACTACCGCTCTGTAAGATCCAGTTAAGTCCATTTTCACTCATTTACCCATCCATTCATTCATTTAACATTGCTTGCATGCTGCAGGCACTGTGCTAGATGCCACTAGGAATCATTTCCCAGACTGTGCTGTTTCCTGATTGCCATATCATCTGTTGTCTATTTATCTTTCTCTAGATTATAAACCAATTGTTCTGAACTAGTGGTGGTGCTGTCACTTTAGAGAATACTGGAAAATGTATGGAAATCTTTGCTATTATAATGACTATCATGTATATTATAATGAGGCACCCCTGGCATTTAGTGTCCAGAGGCCTGGAGTATTAAATATTGCCCAATGTGCGGGATAGGCCTGCACAATGGAAAATTGTTTCACCCAAAATGGCCCTAGTACCCTCCTCCAGAAACAAGGTTACAAACGGATCTAGAGCAAAATCTTTTTATAAACTTTCTGTATTTTTATCAAGCCTGGCATCCTGCTTACAGAGAGTGTTGGTTAGCTGAAATGATGATGTTCTTTTCATTAACTAAAAGTTTTAAGCAGCATTTTCAGAGAGAGATTCTTTAATTGGAGATATGGAATGTGATGTTTTCTAAAATTTATTTAGATAAAAGAAAATCATGTTTTCTAAAACAAATGGAACCCCCTCTCTGCATATATAAAATCCTGAGGTTATAGGAATACAAAAACTCCTTCCTTGACTTGTAAATCATTACCCCATAATATTTCCATAAATGTCTTAAATAAGCTGGTAGAGTTCACTGCTGTTACTAGGGTTATGTCTACTTGTTTTCTAGGCCATGAACCAGAACTACTGCCCCTTTAAGATCCATTAACTTTAAGCAGATTAATGAGATGATAAAAGATAGTTAAGAGAAACTATATATTCATCTGTGGTGGACATTTGTCATTTTTATTTGGTCATCTAGTATCTAATCTCCCTTCTTACTTTTGGAGAATCCCTCGTTATATTTAGTCTTGGTGGGAGACAGGATTTCCATTACACCCTTCTTGGATGCCAGGACATGAGCACATGTATTAGGCATGGGCAATCAGATACTGTGGCCCAGGACTCTGGCTCTCAAGTAAGTGACTAAAAGGATAAACAGACAGCTAGAATTTATTCACAGCAGTAGGAAGAAATGCATTATGTTAATGGTGGTAGTGCTCTTAGGTACCCCAGCTGACTATTCGTCCTTAAAGATAATTGTTTCTTCTTCTTTGTCATCCAGAGCTTCCTGGGTTACTGTGGCAGAGACTGCCAGTTCTCCCACATCCATTCTCCTTTTTTCCTTTTTGAAATAGACTTCATACACCCCAAATATTAACTGGGTATTTAGCTACCTAGCTAGTGACTAGATTTTTCTGGCTCCCTTGCAGCTAGGGGTGACCATGTGACTATTTTTGGCCAGTTGGCTGTAAATGAAAGTGATGTGCATAACTTTTAGGTCCCATCTTTAAAAGGAAGTGGTTTACTCTTTACTTCCTCTTCTTCTTTCCATGGGCTGAAGCCTGGATGTGATGCTGGTGACGCAGCCATGCAAATTAAAACAACATCTTAGACAATGAAAAGACAGGTGGAAGGGACCTAGGGAAGAACAGCTCACACCCCTTGCACCCTTTCTCCCGACGTGATCCAGAAATGAATCTTCTATCTTGTTTAAGTCACTGTTATTTGGCCTCTGTTGAAGAAGCAGAATTCATATCCTAATTAGTACAGTTTCTATTTATTTTCTAAGCCTCATACTCCAACGTCCTTTTGTTCCATAAATCCTTAATAACTTTTCAACAATTTCCCTTTTCATTTAGGATTGTCAAAAACCACTTTTGTCATTTGCAACTGTTAATGTATTTGAAGTGAAGACACCTAAAAATGTGGAATTGGCCAAACCCAGGAAGTTGAGTGGACTGCAGGTCTCACTATTCAAGTCTGGAAAATTATCTATTCTTATTTCTAGTAGTAAAATAGCTGATTGACCTAAGGCTTGCTGTAGTTTGCTGCTTAGATCTTTTGCCTATAAAGGCAGTAGTATGCTTAGCCTGAAATCAAAAAGAAAGGGAAAAAACCCTACAACTTTGTGAAGAGAGGCCTTTTATGCAGTAGTCTATAATCCAAAGTGGCTTAAAGTCTAGCAGTCTGAAAAGCTTCCTTTCTAAGCTAAAGTTAGTGCAAGCAAAAGCAAAGAAAGTAAAACACTCAGCTGAAGATAAGGTCAGAGCTGAGAGAAGCCTGATTCCCCCGACTCCTCTCAGGAACCTCTGCTGTGTTCTCCCTGCTGAGAGCAGAAATGGTGATTTCTTTCATGAAGCTGCTGCAGGATGCAACCTTTGGGGAAGTCTTTAATGGTGCCTTCCCTGCACAGTCTATCTGAAATTGGCCCAAGGTAAAGACCATTAAATAAAGGACTGTAGAGGATTGTTAGAAGAGAAAAATTCCCAGTCTTAGACTCAAAGTCTGTGACTTGACAAGATCTCTGCCTCGGTTACTAGTCACATTGGTTGGTTTTGGGTTAGGCACAGCATTCACACCAAAAATTAAAAAGAAGTTTCTGGAATCTTCTGGAGGGGGAAATTACCTGATGTTCTGTGGGTGGTACCTAGAAAGCTGCTCTTTGTCCCTGGGCTTAACTAAGCCAGCATGTAGCCCTAGAAGCTATCTGTGACAATGAGGGAAGCAGGCTTAGGATAAAGCAGACTCTGTGAAGGCAGAGAAGAGAGATGGCAAGAAGTTGGATGTTTTGTAATATAGTTGAGCTGCTATATATCAAGTCCAACCTAAGCCTCTGTTTATCTCTGAACTTTCTAGTTAGGTGAGCTAATAAATCTTCTTTGCTATTTAATCCAGGTCAAATTAAATTTTCTATTAGTTGCAACATAAAGTATCATAAGTGATATATCTTTTTGTCAATCACCTAATTTAGAAGGTGGGCCATTTAACATTGGAGATTCTGCAAAGTCTATACCAATATTACCCAAACTGATTATGACAAATCTTGTCAATGAGAGATTTTAAGTGCTGAATATTTGACCCTAAGTCCAACCTTCTCCCCAAAATTCAGTATCATCTTAGTTAAGATCTGAGTGGTTCTTGTGGATATTTCTAAAACCCCAGGTACCTTCTCTTTCACCTTTATAGTTATCCCACTCAACTCTGTGAATAACAGTCTAATTTCAGGTGCTTCCTGGGGCAATATCCTCCCCAAAGGTTTGCCTTCAAACATTCCATCTTTATTGAGAACTTCTACCATTTGTTCCAGGAACCCTTAGTGAAGTCACCATAAAAATCACCATATTTAATATTTCCCACTTCTTGGGAAAGATTTGGAGCTAACAAAGTGTTGTTATATAAATATCACCAAAATTGGTTTGTTCCTTTTTCTGGAGATATATGTCATTGCACCAAATGGCATATGTAATACTTGCAAAATTACTGTGAAAAATCTTGTTCCAAAAATGGTGCCAGATTTCTCTTTAACATGGTTAGCAAAGACCAATGAGGAAGATGATTCATTCAATAATTCTTGAATGGGGTGACTGAGTTATGACTGGAGTTCATCACAGTCAGTCATTTCTGTCTAAACAGATTACAAGGGGTATTGGATCAATTTCTTTTCAAGCAGGCACTTGTCTGAGGGCTAAATCCTCTACATCTACTTACCAGCGTGAGAGGTTGAAATCTGCTTGTTCATATGCAATAAAGAATCACCACACAGAGGGCTTAGACAAGGGTGATAATACCTGAAAGCTGTGTACAGAGAAGTAAGGATAGAATAACTCTTGACTCACCTCGACGTCTTTTGATTAGACCTGAAATTTCTACTTCATTGCTTATTTATTTTTTGAGACAGAGTCTTGCTCTGTTGCCCAGGCTGGAGTGCAGTGGCACTATCTCGGTTCATTGCAACCTCTGCCTCCCAGTTTCAGGCAATTCTCAGGCTTTAGCCAACCGAGTAACTGGGATTACAGATGTGTGCCACTACATCTGGCTAATTTTTAAATTTTTCATAGAGAAGGGATTTTGGCATGTTGGCCAGGCTGGTCTTGAACTCCTGGCCTCAAGTGATCTGCCTGCCTTGGCCTCCCAAAGTGCTGGGATTATAGGTATGAACCACCACATCTGACCCTCATTGCTTATTTTTAAAGAACCTAAAATTAGGTCTAACCTTAAGAAGAGAATCACCAAGTTGTAGCACACATCTATTGCACCAGTGAAAATCCTCTGGCAGTGGAGGTGATGTGCCTCCCTAATCTTTAAGAAATAAAGGATACACCATGGGTATTGTTTACTCTGTTTCAGATCTCAACAAAGTTAGTGTTTATCCAGTGATTTTAAAATGACTTGATGAGAATACACTTTGGAGTAAGTCATCCTGTATGCAGAAAGGAAATGCATTTTGCTTTGACACCTCTTCTTCTGCTCAGAAATTATGATCTGTGCCGTAGGCTATCAAACATCAGTACACAAAATTATTCACAAAGGGTTTATGGTTCAAGTGGTAAATCTAGGCATTTGCAAAATGTTGACCCAAGTGAGTCAGCACAGAAAGCTTGATCTTTCAGTTTGATGAAAATGTAATTTTATGGATGTCAAGTTGAAGTTCAAAAGTGACATATCGTGTCACACAGATAAATAGTTTTGCCAAAAGCAATGCCATAATTCATAAGCACTTGTCTGGCCAATAGTAACCATCAGGCTGATTAAGCGAAGTGCTTGCTAATAAATGCAGTCTTTATCCTCTATTATACATCAGTCTTTTCTGAATAATAAAGATTGCCCTATTTAAGAACTGAAATTAGTACTGCAAGCCAATATCCAACACAAAAATACTTACATATGTGTTTCTTTTGCCCTCAGAAGATCAATTTTAGAACAATGCTAAGTAACAAAACGTAAGTATCTGATATTATTTCCCTCCTTGGACACCCACAGACCAACTAGATAATTATGCTGGAGGTAAAAAAAAAAAAAAAAAAAAGTGAATACAATAATGATAATAAATTATAATAAATAGCTGCTGTTCTTGAAATGCTTTTAGTGCTGAGGAGGAAACAGACTGGAAAAATAATTCTCATATTCTGGCCCTGACCAGATTTCCTGTAGATCTTGTGTTACCACCCTGCCTCTCCTCTAGCTCACAGACATTTCTCCCGGCTCTCTGGCCCACCAGCCACACAGAGCTCCCTGCTGCACTCTGGATGCCCCACACTCTGCAAATTTTGCGTGGTTGTATGCGTGGAATGGCCTTTTCTCCAACTCTTCTGGTGGGACTTTTGTTCCTCTCTCAACACTAAATTTAGTTTCTGCCTTTTGAAAACATCTCTAATTTGCAGGGGAGAACTATTTTTTTCTTTTAATTTGATTACACTGTTACCGCCATCATCCCTTTGGTTTTTTATTTTTTTAATGAAAAGCAAGTTTCTTTAAAAATTTTTATTTTTTAATTGTAAGTTGATAAATTATGGTTGTATATATTTATAGGGCACAAAGTGATGATATGATTCATGAATACAATGTGGAATAATTAAAGTGATTAACATAACCATCACTTCAAATACTTAACATTTTTTGTGATGAGAATATTTGAAATTTACTTTCTTAGGGATTTGGAGATGTACAATACATTATTATTTGCAATATTCACTACCCTGTGCAACATATCTCAAAATTTAAAAAACCCATACTCCCTCTGGGTAATTGAGACTTTGGGCCATTTGACCATCATCTGCCTCCCTTGCCCCCCACCCCCACCCCACCCAGTCTCTTGTAACCACTATTCTACTCTCTGCTTCTTTGAGCTCAATTGTTTTAGATTCCACATATAAGTGAGATGATTAATATTTGTCTTTCTGTGCCTGGCTTATTTCACTTAACATAATGTTCTCCAATTCCATCCATGTTGTCACAAATGACAACATTTTTTCCTTTTTAAAGGCTGACTAGTATTCCATTGTGTATATATACCACATTTTCTTTATCCATTTGTCCATTCATGGACACTTAGGTTTATTCCATAACTTGGCTATAGTGAATAGCATTGCAACACAAATAGAAGGGCAGATATCTCCTTGACATACTGATTTCAAATCTTTTGGGTAAATACCCAAAAGTGAGATTGCTGGATCATATGGTAATCCTATTTTTAGGTTTTTGAGGAACCTCCATACCGTGTTTTTTTTACAATGGCTATCCTAATTTACATTCCTGCCACCAGTGTATGATGGCTTCCTTTTCTCCACATCCTTGCTGACTTTTGTTACTTTTGTTTTTTTCATGATAGCCATTATGACAGATGTGAGGTGATATCTCATCATGCTTTTAATTTGCATTTCCCTAACTATTAGTGGTGTTGAGCATTTTTCATATGTCTGTTGACCTTTTTTATATATTCTTTTGAGAAATGTAAATGTCTAATCAGATCTCTAGCCCATTTCTAAATTAAATTATTTATTTTCTTTCTATAGAATTGAATTCCTACTACTTTGGATATTAACCTCTTATCAGATGTGTGGCTTGCAAATATTTTCTCCCAATCTGTAGGTTGTCTCTTTACCACATGAATTATTTCCTTTATTGTGCAGAAGCTTTTAATTTTGATTGTCTACTTTTGCTTTTGTTGCCTGTGCTTTTGGAGTTAAATCTAAAATCAAGACTAATGCCATGTAGATTCCCCTTGTTTCCTTCTAGCAGTTTTACAGATTCCAGTCTTGTATTTAAGTCTTTAATCCATTTTGAGTTGTTTTTGTATGTGATGTGAGATGTGTCCAATTTTATTTTTCTGTATATGAATATCTAGTTTTCCCAACACCATTTATTGAAGAGACTGTCCTTTCCCCAAAATGTATACTTGTCACCTCTGTTGAAAATCAAATGACCAGTCATATGTGGGTTCACTACTGGGCTCTTTATTCTGTTCCATTGGTTGATGAGTCTATTTTTACGTTAGTAACATGCTGTTTTAATGATTATCACTCATGGTATAGTTTGAAATCAGGTAGTGTGGTGCCTGTAGTTTTACTCTCTTTCGCTCACAATTTCCTTGGCTAGTCAGGTTTTTTTGTGGTTCCATATGAATTTGAGGATTATTTTTTCTATTTCTATAAAAATGATGTTGGAATTTTGATAGGGATTGCATTGAATCTGTAGATTGTGTTGGGTAGTATGAACATGTTAGCAATATTAATTCTTCTGATCCATGAACATGGGATATCTTTTCATTTATTTGTGTTTTCTTCAATTTCTTTCATCATCATTTTATAGTTTTCAGTGTACAAGTCTTTCACTCTTTGGTTAAATTTATTTCTAAGGTTTTTTGTAGCTATTATAAATAAGATTGTTCTCTTGGTTTCTTTTTAAGATAGTTCATTTTTAGTGTATAGAAATGTTACTTATTTTGTGTGTTCATTTTGTATCCTACGACTTAATTTTATTTGTTTATTAGTTCTAATAATGAAATCTCTAGGATTTTCTGTATATGAGATCATGTCAGCAAACAATAATAATTTCACTTCTTTATTTCTGTTTTGGATGCCTTTTATCTCTTTCTCTTGCCTGATTGCTCTGGCAAGAACTTCTAGTACCATGTTGAATAGAAAAGGTGAGAGTGGGCATTTTTGTCTTGTTCTGGATCTTGGAGGAAAAAGTTTCAAATTTTAACTGTTGAGTGTAATGTTAGCTGTGGGCTTATTATATATAGCCTTTATTGTGTCGAGATGCATACCCTCTGTAACTGATCTGTTGAGTGTTTTGTCAAATGCTTTTTTCTGCAGCTGATGCGATGATCATATGGTTTTTGTGCTTCATTTTGTTAATGTGGTCTATCATATTTATTGATTTGTGTATGTTAAATCATCCTCATATCCCAGGGGTAAACCATATTTGATCATGGTGTATGATCTTTTTAATGTTTTGTTGAATTCAGGTTGCTTTTATTTTGTTGAAGACTTTTTCATCTATATTCACTGTGAATATTGGCCTGTAGTTTCATTTTCTTGTGATGTTCTTGTTTGGCCTTGGTTACAGGGTTTTGTAAAAATAGTTTGAAAGTATTTCCTTCTCTTCAATTTTTTGGAGGAGTTTGTGAAAGATTGATACTAGTTCTTTAAATGTTTGGTAGAATTAAGCTGTAAGACCATTAGGTCCTGGACTTTATGGGAGACTTTTTATTAGTGTTTCAATAACCTTACTTGTTATTAGTCTGTTCATATTTTCTGTTTCTTCATCGTTCAGTCTTGGTAGGTTTTGTGTGTCTTTTTTATTTATTTCTATGCTATCCTTTTTTTTGTATATAATTGTCTATAATAGTCTCTTATGATCCTTTGTATTCTGTGGTATCAGTTGTAATATTTCCTTTTTCATTTCTGGTTTTATTTATTTGAGTCTTCTTTTTTTCTTAGTCTAGCTAATTTTTTTTTTCTATTTTGTTTATTTTTTCAAGAAGCTAACTCTTCATTGGTCTTCCCCCCCCCCCATATGTAATTTTATCTATATAAAATGTCCAGTTCAGGGAAATGCAGACAAAGCAGGTTATTTGTTGCTTAGGTCTGGGGGAGTTGGTTGGAGGGAATAGAAGTGTGAGACTTAAATAATATAGGGTTCTTTTGAGGTAATAAAAATATTCTAAAATTGACTGTGGTGTTACTTGCACATACAAGTGAGTATGTAAAAAACACTGTATTGTACACTTTATTTTTTTATCTTTTATTTTAGGTTCAGGGGTCTATGTGAGGGTTTGTTACATAGGTAGACTCCTGTCATGGGGGTTTGTTGTACAGATTATTTTATCACCCAGGTGTTAAGCCTAGTATCCAACAGTTACCTTTTCTGCTCCTCTCCCTCCTTCCACCTTTCACCCTCAAATAGACCCCAGTGTCTGTTGTTTCCTTCTTTGTGTTCATAAGTTCTCATCATTTAACTCCCACTTAAAGTGAGAACATGTGGCATTTGATTTTCTGTTCCTGTGTTAGTTTGCTAAGGATAATGGCCTCCAGCTCCATCCACATTTCTGTAAATGACATGATCTCATTTTTATGGCTGCATACTATCCTGTGGTGTAAATATATCACATTTTCTTTATCCAGTCTGTCACTGGTGGCATTTAAGTTGATTCCATGTCTTTGTTATTGTGAACAGTGCCACAATGGAAATTGGTGTGCATTTGTCTTTATGGTAGAATGATTTATATTTATCTGGGATGAATGGGATTGTATGGGTCAAATGATAATTCTGCTTTTAGCTCTTTGAGGAATTGCCATATTGCTTTCCTCAATAGTCGAACTAATTTACACTCTCACCAACAGTATATAGGGTTCCCTTTTCTCCACAACCTTGTGATATTGAGCTTTTTTTCATATGCTCATTGGCCGCATGTATATCTTCTTTAGAGAAGTGTCTGTTCATGTCCTTTGCCCACTTTTTAATGGGGTTGTTTGTTTGTTTTCTTGTAAATTTGTTTAAGCTCCTTATAGATGCTGGATATTAGACCTCTGTCAGATGCATAGCTTGCAAAAAGTTTCTCCTATTCTGTAGGTTGTTTGTTTACTCTGTTGATAGTTTATTTTGCTGTGCAGAAGCTCTTAAGTTTAATTAGATCCCATTTGTCAATTTTTGTTTTTGTTGCAATTACTTTTGTTGTTTTTGCCATGAAATCTTTGTCCATTCCTATGTCCAGGATGGTATTGCCTAGGTTGTCTTTCAAAGTTTTTATACTTTTGGGTTTTACATTCAAGTCTTTAATGTATCTTGAGTTGGTTTATGTATATAGTGTAAGAAAGGGGTCCAGCTTCAATCTTCTGCATATGGCTAGCCAGTTATCCCAGCACCATTTATTGAATATGGATTCTTTTCTCTATTGCTTGTTTTTGTCACCTTTATTGAAGTTCAGGTGGTTATAGGTGTGTGGCCTTATTTCTGGGCTCTCATTTCTGTTCCATTGGTCTATGTGCCTGTTTTTGTACCAGTACTATGCTGTTTTGATTATTCTAGTCCTGTAGTAATAGTTTGAAGTCAAGTAACATGATTCCTCCAGCTTTGTTCTTTTTGCTTAGGATTGCCGTAGCTATTTGGGCTCTTTTAGTTGGTTACATATACATTTTAAAATAGTTTTTTCTCATTTTTTGAAGAATGTGGTTGGTAGTTTTGTAGGAATAGCATTAAATCTGTAAATTGTTTTGGGTAGTATGGCTGTTTTAATATTGATTCTTCCTATTCATGAACACGGGATGTTTTTCCATTTTCCATTTGTTGGTGTCTTTTCTGATTTCTTTGAGCAGTGTTTTGTAGTTCTCATTGTAGAGATCTTTCACCTCTGTGGTTAGCTGTATTTCTAGGTATTTTGTTGTTTCTGTGGCAACTGTGAATGGAATTGCCTTTCTGATTTGGTTCTTGGCTTGGCTGTTGTTGATGCACAGGAATGCTAGTGGTTTCTATAAATTGATTTTGTATCCTGAAACCTTGTGAAGTTGTTTATCAGCTGAAGGAACTTTTTGGCCAAGACTACTGATTGGGATATGCAAGACCAGTTGCCTTCTCTGTGGAAATATATTATTGAGGTTTACCTCCTTGCCTATTTGGAGTCTTTGAGTGGGCTTTGAGGCTAGCTGAAGACTGTTTAAACTCCTGTGTCTGGCAGACCTAGCTCTGCTCTTTGCCAAAATTATCTGTGACAATTGTCTCCCTCCCTGGGTGGAATCTGGGGGTGGACTTTGAGGTTGCATAGATGCTATGAAACTCCTGAGTATGGCACAACTAGCTCTTGCTCTTTCCTATAATTTGTTGCAGCAGTCATTTTCTTCCCTGGGCAAGATCCTGAGGTAAGATCTAAGGCTGGTCTTGGAGGCTAGTTGTTTAGGGATTCAAGCAAGGTAGCACTTCCCTATGCTTCTGGGAGCAATCAGATCAGCTTTGTGGGTGGGCTGTGTTCTTAGCTGGAACTTCTGATTGGGCACTGTTGCTGCCAGGTACATAGAGCTATCACCAAGATCTGCATGCTACTGTGAGCTCTGCCTCCTTGCTTTGTTTCTACCTGAACCCAGATGGTCTAGCCATGCCGTTTTTTCTTGTGTTTCCTTTAGGTACAATGGGAGTGGGTTTCCTGGGAAGTATCTTGGAATGCTAGGGAAGCTGGGTGTCCACCTCTGGTTCTCTTTTTTCTTTGTAGAAACCATGGGCCATAGGGAATTCTTGTGTGTGTGTGTGTGTGTGTGTGGGGGGGGGGGGCTGGGGGGGTGTGGGGGGGGGGGGGGGGGGGGGGGCACTGTGCTGACTTGGGGGTTGAGATGAGAGAGGTAACATAGTCAAAGTGAGACCATTTCTCCTACACTTTCTCATTGGTTTTTATTCCATTTTGTGGATCATGCAGGTGATTCAGGGTTATTTCTATTTTTTTAAAATTGTTTTCACCAAGGTGTTCTTATCTTTGGATAGTTACTAGTTGAACTTTCTTTGGGGGTAGTGAAGCCTGGGACTTCCTGTTCTACCATCTTGCGGATGTCACTCCCCCATTCTCATTACTTTAAATTTAGGAGACTCACCCCTACTGCCCTCTTTGAGGTTAGGATTCAGGTATTTTACTTTCTGTATTTGTATAACCCAGCACAGTGACTGGCACATACTAAGTAGTGAATGAACAAATGAGAGTTAATTTAAAGAGACAATTTAGAAAGGTGAGCAGGAGGTCATAGAAAAGCAAGATTGTGATAAGCTACTTCCCTCTAGACTCAATTTAAAATCTGACTTGTTCAAAAACCTTTTCCAGAATAACAGCCTGCCTGCTCTCTAATTCTACAGAAATCATTCTGTTATTTGTCATTCTCCCAGCTGTTAGACACACTCTTTGTATGAAATGGTTTTGCCCTTGTAGATATACTACTTTGCATTTTTAACATCATGTTATTAATAATTTTGCCTGTAGAGGCAAGTTCTTAGTACTTCTTAATAAAAGTTTTGCCTCCTCAGAGTGAAGTCTTCATTTTATTTTATTTTTCTTAATTCTCCTCCTTCATGTTATATATAGCACAATGTGCTGCTTTTAGGAGAAACTGCATACACACTTGTTGAAAAGATGAAATTAAAGAGATAATCAGGTATATTGAAATTTTATTTCTTTTGTTCTTCTCTCATATGATTATTTACAAGAAATCAAAATGGTAGTAGGCACACTTTTAATGTTAAAAAGTTGATTTGGCCGGGCGTGGTGGCTCAAGCCTGTAATCCCAGCACTTTGGGAGGCCGAGACGGGCGGATCACGAGGTCAGGAGATCGAGACCATCCTGGCTAACACAGCGAAACCCCGTCTCTACTAAAAAATACAAAAATCTAGCCGGGCGAGGTGGCGGGCGCCTGTAGTCCCAGCTACTCTGGAGGCTGAGGCAGGAGAATGGCGTAAACCCGGGAGGCGGAGCTTGCAGTGAGCTGAGATCCAGCCACTGCACTCCAGCCTGGGCGACAGAGCGAGACTCTGTCTCAAACAAAACAAACAAACAAACAAAAAGTTGATTTATATTCAAAAAGTTAGTATGGTTATTATCTTGAATTTATAAGGAAAGTTGCTCTTTGAATTTCTGTGAAAAGTAAAGGTCAAACCATAAATAATTAGGTGTATTAATGCTGGCTATTCCTGTCAGACATGAAACAGAGAGGGAATGTATACATTTTCTATGGAAAGACCTTTTGGTCACAAATCACCTTTCAGACATTCTTGACAAATTGATAGCAAGGACTTTTTTTTAAATAGACTTGCTGAATATTTTTTAAAAAAGAGTAAGTATTTGTTGCATTTCTTGAAATAATACAGGTGAATTTCTTAATTCCTAACTGATTTGATCCTTGAAGGTGTGAAGTAGCTCGTGAAAAAAGGAGGGAGCCATTGTAATATCATCACAGAGAAATGATTTATTTATTTGAATGTAGGCAATTCAATATTATCATATTTCCTTGGCACACTGAAAATACACATCTATGCATTAATAGCAGATTCTGAGACTTTCTTACAAATAATAGTAGAGATGCTTCTGAAGTACCAAACTCACATTGTGGGAGAGGCTGCCCATTGACAACACAGACTTTGTACTTAACCTTTAGGTCTGCTAGGTAGGTATTGACAGCAGGGAAGATTTCATCTCATTATCCTGATATGTATATGTCTTTTTTTTTCAGAGACATAATCCACTGTCAGATAGGCTGGAGTGCAGTGGTGCAATCGTAGCTCACTGCAGCCTCCAACTCCTGTGCTCAAGCAATCCTCTTGCTTTAGCCTCTTGAGTAGCTAGGATTACAGGTATGAGCACCGTGCTTAGCTGTCGTAATATACGTCTTTTGTAGTTGTTTTCCTCCTACCCTTTTTCAACCTTTGGAAGCTCATAAAAATGCTCTTTTCTTGTTGTCCAAGTAGATTACACAGAAGCATTTCCACTTTAAGAGAATATTTTCTTTATACGATACTGTCTGTGCTAATTAATCAACAACTTGTGCTACAAATGTTTCACTGGATCAGTAAGCTCCGGCCTTGGTGAGGGCTATGACATGTCTGTAACTTTGGAACCAATCTAACTTATCACTAGTTTACTTCATCTCTGACAGAAATATTACTTATTATGAATATGGACATGCTTAAGAGGATCCTTTAGTTTCAAATGTTTTATCTTATTCACAACCTTCTTTTTGCTTTCAAAAGTTAAACACATGTTATTATATATTAGTTGAAGTTCAACATGTTGACCTTGCCTCATTCTTATTTCCAAAAGTATTGTGTGAGAGACTTCATGTTTTTTTCTTTGCAAGATTTTTCTTGAAACAATTTCCTACTCTTTGAAAAGCCCAATGTGTAGATTTTGCCCTACAAAGCGCTTAATAAGTTAAGGTATATGTAGGTAGTTCAAGAAGTGGAATTGAAATAGCTAAATTTGTCATGTTTTGTTTTGGGGATTTTAAAAAGTGGTTTTAATTCTATCTGTATCCAGAACCATTTTTTCCCTGACATGTCCTTTCCTTTGTGTGTTTTGGTAAGTTATTTCCTACAAAATACAGAATCACTGTGTTTCATTTCAGCATTCTATTTTATATTATTTACTTCATCACAATGATTGGAGCATGACATCAAGGCTCTCTGGGCTGATCCAGGGAGCAAGCCCTTTTGATAAGGTGGGAAACAGTGTGCTGCTGTGAGATAACTGCCTCTCCTCCTATGTAGGTCTCTCCCAGTCTCACCTCCAAATGAAGCCGCCTCATGTCTTCAATAACCTACTGAAGACCCAGTCCGCAATAAAATAGCCAAGAGGCAGATTACACCTAGTGGGGGAATGTAGAGATCTTACAGATCACCGAAATCAAGGGGAAACTATCTTTCCCACCATCCCTCTCCATTCAAAAGAGAAGTAAAGTAAATGACAAAGAAATGCATAATAGGCCAAAAAAATAGAAAAGGCAAATAAAGCTGACAAAGAAAAGGTGCTTGTTTGTTTAGCTTAGTCCTCACCATTAAAAGTGTTCACTCACGTTGGCCACCTTAGAGAGTAGGTTCAGAGAGCATGGTTTTGGTCGTTTGAAGTTTTAAACATGTAAACAGATAGATAAGAGATTTGCCAACAATTAAACAATAATTGAACAAATAAAGGAATAAATATTCATATTTGACAGAATGGTTAACACAGGCTTATGTAATGCCTCTCATGTGCTTGTCACTATTCTCACCATTATAAATAGTAATTCATTTAATCCTCATAACAACTCTAGAGGTAAGTATAATTATTCTTCTTCTTTCCCTGCATGGGGAAACTGAGACACAAAGCAGTTAAGCAACTTGCTCATATCACTCACCTTGTAAGGGGCAGAGCCAAGATAGAACCTAGACACTCTGGGACTCAAGAGGCCAACACTTAATGACTGTGCTGTACTCCCTCCAGATGTTTCAGAGGCATCCAAATGAGGAGTTCCAAAGCTGATGTGGGCAATGTCAATGACATTGTCTGTGACTTCTTAATGACACCACCCTGGTAGTGCTTTAGTCCTTTCGTGGAAAACTTATTTATTCCTATCTGGATATAGCTCATATTGAAATTCAATTTATTATATAAGCTATTTGAGATACTGACAACCTTGCTATGACAAGAGAGGGGACTGGAGAAGTGAGCACAACTAGATCATGGTGGACCTTGTGTGCCAAGCCAAGAAACATCGGCTTTATCGTGAAAATAATAAGAAATCATTAGAATTCATTCTCTCTCTCTCTCTCTTTCTCTCTCTCTCTCTGTGTTTATAAATTATAAATACATGTGGAGAGGGACTCTAAGTATATATAGCTGGTAAATACTATGTATTAGGGTTGATAGTAAGAAAAACTAATTTTCAAATACATATTTGTACATAGAATTATAAATGTATGCCTTACAAACCACTTAATATTCCACCAAAATGCATGTTTTGACACAGGTCTCTGCCTCTGAACATTACTCTGTCTCCCTGGAAAATTTTTCCTATTTTTTTCCCTCCAAGTTAACTTATCTCTCAAGATGCAGTATAATAGTTTCTTTGGGAGGAATCCTTTGGCTTTACCTTCCCTCTGTCAACTATAGAATAACTCAGGAGCAGCCCATCCTCTGTGTCCCCACAAGACCCTCTGAAGCCCTTTCATTGTACCTGCCACATTCTTTGGCAATAACTGGTTTTCTTGCTAGTTTTTTTCCCCACTGGACTGTGATTAGAAGACAGAGATGGAATATTTTAGCTGTGTTTATCTGGGGGCTCTAAGTGGCTGGCAAAGTGGAGATCCTCAGTGCGTGTTAGTTGAATAGATGGACAGATGGAATGTGGAGTTCCTATTTATTCTACAGGTTGTGATTATATATGGGAATCAACCCTCTTCAGCATTAGTTCAGGAACTATTGTGGAGGTAGAATTTCTAGAATGGAGTTAATGGAGGGGGAGAGAGAGAAAGAGAGGAGAGAGAGGAGTGGAGGTGGCGTGGCTGAGACCTGACCTGTCTTATAGAATGAATATCATGTGAAAGAAAACTGAAGAATTTGAGGAACAATCAACAACCTTTTTGTTGACTGAAAATTCTTGTTCAGTTGTTACAGGCCAGGCATTATGGAGGATACCAACTAAAAGGAATAAGTTCCAGTTCTCCAGTGCTCTCAAATGTAAGAAAAACAACAATTTTAGGTTCAAGCACCTGAATTTTGACAGTTCCATTAACTTCAACCTGTTCAAGGCAGGGTAAGAGAATAAACACAAGAAAGGTTGGGAGTTCAAGGGAGAATGAAATCTTATTCAGGTGGAGAAACCAGAAGCGTCTTCATGGGGTAGATAGCCTTTCAAATGAGTGTGAAAAGAGGGCACAATATCAGCTGCAGAGACAGCGTCAAGAGGGCAGCTTAAGCCAGTTCTGCAGAAGTGAGAACCCCTAGGGCATGTTCTGGAAGAAACAATAAACCATTCTGGCTGGATCCTAGTGGGGACAGGCGTTGCTGATGAGGACTTTGAATGTGAGGCCAATGGTGGGCAATGTGGAGCCCTTGATAATTTCTGAGCAGAGGAAACATTTAATTGGAATTTCTTTTATTTTTCATTTATTAATTTATTTTTTAAATGGAGATGAAGTCTCACTATGTTGCCCAGGCTGGTCTTGTACTCCTGGGCTCAAGTGATGCTCCTGCCCCGGGCTCCCAAAGTGCTGGGATTACAGTGGGAGCCACTCTGCCTGGCCTGATTGGGACTTGTTATAGGAAGAATCTGATGTCAGTTTGAGAATGGATCGGTATACCCTACTTCCTTTGCCTCTGCTTTTCCCTTTCCTCTCAACTGGGCTCATGAATATGACACATGTTTATTAAGCCTCTGCTGCATGGATACTTTGCTAGGATGTAGGATATCAGGAAGAGAGACATATAATCCTTGTGTTCAAGGGGCTTATTCTGATGCTCACTTCCCAAATTGGTGCCTTCCTCTGGTTTGCCTTCAATACAGATAGGCAGTATTTACGTGGTATTCTGTGGAGTATATGTATTGGTATCTTTATGCATCTAGAAAGAGATTTATTATTAGGTATTGGCTCACATAATTATGGAGGTTGAGAAGTCCCACAACCTGTTGTCTGCAAGCTGGAGACTCAGGCGAGTGGATGGTATAGTTTGAAGGCCTGAGAGCTAGAGAGTCAATGGTGTGAACTCCAGTCTGGATTTGCAGGCCTGAGAACCAGGCACACTGAGGGCAGGAGAAGATAGATGTCCCAGCTGAAGTGGTCAAGCAGAGAACAAATTCAGCCTTCCTCCATCTTTTCATTCAGTTTAGGCCCTCAGTGAACCGGATGATACCCGACCACATGGAGAGGACCATCTGCTTTAACTTAGTCTACCAATTCAAATGCTAATCTCTTCCAGAAATACTCAGAG
Organism: Piliocolobus tephrosceles; assembly: GCF_002776525.5. Classification (NCBI taxonomy): domain Eukaryota; kingdom Metazoa; phylum Chordata; class Mammalia; order Primates; family Cercopithecidae; genus Piliocolobus; species Piliocolobus tephrosceles. The sequence goes on from NC_045443.1 coordinate 55,340,874, forward strand.
ACATGCCCCCGAATAATGTTTAACCAGAGATCTGTGCATCCCATAACCCAGTCAAACTGACATATGAGATTGACCATCGGAGGCAGCTATTGACAATTGCCCCTTAGTGTTGTACAATGCACTGGCAGTGTTCCTAAGCTTTGAGAGAGGCAGTTATCTCTGGTTCTGAAACCATTACTGCTGATTTGCTCTTGATGTTGACCTAGAGGTAAATGTGGTATCATGAAGAGTCCTGAGCTAAGAGTTAGATGGTCTGTTTTCTCAGCCTGACTCCACCACTAATTAAAACTCTGACCTCATGTCCATGCCTTAACCTCTCTGAGACTCAGTTTTATCATTCTTAAATGGGCATAATGCCACCAGCTCTGTCTACCTGGCAGAGCTATAGTGAGCTCAAATGAGACATGTATAAGTATTCGTGTTTTGACTGTTAAAAAGTCCTATGCACTTTTATTGTCACTTTTATATTTGCCATCAGAGAAGATTGTTGTGGAACTTACCTGCTATGTTATGGCATAAAGAATATTGCTTAATTTTAAGGCTTAAAAATTATCTAGTAAACCACCCATGAAATCTTGAATTTGCCTCTAGTGTCAAAGATACAGACTCAAAAAAAAAAAAAAAAAAATTAAAGATTTAAATCAAAACTAGGCCAAAGCTTAGCCCTGTAACTGGTGATAGAACTTGCGCGATAAGGCCACTGTAGTCAGTTTTCCTGCATTGAATTTGCTAAAAGCAATTTCCTGTTTTTAACCCAAGTAGACAGCCCTGGTCCCCAAGGGGTTCATTAGCTTGGTGTTCCATGGGCGGTCTCTTTCCTGCTATTTGTTGGTAGCATGAAGGCACAATAGCAGATGGGGGAGGTTCAGCCTCACCTTTGTTGTTAATACTTACAATCTTATTAAAGGTTAAAGAAATACATGATCAGCTAACTCCTTGTATTACAAAAAACTGATTTACCAACATCACATCAAATATTTACCTTGCCCTAAGCTACCAGTAATTACAAGCTGATATTGTTCAGGCTCAAACAAACACAGAGTAATGAATTTCTGCTAATTATTAGGCACTGATGAAAAATGTGATTTGTCCACTCCCAGACTTATCCGGGGCATCTCATCTTTCTGCACAAGGGAAAATTTCAATTGATATGATATATTCTATGCTGCCAGAAAGCACTTCAGTGGTGTCAACCAGAAGTAATTACCAGTGTATCTGAAAAAGTGATTAAAATGGCTTAAAATTAAGATTTTGTTTTTCCATAGTTATTTCTATGCAAATACGTCATATTTTTCAACTGACATGGGTGTCTTAATTAAAAACATGCTAAAGTTTTAGAATAACAAGAGATTTTTAAAATCCACTAAACCTTACACTATAAAAATAATGATTCCAGCCTTAGCTGCAAATGAAAGTAATCTTTCTTCTTGTAGATCTTGCTGGGCTTTTAAAAAAGTTACATTGCACCCTGTTATTGAATCATGCATTTCCCGATAAAGTGGTCAAATATTTCAGATGCTTTACTTCGCTTTGCAGGAAGACGAGTGAGTCTGCTGTCTGTTCTCTCTGTGAGAGCCAGGCGATGGCTTCTTATTTTTCCCTATGGTTGGCACCATCAAGGGGCATCCAGAGATGACTGAATTTTTTCCCCTCCTAACTTGGAGGGAGGGTGAAAAGAGTACAGAAACCTACTGTGGGCCCAGACCCCAAAGCTGGAGGCCCTCGTTCTTTCTTTGCAGTAAATATTTCTTGCTTCTGTTTTCCTTAACTCTTCAAGGTGATCATATATAGAGTGTCCGATAGATAAATCAGGGAGTCTTTAATTCTCCGTAATTCCTTTAGGCCCAACCTGGGGAATTAATTATAAACCAAGGGTTTTTAGGGTGGTGATATACTCAATAGGTAGGACTTGTTACCTCATTGCATTTCCCCTCTCTCCTTTTTGGAAGTTATGTGCTCTAAATCCACTCTCTCAGTGGTTATCCTAGCCATTTTAACATGTATATGCAAAGTTTAAAGTTACATATGTAGCATCTATATTACTTTAAAAAGCCTTTGGTATCTTAACCCAAGGCAGGAGTAAGGTGAAAATTCTAGTTGTTGCTGCAAGATCAGTAGGGAAAAATTTACACTAGAGAGAACTCCACATGAAAACAGCTCCATTCTCCGTCATCTTCTCTCCTCCTTCTGTACCTGCTTCCTGGACAAATGCAGTGATTCCTAGGGCTTCAGTTATCCCATATCTGTGCACCTTTCAAAAGCACTTCTCCAGCCCATGGCTGTCTTGCAAGGTTCAGATCCTGTTATCTGCTTGATACTGCCACCTCGGTGTCAAAACATGTCCAGAACTGTATCTATTTCCCACCCTTGCCTTCCTTGGGACAGTCATCAAACTGCTTATATTCTTGATCTTGGTTATTGGTACTACCATTCAGCCAGCTGCTAGAGCCAGAAGTCAGAGCACTGTCCCTAACTACCCAATATTTCTCATTCCCAATTTCTCCAAGTTATGCTTCTAACCATAATGTGGTGTCCATCAAATTGTTCCCTCCCACCCCCAGCATCCATTTACTCTAGTATCAGTAGCACCGTTACTGACTCTCTCTATGTAAAATTAGAGCCACAGTGAAACCAGGTGCAAAAGGGAGAGATCAGTAATATGGATCCTGTCTTTATTTAAAATTTTGATATTTTGTTCGTCACAGATTTCCTTGTGTTAATTTAGATTTAAAATAAAAATTGCACTAAAATAATATTTATTTTGATTACAGAGTTTTGGGGTTCCCCTTTAAATTTTGTGTATGATGTGGCCAGTGCCTCACTTGCCTTACCCTAGTCCAGGTCCTGGGTGTGATTCTGGAAATTTCTATGTGGAATCTGAAAATGAAGGCAACCCAGACAAAGACTGGGGAGAACTTACGCCCTGATGCCATCATTTGAACCATGACTTGAACTGTGCCTGAAGCCTACACTTGGATCTTTCAGTTTCATGAAACAATGAATATCCTCCTTTTATTTGTTTATTTTTATTTTTATTTTTTGCTTAAACCAGTGTTTCTTACTCAGCAGAAAAGATCTTGAATGATAAATTTGGCATTGAAGGTTCCTTATGACATGGCCACTCCTTGTACTTCTCTGGCTTCATCCCTCACTAGTTCATGGGAGCATCCCACGCCTGTGTCACATTGCAAGTCATGCTGGTTGCTGAATGCACTGTGCTGTCTTGTACTATCTTCCTCTGTGCACAGCGTGCCCTCTCCTGTGGACATTCTGGAATGTTCTTCCTCACCTGGTCTATCTGATGAAAACCTACTTATTTTTAAATACGCAGTTTAAATGTCACCTCACATGTGACTGAATTACATCCATGGTTATTTTCTTTTGTTCCAGAGCTTACTATATTTTTTCCCCAAACATATAACAAGTTATCCAGTTGTAATGTTGTTAAATTCCCTACTCAATCTATTCTCCTTTGCAGAGTTAGACTTTTTCTCCCCAAGTGAAGTATAATGCAACATAACTGTGGAAATTAAAAACGTGGAGCACTCTGATAAGTAGTGCCAAATTCTAGATGTCTCTTCAGAGAGGCCCTAAGTGCCTTCCCACTCTCTTTCTCTTAATACACACTGGCTCAATAATGGAATTTTTCTTCTTATAAAATAAATGTGGTATTTAATAACATAAATGGTGAGTGCTGGGTTTTCTATATTTTAGCCCATCCTAAGAGCCTCATTATTAGGAAAAGAAAATGAAAAAAGGAAATAGTTTAGTAGACCCCAAACTTCCAAGACTTACACACCCACTTCCATGGTATTTTTTTGTTCATGAATCCACAGTTAACACAGATTGTCTTTTCCTTGGAAAACCATTTTTCCCCTTCTAGCTTCGATTTTACACTGCATGATTGACAGCTTCAGAACATATGCTACCTCATCTGCTACACAGGGAAAAGAGTAATCACTTTACAAGGTTAGAGCCCAAAGTGCCATTCCAGATACAATGAATCCACCTTTTTTCCTACAGTTCTGAATTTTGCACTTGGATTTCCTAAGCTATGGAAGGGTGGTGAGAACAAAAAAGACAAAAGCAAGGCTGGCACTTGAAGGTCTTTCCAGGGTTCTTAGCTATTGAAGTTTGAGCGTCCAAGTTTCTGCTATATGGTGCACATGCTCAGTCCTTCAAGGCTCCTGTCCCTAGGTGTGAGCCTGTTAGGATCCTGGGCCCCCTGGGGAAAACTTTGCAGGCATGAGTCCCTGACCCTTTCCAAGAGCCTCCTGTTGTCACAGCAAATGGAATGTGAGGGAAGGCAGGTGATATGGTTTGACTTTGTGTCCCCACCCGAATCTAATCTTGAATTGTAATCCCCATAATCCCCATGTTGTCAAAGGGGAGACCAGGTGCAGGTAATTGAATCATGGCGGTGGTTTCCCCCATGCTTTTCTCATGATAGTAAGTGAGTTCTCAGGAGATCTGATGATTTTATGAGGGGCCTTCTCTGGGCAATTCCTCTTGCTGCCTTGTGAAGAAGGTGCCTTGCTTCCCTTTTGCCTTCCCCAGGATTGTAAGTTTCCTGAGTCCTCTCTGCTGCACTGAGTCAATTAAACCTCTTCCCTTTATAAATTACCCAGTCTCAGGTATGTCTCTATTTGCAGTGTGAGAACAGACTAATACAGGGAGCTGGGGAGAAAGGACAGAACTCACCTTCGGGAATATTTTGAAGAAGGCTCCTTCTCAGATCTGCCTCTACGCCCCTGTTTCCTTGCCACTTAGTCCCTTTGACCCATCCTCTCATGCTGTCTCCTGCATATATAAAGCTCCCAATTCCAAGACTCCCTCAAATCTGCTTTCCTCAAAGAGGCCCATGCTCCAAAATCACCTCCCCTGCTTTCTGGAGCAGCCTTACGTATTTGTGCCAGAGGAGACCTAAGGGATCATGTTGTCAATCCACAAACATTTCCCATTAAGATAGTATTTGCTGTAGGCTTTTCATCTTTTTATCAGTCTAAGAATGCGGTCTTTGATTACAAATATATTAGGTGTTTTTTAAAAATCATGGATTGATGTTAAATGTTATCAAATCATTTTCTGCATTGAGAGAGTTATGTGGTATTTCTCTTTTAATTAATGTTGTAAACTCTTTATGGATTTTCTAATATGAAAATCCATAAATTGCATATTGGAAAAACCCTAACTTGATAATGGCATATTGGGGGATATCTTGAAAACATTGCTCTATTGTCTTTTATCCAATGTAACTGTTGAAAAATCAGATATCAATCTGTCTTGACCTTTTTTTGTACTGGTTGCTCATTCTTTCTGTAAGATTTAAAGTTTTCTCTTTGTGTCGACATCCTCAAATTACACTAAAAGAGACTTTTTTCTCTGTCCCCATTGACATCCTACCCTATGGCACTTTCAATCTAAGGTCTTTCATTTTTTTTTGTTTTAATTTCAGGAAATTAATTTTCATTATTTCTTCAAAAACTTCTAATCACCTTTGAAAAACATTTTATCTTTGAAACTTCAAACCCACACAAAAATTGAAATATCTTCTTCATTTTCATGTTTTTCTCTGTCCGAGATTCCTATTATTTGGATATTAGCATTTCTACTTGTACCTTCCGTTTTTCTTAGCTCTGTTGTATATTCCATTGCTTTGTCTTTTCTTTCTTTTTTGCAGGAGGTTGCCACAATCAATTCTTCCAGCTCTCCAATTGGTCCCCTGGCTGTTTCCATTCTGTTATTTATTTTTCTATTGCATTCTTTATTTCACTATTATATACTATATATCTCATATTTCTTCTTGATTTTATGTTTTCCCCTTACCCGCAAAACAACTCATCAGGTCAGAACTTCACCCTTTTCCCCTCCTTGTATAATAAGCTACCTTAGGAAGACACTGTTCCTCCAGGGTTATTCATAGCCCTGGGGCTGTGTTGGCAAGGATGGGGAAACAACTGCCAGGAGCAGTCAGTCTTCACCCATTTTCCTTCACTCCTCTTGTAAGCCTAGGGGTTCCATTCCGCCCTGATTTTACTCCATTAGACACCTGGGCCAGGTGTGGGGGCAGGCACTGCGTCCCAGGGCAGTGGTGAGGAGGGTGTGGGGTAGTCCAGAGCAGTGTTTCTTCCTCTTACCCCAGGGTCTCCCAGGGTTTCTCCATTTTCTCATGGTAGTTGCCACTCTTTGAGGGCAGGACTAGCAGATAGGCTGGCTTGGCACTTTGGTCCATTAGCTGTTCCTTTGCTCTGCTGCACTGTTCAACTCCAAATGGGCTTGTTCAGAGGTTGAGAAAAGCCCCAGGCCAATTTTTAAAAGATCTTTCTATATGAAGAAGTGAAGAAGTAGCCAAATATGACTAAGAACATTGCACTAAGAAAACATTTACAAGTTTTACTTTTAATAAATTAACACTTCTCACGTAACAGATACACTGATTATGCTTTAAGCTTAATTTGGAGACCGCATACCAAATCTAAACTGGGGCCGTTTCTCAGATATGAAACAGTTCTTTTTCTCACCTATGTTAGCCCTGCCCTTATCTGGCTGGAGTCTGGCATTGGGCCATACAGTTAAGTCATTTTGCTCTCCTTTTTTTACTGAATTTCAGTTGTTAGCACTTTTAAAAAAATCTGAGCCCTTCGTAATTGATTACAGACAATTTCTCATTAGGGAGCCTGCAGATTTTCCTTGGGGGTATATGAGATGGCTATTTGAAACTGCATGTGTTTTCTATTGTTACACTTCTTTAGTTACTGGCAAACAATAGCTACAGACCAAGACTGTTCACTGAACTTTCTCTTCCCTCTCTGGTTGAGTTCTTTCTATCCCAGGTAAAGCAATCAGGGGACTGCTTCCTGAAGGCTTGGGAACCAGAACTTAGGGACTAGCCTTAGCCCAATCTGACCGGTCATTGTCTCTCCCAGGTGGCTAAAGAGGCTGCATGTTAATACCTAATGTGGCCGGATTCAAGAACTTTTCCTGGATTTTCAGTGGTACTGGATCTAGCCTGGGGATCAAACTCAGATGCCCTAATGTGAAAAGTTTGAGAAAAGTTGGTAGGTGAAAAAATGCAATTATGGCCGGGCGCAGTGGCTCAGGCCTGTAAATCCCAGCACTTTGGGAGGCCGAGGCGGGTGGATCACGAGGTCAGGAAATCGAGACCATCCTGGCTAACACGGTGAAACCCCGTCTCTACTGAAAATACCAAAAATTAGCTGGGCATGGTGGCGGGCGCCTGTAGTTCCAGCTATTCGGGAGGCTGAGGCAGGAGAATGGCCTGAACCCGGGAGGTGGAGCTTGCAGTGAGTCGAGATCACGTCACTTCACTCCAGCCTGGGCAACAGAGCGAGACTCCGTCTCAAAAATGAAAAAAAAAAAAGAAAAAAAATACCAATTATGAAGATGAGATTTGCCCAGGTACTGTCAGTTTATAATTTCTGAATCTCATGTTCTACATTAATAAAAAAACGAAGGCTCAGAGAGGTTGTACCAGAAGTGGTAAAACTGTGCTAGGTCTTAAAAGCTGTGAATGAGAAGAAATCACTCAAAATAATTATTTCAGAAGGCCCATCTAATTTTCTCAAATAGATGGAAAAAAGTACAAACAACTCTATATTCCTAAAATTGCTGACCACTGAAACTGTGTCTTGTTTATTTGCTGGTAGAAAAACTCGGAGAATCTTCAGGGAGAAAAATATATTTTTCCTTAGCGTCTTAACATTTCTAAATACTCAAGCATGAAAATTTAATGAGAAAGAAACTTGTACATAATTTGTTTTTATTTCTGCATTTAAACAATGATTTTATGACTATCCTGGATATTTATGTCTTTATTCACAAATTTCTCTTAAAAACTCTCTCAATTCTCTTAAAAAATTTCTCCACCCACACACCAGTGGTTCCAGGACTTACTGTTCTCCTTTATCAAAACTCTTCTTGAACTGACATTTTTTAATATAAGAAAATAATCTGATAAAACAAATGTAAGCTTCCTTTTTGACTATTACACAAGGTGTTTCTGCTTAGCCTAATGAGTCTCTAATGGGTCAAATCTCTATCAAATAGTAAGAGAGGCCGTGTGTGAAAATAGGCAGCCATAGGTGCTTGAATTATAGATGGAGGGTTTTAGGAGAGGCATTGGAACAGGATTTCTCAATCTCAGCACTACTGACATTTTAGGCCAGACCATTCTTTATTGTGGGGGACTGTCTTGTGCACTGTAGGATGTTTAGCAGCATCTCTGGCCTCTACTCAGTAGGCCAATAGATGCTAGGAGCAGTTTGCCCACACTCCAGTTGGGACAATAAAAAATATATGCCAAATGTCCTTGTGGGTGTGTGTATATCTATGTGTGTGTGAATGTATGTGTGTGCAAAATCTCCATTGGTTGAGAACCACTGCTGTTATTTGTTATAACAACAAAAGAAAACCAGCAGTAGCTGTTTTATGGAATATTTTATTAAATATTTTATTGAGTATATCCCATGAGACAGGTGCTATACTAAGATCTCTCTATGTGTGTGTGTGGGTGGGTGTGTGTACATAATCTCTGTGGTTCTCAAAGTGTGGTTCCTAATTTAACAGCATTAATAAATTCTAGGCCCTACCTGCCAAAGTGGAAACTGGAGGTTGGCAGGGAGGAGTGGGGCCCAGAAATCTTTTTAGCAAGCCTTCCAGGTGATTCTGATACTTGATTCAGGTTGAGAGTTTCAGAACCTTTGAGAGATGTGTGTGTGTGTATATATACATATATATATGAAATATAGTATATAAAATATATAATGTACAATATACAATATTGTATTAGTCTGTTAACACACTACTATAAAGAACTGCCCAAGACTGGGTAATTTATAAAGGAAAGAAGTTTAATTGACTCACAGTTCAGTGTGGTTGGGGAGGCCTCAGGAAACTTACAATCATGGCGGAAGGCGAAGCAAACACGTGCTTCTTATGGTGGCAGGAAGGGGAAGTGCCGAGCAAAATGGGGAAGCCCCTTATAAAACCATTAGATCTCATGATAACTTGGTCACTATCACAAGAACAGCATGAGGTAACCATCCCCATGATTAAATTACCTCCCACCGGGTCCCTCCCATGGGGATTGTGGGAACTACAATTCAAGGTGAGATTTGGGTGGAGACAGAGCCACACCATAGCAAATATATAAATCTATTTAAAATCTTTGTTTCATGCTTAGACCTAACCTGAGTGGTGTTTTGTATTCTTTATAGATGTTGACACTGAGGCCCAGAGAGATTAAGTAATTTGTCCCATGTTACCAGGTGGATAACCAACTTGTCCAAGGTGACATTGCTAATATCAGAATTTCCACTTAGAAGTATTTAAGTTCAATAAATAATATTCCTTTTTCCTGCCTGAGTTCCAGATAAGACACAGGAATGGCAAGTGGAGGCCAGATTATCACCTTAATTACTAATAAGGGCAAGGTTAGAAAATATGGCTTATTGTGAGAGGCAAAGAGACCTGAAGACTGAATGCACAAATTGGATAGACTAGCCCTTGCAGTCATGGCCTGGAAGACTCAGTATTTGAGGGAAAGCGGTAGAGAACACCGCATCCTTCAAGCTGCTTGATTCCCATGAGGAAGCAGAGCAGAGCATGCCTTGATTTCTCCCAATGTAGCAATCAGATCCATCCCTTCAGCTCTCCAGAGATGAAGTGAATACAGAGGCACAGAGAGTCCAACCAAGAGTTACACTATTCAGCTCCCTTCCCATAGACAGAATAGTCAGAAATAAAGAAGTGTTTCTCCAGCAGCTCCCTTGACCTAACATAGGCTCTTAATATTTACAAGATATCGACTCAGTTTCTGTTGTCTTGCTTTGTTAAGAATCTGCTTCTCTTTCTTTCTTGCCAACTGATCTCTGCTGACATATGTTTGTTTTGGTAACTTTAGATTCTTACCAGCCAGTTTTGGGTGTGTGTGTGTGTGTGTGTGTGTGTGCATGTGCATGCCCGTGTGCAGGTATGCATATTGTGGGTAGTACTGTGATGTCAAAAGCACATGGGAAGCACCTGAGAACATTTGTTTCATATCTGACTGATATTTGTAAGCTACTTAGATTTTGTGACTTTTAAAAAAAGATCTAGAAATAAAGGGTCAATAATAAAGTGACAGCACAGATTTCTATGAGAATCAAAATAAGCAAATGCTAGTAATATGGCTATCGGTCATTGTGTACATCCTTCCTTTTCTAAATTATCACTGTGCTGTTACAGTAACAATTGTTACATTAAAAGTGTAGAAAACGCTCTACAGATGTGCTGTAGCTTCATTGTGCATGCACTATACTTGTTTTCTCAGGATTTAAAACAACTTAGGAGAACTAAGCAAACCTATCGTGAGAGAGACACTGAGGAGGAAAAGATGAATATGAGCTCAGAGTCCATCAAAAGAGATACCATGTAAACATAATTCAGCGCATTTTTAGGCATTTGCAGATGACAGGGAAAAGTGAGTGTATATTGGGGTCTGGTCATAGGGATGTGTCTCCTGCTCTGAAAACCCAAAGACTCCCTTAATGATGACAGCACTTCATGAACTTTCACACTTTTAATCCATTAATCACCCTATATGGGAAGAACTAGTATGTACATTTTGTCAATGTGTAAAACAAGACATAGTAAAGTTAAAACTTGCCCAGAATCATAGGCATAGTGAAAGGCAGAACTGGCATTTGAATCTAGCTCTATATGATTTAAAATCTTGTAGTCTTCAGCACTAGGCTCTACCACCTCTCTCTCTAATCAGTACCGGAAGGTCATCAGGCCCTGAGTGGCTGGCATTTATTAATTAGAATGTACTTGGGGCTGATTGGGGCACCAGAATGTCGATTTACTAATCTACAGTGAGAAGGAGCTTCACAGGAGCCAGAGAGTATGATTAGGTCCATATGAGCAGATCATTCCCCTCCACACCCCCGCCCCCCCATTTTTGGGTACCAAATCAGTAAGCAGGTCAAAATGAAAGAAATGTAGTTAATCTCAGGGTAACATCTCTTAGTGATATTGCTCCAGGGGCTCCCCACCTCTAGAGGCAGCTGTGATGTGGGCCAAGGTACTCCAGGTCAGCATCTGCTCTTTTTTTTTTTTTTCCTATGGGGGCAGTTCTGAATGTTTTCTATGGAGTTTTTCTCTATTTCTCTCTTTTTCTGGACTTTAGATATTCCACAGCTTTAACATAATCATAAACTTTGCTTTGAGTTACCCTCCAATTACTTAATTTGAGGAAGTTCTCCAGCTACTATGACAGATAATTTCTCCCAGCAAAAGTTGATTTTGTAGTTTAACTGTCAGAGGCAGATCTTACTTAGAGGCAGATCTTATTTCTCGTATTTTGAAGTTCTTGGGGAGATAGCTTTCTGCAGTCTTCCAGTATCAATGAGATTAGTGGATAAAATATAAGTACATTTAAATATTTATTGTATTACTTTTAATGGCCCGAACTGCAATTACTTTTGCACCAACCTGTAACTCAATTAAAAAGCATATTTATTATTATAATGTCTTATAAATATTTATTTTGACAAACTGTGAATAAAGGCACACATAAAAATTCCAAACATTTATTGAACTTTTATTAATAACAATTTAGCCAGTATGCTGTGGTATAATCCCAAAGTTTTATAGCTGGTATGTGTTCTGATTGGTAGGTGACTATGCCATATTGATGGTAAAATATTTTGAATGTCATCCCTGGCTTCTATCAGGTTCTGGACACTGTTCTAGGTGCTTTCACAAAAGTTAGTCAGTTGGGTTTCAGTATTAAATTATATTTTCTCCTACAATCCTGATGGCTATAACTCTGGCATTTTTGAAAGTTTAGGATCTACTCAAAATCTATAGTAGTTTTTTGTTGTTTCCAACTTTTATTTTGGGTTCAAAGGGTACATGTACAGGTTTGTTGCATGGGTAAATTGCATGTTGTGGGGGTTTGATGTACAGATACTTTTGTCACTCAGGTAATCAGCATAATAGCTCATAGGGAGTTTTCAGTCCTCACCCTCCTCCTACCCTCCACCCTCAAATAGGCCCTAGTGTCTTCTTTGTGTCCATGTGTACTCAATATTTAGCTCCCACTTATAAGTGAAAACATGTGGTGTTAGGTTTTTTGTCCCTGTGTTGGTTTGCTAAGGATTATGGCCTCTATCTCCATCCATGTTGCTGCAAAGGTCACGATCTCATTTTTTCTTATAGCTGCGTAGTATTCCATGGTGTATATGTACTACATTTTCTTTATCCAGTCCACCATTGATGGCCATCTAGGTTGCCTCCATGTCTTTGCTATTGTGAATAGTGCTATGATGAACATATATGTGCAGGTGTCTTTATGGTAGAGTGATTTATATTCCTTTGGGTATATCCCCAGTAATGGAATTGCTGGGTGAAATGGTAATTCTGTTTTGAGTTATTTGAGAAATCTCTGGCCTGCTTTCCACAGTGGCTGAACTAATTTACATTCCCACCAGCAGTGTATAAGTATTCCCTTTTCTCTGCAAGGTGGCCAGCATCAGTAATTTTTTGACTTTTTAATTATAGGCATTATGACTGGTATGAGATAGTATCTCATTGTGGTTTTGATTGACATTTTCTTAATGATTAGTGATATTGAGCAGTTTTTCATATGCTTGTTGGTCGTGTGTGTCATCTTTTGAGAAGTGTCAGTTCATGTCCTTTGCCCATTTTTTTTTTAGTGGGGTTGTTTTTTGCTTGATTTGAGTTTCTTATAGATTCTGGATATTAGACCTTTGTCAGATGCATAGTTGGCAAGTATTTTCTCCCATTCTGTAGGTTGTCTGTTTACTATGTCAATAGTTTCTTTTGCTGTACAGAAGCTCTTTATTTTAATTAGGTACCACTTGTCAATTTTTGGTTTTTGTTGCAGTTGCTTTTGGAGTCTTCCTCATAGAATCTCTGCATGGGCTGATGACTAGAATGGTATTTCCTAGATTTTCTTCTATGGTCTTCATTGTTTTAGGTTTTACATTTAAATCTTTAATCCATCTTGAGCTGGTTTTTATAAATGGTGAATGATAGGGGTCCAGTTTTGACCCTCTGAAAGATAGGGATCCCGTTTTGACCAGCTGCATATGGCTAGCTAGTTATTCCAGCACCATTTATTGAATAGAGAATACTTTCCCTGTTGCTTGTTTGTGTTGGATTTGTCAAAAATCAGATGGTTTTAGGTGTGTGGCTTTATTTCTGGGTTCTCTAAAGTGTTCCATTGGTCTGTGTGTCTGTTTTTCTATCAGTGCTATGCTGTTTTAGTTACTGTAGCCTTGTAGTATAGTTTGTGTTTTAGTTACTGTAGCCTTGTAGTATAGTTTGAAGTTAGGTAGTGTCTTGCCTCCAGCTTTGTTCTTTTTGCTTAGAATTGCTTTGGCTATTCAGGCTCTTTTTTGGTTCCAAATGAATTTTAGGATAGTTTTTTTCTAATTCTGTGAAAAAGGTCATTGGTAGTTTGATAGAAATAGCACTGAAACTGTAAATTGTTTTGGGCAGTATGGCCTTTTTAACAATATTGAGTCTTCCCATCCATGAGCATGGAATGATTTTCCATTTACATGTGTTGTCTCTGATTTCTTTCTGCAGTGTTTCCTAATTCTCATTGTAGAAATCTTTCACCTCCCTAGTTAGCCATATTCCTAGGTATTTTATTCTTTCTGTGGCTATTGTGAATGGGACTATATTCTTGATTTGGCTCTCAGCTTGGATGTTGTTGGTGTATAGAAATGCTACTAATTTTTTACAGTCTCTCAATTTTCTCTGGAGACAAAACAGCTCTTCTACCAGCAAGATACATTGATTTTGTATCTTGAAATTCTGAAGTTCTTTGTCAGATCTAGGAGCCTTTGGGCAGAGACTACGGGGTTTTCTAGGAATAGCATCATATTGTCTATGAAAAGAGATTGTTTGAGTTCCTCTTTTCCTATTTGGATGCCTTTTATTTCTTTCTCTTGATTGATTGTTCTGGCTAGGACTTCTTACAGTAGTTTGAGGTTAAAAGTCAGGATTTGTGATGGTTAATCTTATGTGTAAACTTGATAGGGCTAAGGGATGTCCACATAGCCAATAAAACATTATTTCTGGGTGTATTTGTAAAAATGTTTCTGGAAGAGATTAGCATTTGAGTTGGTGGACTGAGTAACTCAGGCTGCCCTCCCCAGTGTGGGTGGGCATCATCCAGTCTCTTTAGGGCCCATATAGAGCAAAAAGGCAGAGAAAGAGCAACTTCTCACTCTGCTGGAGCTGGGATATCCGTCTTCTTCTGCCCTTGGACACCAGTGTTCTGGGTTCTTGAGCCTGTGGACTCAGATCAGAACTTGCACATCGTTCCCCCTGATTCTCAGCCTGCAGACATAGGACCGAATTACACCACTGGCTTCATGGTTCTTCAGCTTGCAGGTGGCATATCTTGGGACCTCTTGTCCTTCATCACCATGTGAGTCAATTCCTATAATAAATCTTCTCACATATATCTCTATATATCCCACTGGTTCTGTTTCTCTGGAGAACCCTGAGTAAGACAGGGGTAAATATGTGTATGTGTGTAAGTGTGTGTGTGTGTGTGTGGGGGAGTACAAAATACATGATAGATTTAAATAGAACCTAAAGTTTAAGGGGCCCTCCAGAGAGCATCCATGTCACCTCTGACTATAAAAGGACAAACTCGACATATTTTATTTTATGTAGTGACCTGCCCTAGGTTCAAAACACTTGAGGGATTAACATCCTACCTGGAGACACATTAAGAAGTATTTCTTTACATCTAGACCAAATGCTTTTGCTAAACTTTTTTTATTCAAAGGGCATTCAAAATACATAGTGGAATTTACATTTTGGGCTCTAACTCTGGAAATAAGATTGACATTTGGTTGCACAAGAATTTTTTCCCTCAATTTACAATGAAAAGCCTGTCATCTAATTTAAATACAGTATTCCAAACAAGAAATCAGACTTTTAGAGATGGTGGAGATGGGTTGTACCATGTAGTGGAATTGCTTGACAGTCTCTCAATTTTCTCTGGAGACAAAACAGCTCTTCTACCAGCAAGAAAGTTTCAATGGAGATGGTAATATCCATAGCTATATTTCAAATTATGGTTGATAGAGTTATTTTTCTCAAACTGAATTTTAAAAGCATATATTTGTTGATTTAAATTGTCCTCATTCTCATATTATTTGAATTAAATGATGAGCTTTTCAAAACATGGGAGACATATAAAGTCTAGGAAGCCTTAATAAGAAATCACAATGTGCAGGAAACAATGTCATTTGAACTGATATGTGAGCCAGTCAGTCACAGACAAACACCTCTGCTTCAACACAGCTTACTGAGTTGAAGAGGGGTAGTCAGAGAGAATGATTCAAGACATTCTTATCGACACTTTTATTATTTTTACAATAATTTAAAAAGGTAATATATGAACACTATAGAAAATTAACGCATTGAAGGGATATATGAAGTAAAATAAAAAGTGATCCCTGCTTCACTTTTATTCCTTCACTCATGAGGGCAAGCATTGTTAATAATTTGGTACATATCATTTCTGTTTATTTTCAAGGCACTTAGATATATATGTGCGCATTTATTAGTATGTATGTATTTATGCATGTATATTGTATATAAAAAGGAAATTATACAATATATTTAGCACATTCTCATTTATATTAAATGTGTTAGAAACATAAATGAGTCAGTTTTCAAGACTGGACATCAGACAGCAAAGCTCAGGGATCCTGGAAAGACAGGGAAAAGATGAGTAAATTCTCTTTTGTTTGTTTAAGGTAGGGTCTCACTCTGTTGCCCAGGTTGGAGCGCAGTGGGGCGATCATGGCTCACTGAAGCCTCAAACTCCTAAGCTCAAGTGATCTTCCTGCCTCAGCCTCCTGAGTAGCTAGGACTACAGGTGCCCACAACCACTTGAATTATTATTATTATTTTTTGTAGAGATGATCTTGTTATGTTGCCCAGGCTAGTTTTGAACTCTTGGTCTCAAGTGATCCTCCTGCCTTGGCCTCCCAGTTGGGATTACAGGTTTGAGCCACACTGCACCCACCCCAGATGGGGCGATTTCTATAATTGCTCCAACTTTTTGTCTTTGGTGTCTGTTCAAATCTTTGGCTTGCTTACTGTGTCACAGATATACATACAAATATGGAAAGATGCTAGTAGGAAAGAGAATACTTTTATATTGAATGAAGAAGGCCTTTCTTAGCATGGCATTAAAAGTACAAGCAGGAAAGAATGATTTAAAACTTATGTAGAATGACATATTTCACAAGCAAAATTAAAGTCCAAAAGAAGACTTTAAAACAATATTTGCAAAAACTATTAGAAATATAAGATTCATATTAGAACACTTTAATACATCTTGTTCAGAAATTAACAGATTAAATAAATTTTTAAAAAGTCGGCTATACATGCCTGGAATGATCAAATAATCAATTTTCATACAATTTATATATTGGTCCAGTAAATTAAGAATAAATATTTTCAGATGCATATGAAGCATTTTGCATTGTCCATGAGAAATGATGCTGGTGATAATGATTATTGTGATAGGCAATGTTTATTGAGTGCTGACTGTGGGCCAGCCACTGGGTTAAGCCTGTTACATGTACTTCTATTCCTCATGAACTGTGGTAAATATTGTTGTTATTCCCATTTTATAGATGAGGAAATCAAGGATTAAAAAGATTAAATAGACCATCCTGGCTAACAGGGTGAAACCCCTTCTCTACTAAAAATACAAAAAACCAGTTGGCCATAGCGGTGGGCGACTGTAGTCCCAGCTACTCCGGAGGCTGAGGCAGGAGAATGGCGGGAACCCGGGGGGCGGAGCTTGCAGTGAGCCGAGATCGCGCCACCGCACTCCAGCCTGGGTGACTGAGCAAGACCCCTTCCAAAAAAAAAAAAAAGAAAAAAAGATTAAATAATTTCCAAAGACCACATAGCATCACAGTTTTCCTTTCTGTATAATAAAATATCAATTATAGAATAATGTTCCATTTTCATTCTTTTTCTCAGGAATTCTCTGTGAAAATCTAATGTTTAAATGTCTTCCACATTCTTAAGCAAATGGCCATTTCCTTGCTGACTCCCCTTTATATCTCATCTCAGGCTCTTCTGTCCTCAAATTCCTTGAGTAGCTTTGAACAGCTATGAATGTATTCTGTTGAAGTGTTGGGTCTAATCTGTCTTAGCCAATTCCATTCCGTAAATAATTGCTTACTGTGAGGCCTGTGGTTCACCTCTTAATGGTTCCGGGCTTGGATCTTGGCCCTCTTCTCCTAGTTCCTTGGCTTTCAACGCCATCTATGTGCTTATGACTCCCAGATCTGTATCTCCATTCCAAACTTATATAAACAATTTTACTTGGTACTCATCTTGGACACTTGGATATCTTACAGGAGTATTGGACTTAACCCATCCAAAATGGAATACTTGATTCCTAATGCCTGGCCCCTATCCCTAAACCTTTGTTCTCCACCCCACTGCATCTTCATCGGAGTAAATGGTACATCTTCCACATAAGTGCTCGGTTGAAATATCTAATGGTCATTTTTGATTTTTCTCTCTCCTCATGCCTTACAGTCAACCATTAGCAAGTCCCACTGGTTCAACTTTCAAGACATATCTCAAATCCAACCCCATTTTTTTTGTCTTCACTGTCCAAGTGGCATCTTCACCTATTAGAATTATGGTAATAGCGTCGAATTATTTTACCAACTTCAACTTTCTTGCTCCATTTTCCATTCTCTGCAGAGCAGCCGGAGCAATTGTCTCAATGTTAACTCAATTCACTCCACTTGCTTGAAAACTTTTAGTGACTTCCCATCACGTTTTTAATAGAAGAGAAACCGTTTTGCTTGGCTACTGAGCTCTCCTCTATGCTATAAATTCCGCCTACCTCTTCCTCTTCATTTCTTACCACTTGGCCCTCCTCTCTAAGCTCTAGCTGTGCTAGGCTCCTTTCTGTTCTCAAACACTCTGCATACATTCCAGTTTCAGCGCCTTTGCACTCACTATTGCAGCTTCCTGTAACTCTTTCCCCAGGCTTGTGTCATGGTTGCATCCTTTCATCTTTCTTATCTCAGTTCAAACATTACCCCTTCAAGGGTTCTTCCCTGACCATCCTATTTAACATAGGATTATTCATTCCCACTTACTTACCTTCAAACCATCTTATTTATTTCCTTTTCAACACCCCAATTTGAAACTTTTGTCTTGTTTTTCATTTACTTGATTTTTAAACTTGATTTTTGTTTTTAATAAATATGTACACATAGTTTATACAAGATCTAGGTTAAAAAATGGTAATCCTCTCATCCTCTCCTCCATTCTTCCTCATACCTTTTCCTTAGAGGCATATACTTAGATTTCTTGTATTTTCTTTCAAAATTCTAAATAATCTTACATGATGATTTTGTAAATATTGTTTCATAACTGATCTTCAAAATGTAAAGACCAGATTTCCTTTCTTACAGAACCATGTGCTTTGCTTTTTTTTTCTTTTGATTTATCCCCTGATTTAGCCTCTAAATGTCTGGAGGAAAAAACAAAACAAAGCAAAGCAAAATCTACAAATGTCCTCTCAGAATAGGCAAATACGTCAGGCAATCTCTTAACTCATTTTTTTTTCTCTCCCCATCTTGGAACTCTCGATGACAGTCTTCTCTTTTCCTGCCCAATTTGTGTCGTTGGGCAGTTGTGGTTCTGGGACTGCCTTTCCTATCATTCTGGACATTTCCTTTTCCTCTTTCCTATGTTGGAAATTTGTTTTCTAAATTCCATTGCCATCTTTATTGTTTATGTCTTCATTTCAGCAAAGCACATCTTTTAATATCTTAGGAGCAGTGTATGAAAGGCACTATTATATCTTGTGATGTTACATGTCTGTAATCTACCTTCATCCTTGATATTTCAGTTAGTTATAAAATTCTAGATTGGATGTACTGCCCCTCAGAACTTTGAAGTTACTGAGTTCCAGTATGGCTGTTGAAATTCTGTTATCTGGATTCCTGACCTTTTATAAATAGCTCCTCTTCTTCTCTTATGTTCTGAAACTTCATTGTATGTGCATTAATGGAGGTCTTTTCTACTAATCTCACAACACATTTGCTGGGCCTTTTCAATCTGGTAATTTATGTTGTTCAATTCTTAGAATATCTTTTATGTAACTTATTTCTCAAGTACTTTCCTTTCTGCCATTTTCTCTGCTAGCTCTGTCTACAACTGCTGTTAGTCCTGGATTGATTCACTAATTTCTTTATCTTTTATCAGCTATTTTCTATCTCTTTCCAAATAGAAAGAAAAAGCTATTTTTGTTTTTCTTTCAGGGAGAGTTTGCTAACGTTGTCTTCAAATCTTTGATATTTTAACATTTTAGCTTTAATATATGTAATTTCTAAAGAACACTTTCTTATTCCCTGAATGTTTTTCTGTAGTGATTTGTTCTATTAATGGATGTGATATCTTCTCTTATTTCTTTGAAGCTATTCAGTATGAATTTTTTAAAAAGGTTTTATTCTGTCCCCTGAATTGTTTAAACTTCTTCCAGTTTTTTCCCTGTTTCTTGTTTGATTTCGGTCTTCTATGATAGACAATTTACTTAAATATCTTATGATCTTTGGCTATCTATTTATGCCTAAGATTTCTGAATCATTACTTTAGGGGTGAGGCACTAAAAATCAAATTGGCAGTTATGCTTGTATGCGCAGAGTTTGCTAACTGATGGATTACCTAGGGTTTTATTGGGACACTCAGTAATGACAGTATGTGTAGTTCTTTTCTATTGGTGGGCTCATTTTCCCCAGAAAGGAATCATCCAGACTTTGCCTGGGATGTTTGAGGCCAACTGCCAAGGTTCTGGGAGCTGATCAGGGGAAGGGAACTGGGACCTCACTGTTCAGTATGCCTACTTTTACTCAACACCCATTTTCAATATAGTGCCTCTGCCCTGCTCCAGATTTCATCCCTGGGTCCAGACTCTTGCTGCTTCAACCTCTGCAAAGTGCAAACCCCTGTTTTCTGGCCAGAGGAGAAGAAGTGAAAGCCTGGGGAATGAAATCTAGAGATGGCTGTCTCACGGCTCCTTCAACTTTCAACCCAGCTCCTGTTTTCAGTACCCCGTGAAGCTCAACCTTAAGAGATGCCCTGTGCTTCCATTCCAAGACTTTCTGGGGCTTTGAAACTTGCTTCTTATTACTTTTCACACTGTAAGCAATTGGGTTTCATATTTCTCAGCTCTTCTAAATCAGATACTATTTCTCTATCAGTTTTCCATAGTTAAAATTTTTGTTGTCATGGCTTGTCTGGGGTTATTTTCTGTTTTGTTCTCTTTGTCCCTTCTTTGTAGACCTTTTAAATCCTTGACACTTTACTGGAATTTGGGAGAGGGTGGCATACCGAAGGGCCTGTGTTAAATTCATTGTGTTTATGTAGTTCCTTGAGATTTTACTTGTTGTCTGTTCCCCATCTCCCTAAAGTATAAATGCCTTGAGAGCAGGCAGGAATTTTGTCGTGTTTATCATTTTGTACAGGCCTCTAACATACTTGGCATAGAGGAGGGACTTAAAATATTTGTTGAATAAATAGATAAAGGAATTTTATAGGTATAGTAACTTTGTGACATTTTTTAAAGTTCATTAAAATATAATTTACATACCATATAGTTCACCATTTAAAGTGTAGTGTTCAATGGTTTATAGTATAGTCACAGAGTCATATAACCACCACCATGATTAAGTTTAGAACATTTCATTATCCCCCAAAGAAACCCTGTACTCGTTAGCAGTCATTTTCCATTTCCCCCAAACCCCAGACCCTAGGCAAACACTAATCTACTTTCTATCGCTAAAGATTTTCCTATTCTGGATATTTCATATATATGAAATCATACCATGTGTGATCTTCTGTAACTTGCATCTTTGACTTAACATTTTCAGGTTCATCTAAGTGGTAGCATTATCAGTACTTCATTCTTTTTAATGGTCTAATCATATTATGTTGTATAAATAAACCACATTTCATTTATCCATTCATCAGTTGATGGACATTTGGGTTGTTTCCACTTTTTGGCTCTTTTAAATAATGCTACTAAGAGCATTGAGGTACACATTTTTATTTGTATTTCTTGTGGGTATATACATAGGAGTGGAATTGCTGGGTCATTTGGTAACTCTATGTGTAACATTTTGGGGAAGTGACAAACTGTTTTCCAAAGAGCCTACACCACTTCACATTCCCACCAGCAGTGTATGAGAGTCCCACTTATTCCATATCCCTTATACTCACATTTGTTATTATCTGACTTTTTGATTACAGCCATCCTTGTGGGTGTGGAGTAGTATCTCACTGTGGAATCTTGTGACTTTTAAACAAGTAAACATTGGCTGAATACTAATATATGCTGCACACTGTGCTCTGGAAGATTAAACTATAAATGAATGAAGAACCTGGTTTCCTGCAGGGTGGGCAAATGCATGGTATCTGAGCTGGGTGGTCCTGTCTTCTTTTCAGTTCTTCCTCAGTTACCTTTTCTTCTTTTGCTCCTTTCTTCCCCTTTCATTCATAGCTAAGTACAACCTTTGTCATGACTGAGGAGCATGAGCAATGCTGCTGAAGTATCTGTATGAAGCAAAAAGGGAAGCTCTGCATTCTCAAGTGAAATGAGAAATAATTAGTCCCCGAGAGTACTCCAATTCTCATCAGAATAACTTCAACATGTTTCTGTCTCCTGTCTGGGATGATATTCTTTTCCTCATTTTACAGGATTAGAAGTCACCTCGACTTCTTTAGTATTTAGGGCATATCTCCAGGCTTCTCATTCTGTTTTCTTGTCATCCTCCCACCCCTCCAGACTTCTATAGCTTCTCGGTGGCAGGCTGTCAACCTGGTGGAAACCAGGATATTCTTGTTAAATGAATACTTATTAAAACTGCTTTTCTTTAACTATCAACATTCAAGATAACAGAAATCTGAAACTTTACTTTGGAATCGATTGCTTTTCTGTTTTCTCTGAATTGTTAATCATAAGAATTGTAAAAATACTACTTTTTACTATATTTTCTATACTATAGTAAATGGTATTGCAGTTTTATCATAATTTAAATATATTTCTATGAGTTGTCTTGGCACCAACCCACCACTTCTAACTTGTTTCTATGGGAACAATGCCATTCAAATTTTAACCCACTCCTTTGCCAAGATTGTGAGCACTACTTGGTTGTAATGCAGAAGTCCTCAACAGGTAAACCAGGGTATGAGCATAGTATCTCTTTAGTAGGAAAAGGTGAAGCCAATATGTCAGAGCCTGTGGTCATTTAGTACCAACAGTAAAGGGGATGGCATTTTACTCAGCAAATTTCAATCTGAAGTCCCTGTTGTGTACTGGAAAGAGCGTCTCTAAGGAAAGAAGTGACCTTGGGCAAGTCGTCAATGCTCCTCGGATCCCACTTTCCTCATCTGTAAAATGAAAGAACTGGATGAGATGATTTCAAAGGACTCTTTTAGCTTTAACGGGGTTCAGTATATAAAAACCAAACTCATTATGTTAAGTTGTGATTTTTCATTCCAAGTTTAAGATCTTTTAATAATTGATTCTTCATTCCTCAAACAGACTCATAAAAACAGCACTGAAGGTAAAATCTGACTCCAGCTGAGTTGAGGCCATACCCTACTAGAGTAAGTCAGAGCTGCTTGAGATTTTCCATTTATTTGCTATAGATGTCTCTTCCAGCTTTATCCTTGAAGTCATTGGACTTCTGACCAAAGTAATTAAATCTAAGTGTACAATTCACCAAGTCTGCTTTTCCATAATAAAAATATAATAAAAATCAATAGTTTCTTCTCATGGATGGACTACACTGATATATTTACCTTGTCTGGGAAAGGGTATGTTAGGAATGTTAACTAAGTAAATCATGAATTCAAACCACAGACTAAGGTTCTGGAGAAGCGCAAAGGTGCTGTGTATTGAGTGGGGATGTGGGCTGTCAGTATTGCTCTGCTATGGCGGGTGTTTCCAGGACCTGTTAGAAATTTCCCTTTAATATCGTGACCTCAATATTAGGGACCCTTGGGATGTTTTTAGCTGTATTGTTTTTTTCCTCTGTTGAAAGCCTAGGGGGATTAGAATTAAGGTGCTTTCTGTATTGCAGCTGTGTTTTGTTAAGCTGCTAATGGTGCCCAACTTCTTCCCCGAGGAAGTTCTTGGACTTTGGCTTGGCAGATGACAGTTAATTTGTCAAAGTGTTTGAATGCCTTATGTAAACAAGACCAAAGCTCTGTCTACACACAGATAAAATTTCTTGAAAAATACAACATTCAGTCAAACACTAGCCTCTTTGGAGAAATACTTGTTAATAACAATTTGCATTTTAGTTCTTTGAGTAAAACTATTTCTGAAGAGTAGCCTGAAGTAGCATTTTTGAATTGTCATGGGTAGTCATTCTTGGGTTATTTAAATTTTCTAAAGTGCTTTAGCCCTGGGTACTTTTTTAAAAACAAGCCAAGGCACAGTGAGATTCATACTCTAGGTACTGAGCTCCTCAAGTCATGGCCAGAGGTGTTTGGGAAGGAATCTATGAGTTAAATGTGGCCTTATACAAAGCCCCTTAGGCTTCCATCTATAGGAGTGGGTTCTAGACCCATAGTCCTAGTTTGCTCTAAACAGAGTTGTTGCCCCCACTTCCCAAGGTGAATTGCCCAGCCCTGATCCTCCTATGCAGCCTTGACACCATCATACCGCTGCTCCTGTGGCTGCTGGTCTCTCTGCACTCCTCCTGCACATTTGGTCTTGTTAGTGCTCTCTGGCCTCACGTGGTACATTCTGGAGAACCATGACATCTAGTGTTCCAAATAATATTAGGTTGGTGAAAAAGTAATTGCAGTTTTTGTCATTGAAAGTAATGGGAAAAAGTGATACATTGAACTACAAAGTGTTACATTGAAATACAAAGTAACACATTGAAACACAAAGTAATACAGTGAAAGTAATACAATGAACAGGTGTGAGCTGGGTATGGGCCTGTGTGTGTGTGTGTGTGTGTGTGTGTGGTGAAAGCACATATTGGTTGTAAACGTAGAGGTCCTTAACAGTTAAACTAGGGTACTGAGCATAGTGTCTCTTTCGCAGAAAAGAGTGCATATTCACTTTTCACATCCTGAGAATCCTACTTCTGTCAACTTAGCTTTAGTTTTTTCTAGTCCTGTGCTTTGGATGCCACATTTCCACAAGAATAAATTCTTAATTTTTAGTATTCTCCTTTTTTTTTTTTTTTTAAACTAAGTGGTGGTTTTATTTTGATCTCTTCCCCAGAATGACATTAAGGTGCTCATGGCTCTGGGGAGTGTTTTTTCTCATAAGAAAACAATAATCAGTTTGAGAATGGAATTTTTCTACTTACATACACACACATGCATGCATGCACACACTGAGGTTGAGAAGGTTTGTGTCTTTCATTATCTGAATGCAGCAGAGGATTGGGTAGCTGACCTTTGTTTTCATCTAGAGTTCTAGCTAGTAACAGAAGTCCACCACAGGGCTAACTGGTCCAGGCTCTTTTTCTTTCATCATCTCTTTTCTTCTTTCCAACAACCCTGTAAGGGTGGTACTGCTAGTATCCCTATTTTAAAGGCAAAAAAGCAAGGATCAGAGTAGTTGTAACTTGCTGAGGTTCACACAACCAGTAAGTGGATATTCATCTGTCTGATTTCAAATTGATGCATTTAACTATTGTGCTCACTGCCTGTGACTTCCTAAGAAACCTAGAGCCTCCTTTTTTTTCACTGGTTGATTCTCACTTTCTGCAGGGAAGTATGAAGGGTGGCAGTGGGCAGGAATGGCTGGGTGTACAGACTTTTCCTTCCCATCCTCAAGATCCATTGATTTCTTTCCTTGGTCAATCTTCTCCTACTGACACTTCCTGACACTAGTTTAATTTCTCTCTTTATTGTTCTGTTTATTCTACTTTGAATATATCTCTAATTAAATCTTCCAAGGGGGATGAGGAGTAAGGAAATGACTTTCAAGGTGTTGAATGAAACTTCAGATGTTGGCAGCAGCTGACAAGAGAAAGGGAGAGAGCGGGAGCCTTGGTCATTGGATTCATAAATGCAAATCACACTTTGTGGTTTAATTTTAGACCTTTCCTGAAACAGCTCTTTCAAAGGTCATCAGTTTGATACATAATCCTTATTGCCATGTGCTAGGCCCCGCCCAGTGTGAAACTAATCAACTGCCTTGGAGACCTATTGCAACTTGCAGCCCAGGAAGCCAGATGCCAGATCTGGAAGACACCAGCCCTTTTCATCCTTTGCTGGGGCCCCACCTCCACCTGTTGATATACTCACCACCTGACCTATCCCAAATGGTGACCATGAGGTCATTGTTACCTTTGAACACTTATATATCTCTATGATATATATGTTGCTTTATCTACAGTTGCAGTGATTAGTGTAATTGATCTATCTCTCTTGTTGGACTGTGGGATCTTGGAAGGCCAGGACTATCTGAGTCCACTCCAGATCTCCAGTGTGTTATATAGGGCCTAGTTCTTGGTGACTCCTCCAGAGACTGGAGACAGATATTGAATCAGGAAAAGCCACGTTCTAGCAGGTGTCTGATTGTGCTGATGAATGTGTTGTTTATTCTAGGATCATGACCCTTCTTTTCATTCTCTATATCTTCCCTTTCTACTGATTTTACGTAAAAGAACAGGCATGCACAGTAAAGAAATGATGCCTCTAAACTTTAATGTTTGGTTTACCTTCACAAGGAGGATGGCCCTATATCAACATCAACAGACTTATTTTATTTTTAGATGGTTTTAATAGTAGTTGCTTTGAGTGGGATCTTGTTCTGGAAAATACTCTAGAGTTCTTCATGTAATATATGGTTAGATGAAAAAGTATTATAAGTCATTTTGTGATGCTGTAATTCCATGGTAAACTAGATAATTTGTAAGTTTTAATTTATGGCCTCATAATTGGGTTGAAATCTCCCAGGGATTTTGTGGACCAAAAATTGGGGAAAACGTTGATTATCTCCTCTTAGTTTCTCTTTGTCTTCTCCTAGGCATCACATTATATCTGTCCTCACAGGCTTATTGACAAGAAAGGCTCAACTGAAGCAGGCCACATGGTGTAGTGAAAAGATCATCGCCTTTGGGGTCAGACTAAATACAAACTTTAGTTCAACCACTTGGGGATGTTACTGTGATCCTCAATTTTTAAATCTGTAAAATGTAGAGTAAAATATTCATTGCAGATGGTTATGCAATGAGATAATATGTTAAAAGTGACTGATAAGCTCCAGTCAGTGCCCAATTAATGTAAATCCTCTTCCTTCTCATTAGAGCTAATATTATTCAGTATCTAAAATGTAAGAAATTCATCTGCCGTATTTAAATGGCAACATTTACATGATCCATCATAATGATGAGAGGGATTTATATGGGTATAACAAAAACTCTTTTGAAAATCTGGGTTTATTTTATGAAGATAGTGTTTAAACCTTTTATAAACTTTATGTGGGTATACATAAATTTGTGAATATGCTGTTCTTTCCTTTACAAAAGGTTGAGTATCATGAATTCCTTATTCTTAATATAGTTTATGTTTTTATATTGTCATTTTTATCTTTAAAGCTTTAGCATTTTTTATTTCTTTTTCAGATTAATATTGTCAATGAAAACACATAACCATTAAGAAGCATAGTAGTAGGAATCAAAGACTTGAAAAAACTGTGAAAAGCAAAAAGCCAATTTAATTGCCTGGCTAGTGGGAATATAAATAATGAGCTAACATACTGAATTCCTCATTTTGGATGCTTTTGAAGGTGAACACTATATACATTAGTCATATAATAGATTATAGATAGGAAACACCTAATTCCTTAGAGCTGAACCAAATCAGAAACATTTAAAAAGTGATTATCTTGCTATCCAAAAAATACTGTATTATGGAAGTAGTATTTAATTATTTTCATTTAATAACTACTTACAAATCCGAAGTGAATTTTTAAGGAAAAATATAGAAAATTATCTACCTTATCTCTTTCATTTGAAAGATCTGGTAGTATGCTAATGAAAGAGAAAATAGCAGAACTGGCATATAAAGTGAAGCAAAAGCAATATAACCAGAGAGAAGAGCAACCATAGAGAAGATATATATTCCTAATTATAAGGAAGCAGTCTCATTTTAATTTTGGCAAAAGTTATTTGCTATGATTAGTTCAAGGCTAAAGTAACTTTGTTTAGAACTGTGTGATATCAGGATTCTAGAAAGCCATTCCTTGCAGAATTGGTCAGAGCTAGCTATCTGTACTAGCATGTATTAAATGCCCTGTTGTGAGTTATTGTTGGAACTGAGATGGGGCATATTCAATGTTCTGCTGGTCCAATCTGCATCCAGAATTTAGATGACACGAGAATTCTGTGCAGGTTTGCTGATGATCCTTCCCTTTTAATGAGGTTCTTCACAGAGGAGATGTGATAGTCATTGGATCTTAAATGATGGGTACTATTTAGCTAAGCTATTATGGTTGGAGGGCTTTTATTGCAGAATGAACAAAATCAGCAGAGATAGGAAGATGAGAAAACACATGGCTATTTGGGAAAAAATATATTTAGAAGCGAAAAAGCTATGTTATAAACTAAGAAGATTACCTGTTTGGATTTGGGAGTTGAGTACTGAAAGGTGTGTAGTGACACAACTCAAAATTGTTTTAGAGTGATGGTTGGAAGAGCCCTGAAGTAGGCCCATAGTAGGCAGCAGTTTCTATGTTTACCACATGCACATCCAAAGATTCCTGATGCTATTCTCATCATCCTTCCAGATCTCAGAGCTGCAGTTTCAGGGAGAAGTTATAGAGTAGGATAAGTTTATCTTTAGTCAATCCCGTGTCCTTCCTTTGTGCTCCCTCCCTCAGCAGACACCCATTGTTCTGTGCTGGCCGTCCAGACCCTTTCACTGGTGTGTCCACCTAACTTTGTCCTTACTAGTAGTGCAATGTCTTGGATGTTTGGTTATGGGAAAAGCTGTTTCAAAGAGTGTCTCATGTGTGGCAGGCCATCAGGGGAGGCAGCTTTGGCTGAGGGGGAGGAAGAACGTGGGCTTCTCTTAGAGCCAGCCATGCATTCAGGGGAGTGTTGGGCATCTCCCCAGGAGGAGTCATGGAAACAGTGGGTGGTACATTTCTCTCCATGTCACAGGAAAGAGGCTGTTCATTCCGTAGGGTGAAGTTCATCACGTGCATGAGGATGGCTGTTTTTCTGTCGGTGATGTGCCATCTTCTGAGCCTGATGGTGGGAGGGCAAAGTTAAAAGCCTGGAACAGAGCTTGTCACCTTGAATACCCAATAGTAATTGGTAGCCAGAGTGTATTTTGTGTTTGAGACCTATTTGATATTTGAGAGATTTTGGAATATAAATGTTTTTCAGCTCTTTGTCTTGACAGACTGAGATGATTAATGATATGTGATGTTTAAGGAGATAAAATGAACAAGGCTAGAATGCGTGTAGTATTTCTGACAGGGGACTTTTAGAAGGCATTGGAGAAGCATGAATATGTTTCTCTAAGTGACACCTTGGTGATTTGTCTTTCACCCTGACTGACAAGTAAGAGACGTCCCAATCTCCTTACGCGAGCATTCTCTGGAGAATAAACCGATTGCACGTTGCAATAGGCATGGCTCAGATTTAGGATTCTACTTACTTTTAAATCAAGTGGAGCTTTAGTTTCAGTTATTGCACTGTGAAAACTGAAAAACTGTGTTTAGAAAAGATTTCCTCCCTTCTATTTAAATGTCCTTTTTTCCTTGAAAGTTAAGCTTATTTTGAAAGAAAAAAATGTTTACGCCTCATGATAAAAAAATTTTTCTGTAATTCTATGACTACTTTACTGGAGATTAAAACCTCTTATTTGCAAGGAAACTTTATTAACCAAGGTAACAAACTTGGTGGAAAGCTTTTGAGGCACCCATGGAGTTAATAATTATTAGCATGCAAGTTCCTTTCAGGTCATCATCAGTCATTTTGGGTGTAGCTGGGAAGATGAGCAACATCATCTGTTAATTGGGAGTTTCTCTCAGTTACAAGCTGTGCCATTATCTTAGGTTAGGAAGAATACTAAAATGTCCTGTTTTAATTTGTTGCCTCTGAGTGGAATAAATGAGATTCTCGAGGGGTCCCTGTTCATCATGTTTCTTTGTTATACTAGTTATTCCACTGTCACCCCTCAGAAAAAGAATGTTTCTATGATAGTTTTCTGGAGAAAGGATAACACTCCTATGGGAAATTTCACATATTCATCTATTCACACACACACACATTTTCAGGTACTTCTATTTTGCAGGGCACCATGTTAAGTGTTGGGCGGAATAAAGAAGGAGGAATTAAGTCAGAAGTTGGGGGCTCTGGGTCGAGTTTATATAAAGAGATCACACTTAGCTTTTGTTACTTTACAAAGTCTCATTTCAAATATGTAAAATCCTTCCCTCTTTCCATATGTATATATATTTTACATCCTACATTTTTGTCCTCAGAGATTGAATTGGTAAGAAGATTGAAGATGTCAGTTTCAGGACCTGCCAGGCTTGCTACTAAAGCTAATTATTTTACAGTGTGCAAATAATATGATTGGGGCGGGGGAGCGAGGAGAGAAAATGGAAAAGCATCTCAAGATGTGTAAGTATTCTTGGTCATCTCCATATATCTTTTGCCTTTAATTAAAAATCAGGTTAACTTTATTTCTGGTATAAAATCAGTCTTTTTTATTGGACAGTTATTACTGAATTCTCCAATTTCATCTTATTCTTTTTACAGGCATCACAGTTAGACTGATGCTAGACTAATGTGTGTGAAATAGATTTCTGGCAACTGAAATACATAGGCCCGTTTGGGAGAATATATTTTCAGTATATGTATGCTTCCCTAAATGTAACACAGACTTCTATATTTAAAATACATAAAAGTCGGTTCCAAAAGCACATTTCAAAAGTGGAAAGGGGGAAAAATCAACACTCTATTTATTAGCTATAACTTCACACAGAATTTCTATTCATAGATAAGAAAAAAATTCCTGCCTTTGGTACAAAAAAATTAAGAAGAACAGTAACAAAATTAAAAAAAAGAAAAATCCCCCCCTTTTTTATCTTTTGTCAACATAAATAATGAGCTTTGCTTTAAAATAATTTCCCTTCTTTCACATGTAAGTTCTTGAGTCTTTAAAAATGCATACAAAATGATAAAACAGTAAAAAAACCCAAACCAAAACAAAAAAAAAACACCATCAGTAAATTGCAATTATCATGTGCTGCAGTTTTTAAAATCAATTATCTAACACTGTGGAATAAAAAGCGGATCTTAAGTGAACACATTAAATTCAACACAACTTTGCTATTTGAGAAATTAACATTATAAGAGCTACTTTTCTTTTGTTGTCAAAAGAAAGTGGCTATTCAAATTTGAGGAAAAGGGTATACAGAGAATATTGTCACATTATTGGCTAGATAGGCTTTTGCTTCTTTCTGGCTTAATTCAAGTTGCCTCCATAGAGAAGGATGCAGATTTGGACATGTGCTGTGTAGGGAAGGGTGCTTTCTCGTACAACATTAAACCCACTTCCATTTATCCCATGCCTTTTCTTTCCTTCTGTTCTCTTTTTTGCCAAGTATTACTTAGATTTGCAGAGTAATTGCACTGGGTGAGGAAGGAGAAACAGAGGGCACAACTGATGGTCCTTCTTGCCTTTGGCTTTTTAGCTGGGAGAAACCAGCAAAGGAGATCTTCTGAAATTCATTATAAACATCGAGAAACTTAGTAGTTTGCTGCCAAGGCAAATAACTAAGATGTATTTATATATTTTATGTTGCATATTTGACAATTTGGTGAAATAAGTACTTTGCTTTTGGTAATCCCTTTCCTGTTGACATATTCCAAAATGTATAGAAATTGGAGCAAAGTTCTTGGATGACTAAGATCCATCTTAGGTCTTGGTTGGACCATCTGGATGGCCCTAATGAGCTTTCTGAAAGTCTTATAACAGGACAGAGGTGCATAAGACTGGCCACGGGTACCCTTATTCCAGACCATGCCTCTGTACACGGTAAATCCCATGGCAGGAAAAGAGGTGACACCCTCACTGCCAGGACAAGCTAGCTAATTGATAATTTCCAAACATCTTGGTGTTCCATTCGAACTATTGCAGGAGGAAAAAAGAACATGTGATAAGAAATATTTAAAATGATGTAAATGCTTTATGTTGTAGAGAGGGAAAAACCAGCAAAAATATTCTTAAAGTACTAATGTCTTATTTTATTCTTTGAGTGGAGATTTGTTATTGGGACTGTTTTATTCTTTGGCAATGACAGAAAAAGTACTTAATGAACAAGTACTTTTCAAGGGTCTAAAGCCTAAATAAGCTTTTCAAGAGCCTAGAAAAAACATTTAAAAATTTAAATTCTTTTGTTGGCTCCAAAATTAAAACAACAGTATCCTGAAAAATTGAGATTAAGTAATATTTAATTTAAATATCTTTAAAATATAAAATTACATCAGTCTACTGTAATTCAACTTGTAAAACTGTAAATAATTTCATAAATTATTTTAATGTGTTTGATATGTTATTGAGGTGGTACCTCCAAAGTAGGAAGCCCTAGATCTTTCAAAGATCTTAAAATTTGGTGTGTGTGTGTGTGGGGATAGGGGTTGGGGGTAGCATAGCATGCAGCTACGAGAGGAAGTTTTAGGTGCGGGAAAAAGTTCTTGAAAGCTTTTGGTCAAAATTAAAAGCGATATTGTTCAATATGATAATTTTCAAGAAATTCATATGCAATTTCCAAAAGTGCTGCTAAAGACCAAATTGTTTCTTTTTGAACAAAGACCACAACTTAACTTTGAAATGATAAATGGGATTAAATAGAAGTCGTGATGTACAACTCAAATAAGTTTCAGAGTTGGCAGTCATCATTCCCCAAGCAATGAGTTAGAAAATCTATTCTTAGTTATCATCATGAACATATGTGCAGATGTGCTTTCCTTGAAAACCAGATACATTGAAATTGGAATTCACAAAATAGCTATGTTAAAGAGTTGCTTTATCAAACAATTCTTTGCTTTATAAAAGGGGTTTCTTGAAAATTAAGTCCTTTTAAAGGAGTGCACATGCTTGAAGCATTTGTTTAGAGCCCACTGTCTAATTGGAGGGGGAAGAGATGGGGAGATGATTAGAGAATCACAAAGTCCAGGCTGGGGGTGGTGTGGCTCACCCCTGTAATCCCAGAACTTTGGGAGGCTGAGGTGAGCGAATCGCTTGAGCCCAGTGGTTTGAGACTAGCCTGGGCAACATGGCAAAACCCTGACTCTACAACAAATACAAAAATTAGCCAGGCCTGGTGATGCACACCTGTAGTCCCAGCTACTCTAGAAGCTGAGATGGGAAGATCAGCTGAGCTCGGGGAGGTTGAGGCTGCAGTGAGTCATGATCACGCCACTGCACTCCAGCCTGGCCGACAGAGTAAGACCCTGTCTCAAAAAGAAAACAGAACAAAACAACCACCACAACGTAGAGAAGCACAGAGTCCAAACCCAACATGTCTAAAATTCAACCTGTTACCATCCAAAGCTGAACCCATTGCCGTCCTTCCTCACATCCTCTACTCATCCTATCCTCTTCCTTGCTTACCTCAGTGCAAGGCACTTTTGTTCACTCAGAGCCTAAGTCGCGAGACTCTTCCCCCGTCTCTCAGAAGTTCCCTTTGCTACTTCTTACACAGTTACCAATTAATTCTATTACCTATGCCTCTTCCACTTGTCTTAAGTCTTGGAAGGAGATCTTTTTGCTATGTAATTTTATTTCAGCAATCCTTTTTCCTACGGAAGGATTTTTGCAATGAATCAGATGCTCCCAATATTTTCTTGCATTATCCTGTAATTACTTTTTCCAGTTTTCTTGTAATGCAGATTATTCAGATTAGGAGCCAAGGCAGAGAGATTAGGGGGAGTGAAGGTTGGGATGTGTGAAGAGGTAATACACTAACATTTCCTGAGTCCCAGTTATGGTTCTGGCACTCTACTTGGTGCTTCGTATACTTTATCTGGTTTAATTCTTACAACCACGCTTGAGGTAGAAATTATATCCCCTTTCATGAATGAGGAGGAAACTGAGCTTTAGGGGTTAAGACATGGGCTCAAAGTTGCATAAGCAGTAGCTGGTGAGGTTGGACTTGGGAGCCAGGCTGGTTTCTCTTCGTCACATGGTCCTTCCTTCACTGTATTCCCCGTCAAGGAAACCAATGCTTAACATTAAAGTCTTTTGATTTCAATTCTAGTTTCCAAATGCCTTTATATAGGTATATACTTTTAATGAGTTAATATATCTGGCAACAATTAGTAGAACACATGTTTATAACTAGTAATTGTTCTATTGCTAGAGAACTCTATTTCAACGTAAGTCATTTTGAAATGCCAGTTTGCTTTAATTTGTTAAAATATTTCTTATTTCTTTGTTAAGGAGTATTGCTTCTCCAAAAAGGGCCCTAACAGCCTCAGAGATTGCCATTCCTTACATGCAATGGAATGTCAATGGACTTTCAGTGGAACTTTAAAACACAGGCATTAAATATATGAGGACACAGCCGATGGTGAGTAGCCTGGAAGCTTTCGTTGTAAGGTCATAACACTAAACACCTACATAGAAATGCTCAGGTGTATAACTATAGACAATGTTAACAGAGCCAAGAACTTATTAACAATAGAATTCACATAGCATGAATATAAACAAAAAGTAGATAAATACTAAGAAGTGGACTAGGCCATAGGTGCTCAAAAATGGATTGACTGGATATTTATATGTCATTGAGGAGCTCTTGAGAAGTGCATTTAAAAAAGCACTCACATAAAAGAAAGACTCTTGAATGTTTAAAAAAATTGGAATTAGGGGAAAATTCTCCCCTTTTGTGGGTCAGTGAAAAGGTCCTGATGTTGGGAGCCCGGAGGTCTGTACCATCTTTGCCATTAACTCACCACATAAAGGTGAGTGAGTCCCTTGAATATGTTGATTCCCAATTGCCTTTCGGTAATTAGAAGGGGTTAGACTAATTCTCTGAGGCTCTTCCAGCTCTCACATTCCAATGTACACCAAGATTCAAATTTGTTGCGACAGTTCTCTTCACCTCATAAAGAAAAAGATAATAATTCACTTCTTTCCATATTCATGAAGGTTAATGTCATAACAGTGCTCAGTCTTCACGTTCATTCTCTTTATGAATTGCAACCCCAGAACTTGTGCTATGCTGTATTCATGGAAAAACAAATGACTTTCATGCATAATGAGGCTCATATCTTGCTAATCTGTCTTGTATAAACTAAGTCCCTAAGGTATAACAATCATTTTTTAACTACACATTTGTTTAGATTTTCTGACATGCAAGTGTGGTCATTTAAAAAGAGGCTTATGCTTTTATAATACTGAAATAAGACATTGATTTGTTATTATTACTTTTCTGGAAATGATTCCATCTATTTGCAAAACCACAATTGAACTGAATCACCTTAAATAATATAAATAGGTATCATGAATAAAGTAAAAATTCAACTGCCCCTTAAAACATGCCTTATTTTCTAGTAAATTTATGTTTGTATGCCAATTAAGATGTGAGGTCAAAATTTATTTCATAACCCCAGCAAAGAGCTGAGGAATTGTAGCTAGGAGTGCAAACTGCCAAACATAAGCTCTGACAGCTAAATGCAACCTCCTCCCCCTCCCTCCCATCCTCCCCATTCTGTCCTCTGTACTTGATCATGCAGAGCTCCATGGGGGAGGAAATGAAAGCTCTCAAGTCCCAGGCAGCCCTGTTGAGGCTGCTTCACAGGACATTTCTGAGGAGATTTTGTTTGTGAGCCACAAAATTGGATCCATAACAAGATCCATAAGCAGGTCACTGAAGGGGAAACAAAAGCCAGAGACTTGTAGGACAGACTAAAGTGCCTCAAAATTCTTTATGGAGGAAAGACTTCATGGAGTTGAATGAAGCAGGAAATAGAAGAGTGGACCAAGCAAAAAGATTGAGGTACAACTTGGCCTTATTTGATTTTTAAAATAGATCAATCCCTATAAGTGTTGGGCAACTAAACATAAAGATTCTCTCAGAAAGATCAGCCATTAGCAATTCCATTCCAGTAGGGCTAAAGCCGGGTCTCTCAGGTGAGATTCCAGTTGGTTTTCCCATTATGGGCTCCTCTGTTTTGCTCCCTTAGGGCTACTTCTCATCGTAAACCTTTCACATTCTCCCTAACTTCCCTATTTTTCGATATTCTCTTCCATGTTGCCCACTGCAGAGGCCAAAGCAACTCCATCTTGGAAGCTAATCTGTCCATCACGTTGGCTTCTGACTAATTCTTGTTCCGGGAAGGCCTTTAAAACTTACAGTTTATCTACTCTTCCTTGTGTAAGAGCAGGTACTGTAAATGCTTCCCTTGGGTGAAATAATCTTGATGTTATCATTATCATACTTCAATTGCCCTATAAATCCCTTCTGAATCATTCTTTTCCCTGTGGTCTAGAATCCCTGGGTCTGGGGGGTACTGGGGGAGGGATCCATCATCTTGCCTTGCAGCTGCCTGAGACCAGACATGTCCTTTGTTCATAAATCCCTGTTAAATGTTTCTTCCTAAGAAACAAAAAAACTGAATTTGTCAGCCTCTTTCTTTGGCCCCTCAGCTTCCTCAGAGTTTTGGGGATAAGTTTGCATAAACCTGCCCACTGCAGAACACCCTCCATGAACATTAGTAATATTTCACATTTTATCAAAGCCCTCTTTATCATTTTGCCTTAAGATTCTGAGTACCCGTCAGCCATATCACTGAGCAAGAGAACCTATTATACCCTAATGGTTTCCCCATGAATGTGAATGCAGTATGCAGTTTGTGGAGCAGAAGATAAATGTCCCTCAAAACTGAGCTTAAGAAGCCTTCTTAGAAAGTTTTTCTGACCAATGTGGCTGCGGGCTCCAAGCCATGTCATCTCCACCTGCCTGGAGCCCATCTGCCACCAGCGCTGGGTTGGAAGACAGGCTTGCTGTCTTCTCTGGGTCTTGGGAAACCTGTACTTCTTAGGACTTATTCAGGATGAGCATGTTCTACACAAGGACTTCTTCAGGAAAGGCACTCCCTCCCAACTAAAGGAACGTTCCTCAAAGCAATCTGAGAAGCGCAGTCCATCTGCCTCTAGCTGGGTGGCCACAGACACCTCAGGCTCCTGTCTCCCTGTATTTTCATGCCCCACAGCAAAAAAAAAACATGGCGGGTATTTCTTTCCAGTTATGCCCTGAGCCAAATGTTGAGCTTTTCTGCCCAAGAAGCACAAAATTCTAGCACTGGCAGGGATGCAATCCAAGGGGTGGCCAGGGTTCTCACTGCCCTTGGCCATGGGGCAGACTGGTCTAGATAGCAGGGGGATGTTTTCAGGGTGGAAGTTTCCCCTCCACCTACTTCTGAAGACATTGGGTGCTGGAGCACCTGTGTTCCCATGAGGCCAGCGTGGGCCAGTAGTGACTTCAAAAGGCCCTCGAGGCTCAACTAAATGTGCTAGTTTCATTCTGAACATGCTGCTCTAAGACACATCTCTGCCGAGCCACAGGAGGATCAGATACTGTGAGCTTCTGGTCTGTTAATGCTCAAGAGCCAGTGCATGCGGGGAAGACTCCAGAACTCCTAACTCTTGCTAACCTTACATCTGGGATTCTTACACCCTCAGTTGAAGAACTCGATGAATTTCAACTCTGAAGAGTTTCTTCTTACACTTGGCCATTTCAGCCAGGCTTTGCTAAAGTCCTCTGAAATTGGGTCACTGAAAGTCAATTACTTGGATCACAAGTTGCCTGTGAAATCTGCAAGGACCTGCTGTCAGGGCTCATTAAACCCCAAAGTATGGCACTTTGGCATGCAGACTACTCTGACCGAGAGGAAACTGGAAGGCCTCAGTAGCCAGGTCTTTGTCCTTTCCTCCTGGTTCCTGCTCCTTTTTCTCACCCAAAGTGAGTCACAGAAACTGGAATTCTTTTTCCTCAAGGAAGGTCATAGAAACTAGAACTCTTCTCTCCCAAAGCCAGCCATAAAACCAGCAAGTTCACTCTCTCCCTTCTCCCTGGAAGACCTTCATTCCCGAGGGGTCCTGCCCCATACCCAGGAGAAGGGGAATTGTACAGAGCAACCTTGCTGGGTTTCCTCACTCCGTCCATCACTGTTAAGCCAGATCCTTTGTGTCCAATCACATTTCCGCATGGCTGTTCATTCATCAAACCTAAATATAAAAATAAAGATTTTCGAATCCTTTGACCAAGATGGCGGACTAGGAACAGCTCCAGCCTCCAGCTCCCAGCGTGAGCAACACAGAAGACAGGTGATTTCTGCATTTTCAACTGAGGTACCAGGTTCATCTCACTGGGTCGTGTTGGACAGTTGGCACTGGTCTGCGGGTGCAGCCCAACCAGCGAGAGCTGAAGCAGGGTGAGGCATCACCTCACCTGGGAAGTGCAAGGGGGAAGGGAATTCCTTTTATTAGCCAAAGGAAATTGAGACACACAACACCTGGAAAATCGGATAACTCCCACCCTAATACTGTGTTTTACCAAGGGTCTTAGCAAACGGCACACCAGGAGATTATATCCCACACCTGGCCCAGAGGGTCCCACACCCACAGAGCCTCCCTTGTTGCTAGCACAGCAGTCTGCGATCTAACTGCAAGGCAGCAGCAAGGCTGTGGGAGGGGTGCCTGCCATTGCTGAGGCTTAAGTAGGTAAACACAGCCACTGGGAAGCTCGAACTGAGTGGAGCCCACCACAGCTCAAGGAGGCTGGCCTGCCTCCATAGACTCCTCCTCTGGGGACAGGTCATAGCTAAACAAAAAGCAGCAGAAACCTCAGCAGAGGTAAATGCCCCCATCTGACAGCTTTGAAGAGAGCAGTGGATCTCCCAGCATGGAGGTTGAGATCTGAGAACAGACAGACTGCCTGCTCAAGTGGGTCCCTGACGCCTGAGTAGCCTAAATGGGAGACATCTCCCACTAGGTGCAGACTGACACCTCACACCTCACACAGCTGGGTACACCCCTGAGATGAAGCTTCAAGAGCAAGAATCAGACAGCAGCACTTGCTGTTCAGCAATATTCTATCTTCTGCAGCCTCTGCTGCTGATACCCAGGCAAACAGGGTCTGGAGTGGACCTCAAGCAAACTCCAACAGACCTACAGCTGAGGGTCCTGACTGTTAGAAGGAAAACTAACAAACAGAAAGGACACCCATACCAAAACCCCATCAGTACGTCACCATCATCAAAGACCAAAGGCAGATAAAACCACAATGATGGGGAAAAAGCAGTGAAGAAAAACTGGAAATTCAAAAAATCAGAACACATCTCCCCCTCCAAAGGAACGCAGCTCATCACCAGCACTGGAACAAAGCTGGATGGAGAATGACTTTGACGAGTCAAGAGAAGAAGGCTTCAGTCGATCAAACTTCTCAGAGCTAAAGGAGGAACTATGTAACCAGCACAAAGAAACTAAAAACCTTGAAAAAAGATTTGACGAATGGCTAACTAGAATAACCAATGTAGAGAAGTCCTTAAAAGAACTGATAGAGATGAAAACCATAACACGAGAACTACGTGACAAATGCACAAGCTTCAGTAACTGACTCGATCATCTGGAAGAAAGAGTATCAGCGATTGAAAATCAAATGAATGAAATGAAGCAGAAGAGAAGTGTAGAGAAAAAAGAGTAAAAAGAAATGAACAAAGCCTCCAAGAAATATGGGATTATGTGAAAAGCCCAAATCTACATCTGATTGGTGTGCCTGAAAGTGATGGGGAATATGGAACCAAGTTGGAAAACACTCCACAGGATATCATACAGGAGAACTCCCCTAACCTAGTATGGCAGGCCAACATTCAAATTAAGGAAATACAGAGAACACCACAAAGATACTCCTTGAGAAGAGCAACTCCAAGACACATAATTGTCACATTCACCAAAGTTGAAATGAAGGAAAAAATCTTAAGGGCAGCCAGAGAGAAAGGTTGGGTTACACACAAAGGAAAGCCCATCAGACTAACAGCAGATCTCTCGGCAGAAACTCTCCAAGCCAGAAGAGAGTGGGGGCCAATATTCAACGTTCTTAAAGAAAAGAATTTTAAACCCAGAATTTCATATCCAGCCAAACTAAGTTTCATAAGTGAAGGAGAAATAAAATCCTTTACAGACAAGCAAATGCTTAGAGATTTTGTCACCACCAGGCCTGCCCTACAAGAGATCCAGAAGGAAGCACTAAACATGGAAAGGAACAACAGGTACCAGTCATAGCAAAAACATGTCAAAATGTAAAGTCCATCGAGGCTAGGAAGAAACTGCATCAACTAATGAGCAAAATAACCAGCTAATATCAAAATGACAGGATCAAATTCACACATAACAATATTCACCTTAAATGTAAATGGACTAAGTGGTCCAATTAAAAGACACAGACTGGCAAATTGGATAAAGAGTCAAGGCCCATCAGTTTGCAGTATTCAGGAGACCCATCTCATATGCAGAGACACACATAGGCTTAGAATAAAGGGATGGAAGAAGATCTAACAAGCAAATGGAAAACAAACAAACAAAAAAGCAGCGGTTTCAATCCTTGTCTCTGATAAAACAGACTTTAAACCATCAAAGATCAAAAGAGACAAGGAAGGCCATTATGTAATGGTAAAGGGATCAATTCATCAGGAAGAGCTAACTATCCTAAATACATATGTACCCAATACAGGAGCACCCAGATTCATAAAGCAAGTCCTTAGAGACTTACAAAGATACTTAGACTCCCATACAATAATAATGGGAGACTTTATTTTTTTTTTTTTTTTGTTAGTTTTTATTTTTATTTTTATT
>NC_045443.1:55390830-55398861 GCF_002776525.5 Piliocolobus tephrosceles
AAATTCGGTATTGATGGAACGTACCTCAAAATAATAAGAGCTATTTATGACAAACCCACAGCTAATATCATACTGAATGGGCAAAAACTGGAAAAGTTCCCTTTGAAAACTGGCACAAGACAGGGATGCCCTCTCTCACCACTCCTATTCAACATAGTGTTGGAAGTTCTGGCTAGGGCAATCAGGCAAGAGAAAGAAATCAAGGGTATTCAGTTAGGAAAAGAAGAAGTCAAATTGTCCCTGTTTGCAGATGACATGATTGTATATTTAGAAAACCCCATTGTCTCAGCCCAAAATCTTCTTAAGCTGATAAGCAACTTCAGCAAAGTCTCAGGATACAGAATCAATGTGCAAAAATCACAAGCATTCTTATACACTAGTAACAGATAAACAGAGAGCCAAATCAGGAATGAACTTCCATTCACAATTGCTTCAAAGAGAATAAAATACCTAGGAATCCAACTTACAAGGGATGTAAAGGACCTCTTCAAGGAGAACTACAAACCACTGCTCAGTGAAATAAAAGAGGACACAAATGGAAGAACATACCATGCTCGTGGATAGGAAGAATCAATATTGTGAAAATGGCCGTACTGCCCAAGGTAATTTATAGATTCAATGCCATCCCCATCAAGCTACCAATGAGTTTCTTCACAGAATTGGAAAAAACTGCTTTAAAGTTCATATGGAACCAAAAAAGAGCCCACATTGACAAGACAATCCTAAGCCAAAAGAACAAAGCTGGAGTCATTATGCTACCCGACTTCAAACTATACTACAAGGGTATAGTAACCAAAACAGCATGGTACTGGTACCAAAACCAATGGAAAAGAGATATAGACCAATGGAAAAGAACAGAGCCCTCAGAAATAATACCACACATCTACAGCCATCTGATCTTTGACAAACCTGACAAAAACAAGAAATGGGGAAAGGATTCCCTATTTAATAAATGGTCCTGGGAAAATTGGCTAGCCATAAATAGAAAGCTGAAACAGGATCCTTTCCTTACTCCTTATACAAAAATTAATTCAAGATGGATTAGAGACTTAAATGTTAGACCTAAAACCATAAAAACCCTAGAAGAAAACCTAGATAATACCATTCAGGACATAGGTCTGGGCAAGGACTTCATGTCTAAAACACCAAAAGCAACAGCAACAAAAGCCAAAATTGACAAATGGGATCTAATTAAACTAAAGAGCTTCTGCACAGCAAAAGAAACTACCATCAGAGTGAACAGGCAACCTACAGAATGGGAGAAAATTTTTGCAATCTACTCATCTGACAAAGGGCTAATATCCAGAACCTATAAAGAACTCAATCAAATTTACAAGAAAAAAACAACCCCATCAAAAAGTGGTAAAAGGATATGAATAGACACTTCTCAAAAGAAGACATTCATACAGCCAACAGACACATGAAAAAATGCTCATCATCACTCGCCATCAGAGAAAGGCAAATCAAAACCACAATGAGATACCATCTCACACCAGTTAGAATGGCAATCATTAAAAAGTCAGGAAACAACAGGTGCTGGAGAGGATGTGGAGAAATAGGAACACTTTTGCACTGTTGGTGGGACTGTAAACTAGTTCAACCATTGTGGAAAACAGTGTGGTGATTCTTCAAGGATCTAGAACTAGAAATACCATTTGACCCAGCCATCCCATTACTGGGGATATACCCAAAGGATTATAAGTCATGCTGCTATAAAGACACATGCACATGTATGTTTATTGCGGCACTATTCACAATAGCAAAGACTTGGAATCAACCCAAATGTCCATCAGTAACCGACTGGATTAAGAAAATGTGGCACATATACACCATGGAATACTATGCAGCCATAAAAAAGGATGAGTTCATGTCCTTTGTAGAGACATGGATGCAGCTGGAAACCATAATTCTTGGCAAACTATCGCAAGAACAGAAAACCAAATACCGCATGTTCTCACTCATAGGTGGGAATTGAACAATGAGATCACTTGGACACAGGAAGGGGAACATCACACACCAGGTCCTATCGCACGGAGCGGGTCGGGGGAGGGATAGCATTAGGAGATATACCTAATGTAAATGACGAATTAATGGGTGCAGCACACCAACATGGCACATGTATACATATATAACAAACCTACATGTCGTGCACATGTACCCTAGAACTTAAAGTAAAAAAAAACAAAAACAAAAACTTTGACCTAAAAAAAAAAAAAGATAATAAAAATAAATAAATAAATAAATAAATAAATAAATAAATAAATAAATAAATAAATAAATAAATAAATAAAGGTTTTCCCTGGGTGGGGGCGTGGGGAGGGGGTGGTGAAGTTTCTCTGACCTCTTCAGTGTGTGTAACTGTAAGAGCTACATTTATTAAGGTACTTATAGTGTTCTAGTCACCAAAATTTTAATGCATTAAGTCACTGAAAACTTACAATGGCCTCATGAGAGAAGTGCTCTTATTGTTTCCATTTCATAGATGGGGAAGCTGAGGTACAGAGAGATTAAGAAATGTGATCAAACTTACATAGCTGTTAGGGGTAGGGCCTGGCTTTCCAACTACACTGGTTTAGAGCCCTATCTTCTCGTCTGTCACTTGGGTACTAGACTTAAGTCTTGATTTTGGCCTGGTGTCACCTGACTTGTCATTGGAAACTCTTCTCAGTTTTGGTGACCTAGCTTTTGTGTGAACCACTTGGCTCATGGATTCCATGTACATTTGGATTTGTTTTCAGATTATATTCTTGGCTTGGTGACATAGCATTCCCCATGGCGGAAATTAAACATGACCCCTTTTCTCTCTCTTTCCTCCCTTAGCTTTATATTATGGCCTGGCCCAACTGTGTAAGGGAGAAAGTTTGGATAGGATCCATTCATTCCCACTTTCTAGCACAGAATGCTGGCAAGAACCTGATTTCAGAGTTGGGTTAAATGATTTGATTTCAGTGTTGAGCCAAATGACTTAGGATTGAGGATAGAGTGCTAGAACCTGTCCGTCTAACTGAAGGCACCACGAGGACATGTACTGTCTCAGTTTTGTTTAACTTTATATCCCCAGCACTGGCATGGCACTTGGCACATACTGAGCACTCAATAAATGTTTATTGAATGAAGACATGAATTAATGACTGAAGAGGGGGAGGCAATGGTACTGGGCGGACTGTGGAGTGAGGTGTCAAAGTAAGGCCACTTAGATGCTTAGGCTTGGTGCCTTATCAACAAGGTGCCAGGTCTGTTGGATATATCCACAAGAGCCAGGAAAAGCCCCACCAGATGGTGGAAGACCCTGGATATACTTCCTGCTCCTGGTGGGGTCTGGTGTAACCGAAAGCAAACAGGTTTGCAGGTAGACTTTGTAGAAAAGACAAAGTTAGGAGAACTGGTCAAAATTCCCTAGTCTGCCATTCTTGTAAGCAAAAGTCTGAGGCAGGTCTCCTGTAGCTGTTTTACAGTCTCCCTTTAGCTTCTTTACAGGCAATGCTAATCATTTGCTTCAACCTTGCATGGACGCCTAGACTCTACACACATGCAGGGCATTAGCTCTGGGCACATTTGCCCCATTTCCTTTTTTTTTTCTTTTTTTGAGACGGTGTCTCACTCTGTCACCCAGGCTGGAGTGCAGTGCAGTGGCATGATCTCAGCTCACTGTAAGCTCTGCCTCCCAGGTTCATGCCATTCTCCTGCCTCAGCCTCCCGAGTAGCTGGGACTACAGGCGCCCGCCACCATGGCCAGCTAATTTT
This sequence comes from Piliocolobus tephrosceles, assembly GCF_002776525.5. Lineage (NCBI taxonomy): Eukaryota > Metazoa > Chordata > Mammalia > Primates > Cercopithecidae > Piliocolobus > Piliocolobus tephrosceles. The sequence goes on from NC_045443.1 coordinate 55,394,575, forward strand.
TTGTATTTTCAGTAAAGGCGGGGTTTCACCATGTTAGCCAGGATGGTCTCAATCTCCTGACCTCGTGATCTGCCTGCCTCGGCCTCCCTACCTGCTGGGATTACAGGCATGAGCCACTGCGCCCGGCGGCCCCATTTCTGTAACTCAGCAAGGCACTGTGTACTGAGGTAGCTGGGCATCTTCCTTAATCAGCCTCTATCATCATGCTACTGAAAACCCTCACTGCTATCACTTACTGTCTTCTGTAGCCTCTCACACTCTCACTAGAGATTATGTCTGTATTAGTCCGTTCTCACACTGCTATGAAGGCATGCCTGAGACTGAGTAATTTGTGAAGAAAAGAGGTTTAATTGACTTACAGTTCCACAGGCTACATAGGAAGCATGTTTGGGAAGGCTTCAGGAAACTTACAATCATGGCAGAAGAAGGGGAAGCCAGTACACTGTCTTACATGACAGGAGCAGGAGAAAGAGACTGAAGGGGGAAGTGCTGCACACTTTTAAACAACATCTCATGAGAACTCACTATCACGAGAATAGCAAGGGGGAAATCCACTCCCATGATCAATCACTTCCCACCAGGTCCCTGCACCAACATTGGGGATTACATTTCAACATGAGATTTGGGTGGGGACACAAATCCAAACCATATCAATGTCTTATTTCATATCTGTATCCTCAGTGCCTAGCGAAGTGCCTGGCTTCGGATAGAGTTGATGCTCAAGAAATGCTTATTTCTTGAATAAATGAATGCATGGGAGACATATGACTTGGGCACATAAGTCAGTAGGGAATAGGTCAATAGGGTCAATAGGGAAAGTGCTAAGCATTGTGTGTCTCTGACACCAACTTTTCTTTTTGCATGCAAACATATCACCATTTCTATTTTTATTCTCCATTTTACGTTTTGTAAATTGAGTTCTCTGGACTTTTTATTTCATTCTTGTATTTCATTACTATGGACATATTTTGTGCTTGAATAAAGGCAGGCATTAAAGATATTGAGAATTTTAACTATAAGTTTTTTAATAAATAGGGGAAATTTTGCATTTCACCCTTAGAAATACAAATCTTGAGAGAAAACCTTGAGTGAATAAGTATAATGAATCATCTTCATCCTTCCAAAAATAAAAAAATTAAAAAAACTTTTGAGCCTTATTCCTTTGACTTATGATGTTGAAATTATGACCCAAAATATTAACTTGTGTTATTACCATATATTTTTTTCAGTTAATTCAGCCTGAATAATGAATTTGGATGATTAAATTTGCATGCCTGAATATGAGGCCCACTCTTGAATATGAAAAATACCAAGGGACAGGAATAGCAGAGGTAATTAAAATGATCCCCAGATCTACCCCTCTAATTTCAATAATTTATCTCAGTATCTCACACTAAGCTTTTTAGTAACAGGTAAGCAGAATCAACTGACTTGAGTGCCATCTTCTCCAGTCTCCATTCGCCCTCCCACAGAAGTCCTGACCTGCAGTGCAGTGGCCACAGCTTGGCAGTGGGAGCTGCAACAGGAAACAGATTCCAGTTAGTTCACATTTCTCAGTTGGCTCCTGGAATAACTGAGAGTCAGCTGTAACAAATCTGGCTTTTATCTTAGAGGCAAATAATGCCAGGCATCAACTTTGTATTTGTTTTCCCTCTCAAGACCATCCCCCACTGTAATATTTCATTTCTATTACTTTAAAAATAATCAAATAAAAATAAACCTTTATTTTTTCTCACCCCAAATACCTTGCGTTTTATCCAAAGAAATAAAAATCTTAAGAGCAGTTTGGCAATAGAGCATATTTTTTGTATTTAAGTGTGACACCTGGGATGAGTATATTTATCTTTTTTTCTGACTTTTGTTTTGCATTTAAGAAACGAAAGGACTGGTTCTGATTCATTACTTGCAAATACACTGGAGATTTACTGCTCTGTCAGGATAAATTATTTTACATAATGAGTATTTGCAATTTTACCTTCCCCTTGCCATCCATGGAGGAGGGACTTTTTTGTTCTCTTGGCCTGAAAGGGCCTTAGTTGTGCTGAATGAGGGGTGGGGAGGCGAATGGTAGCAGTCAAGTTGCAAACAGGGCAGATTATATTTGAAAAGACGAGGGAGGAGAAGGGTGGACAAGGAGATTCAAGGGCAGAGATGTAGGGAAGGAGAGAGAAATACAGGGAAGGGGAGAGGATGATGAAGAGTTGCTGATAGTGAGAGACTTTGGACGTATTATGTGCTGAGGCTGGTTTCCAGGAAGCCCAGTTTTATGCAGGTTATGCTACTAAACATAGAGGGTTCAGCATTTATAAGAGTATGACCATTCTCACTATAAATATATACAAAATCTTCATGACTTTTTTACTCATGTCTTTTATGTAGTGTATTTTTGCATTTTTTTTTATTCTCGTGAGCAACTCAAGCAACTTAAACAACAGTGATGGAGATATTGTTTTTATAACATACAATTCTATTGAGGGTGAAATTTAATTTTTATAGTCTGGCATTAGAGTGGTTTGTTTCAGGAACTCTTAAGTATACTTTCTCCTTTAACATATTTATATATTTATAAATGTTTATAAGTCGAGAAAGCGTTATTAAAAAAATCAGCTAAGTCCCAATCTGTACTCTGAAAGTACTATTATACAACATTAACATAATTTTGATACTGTTCTAATGTGAATATCTTTCCCTTTCCTTTTTTTTTTAAAAAAAAAAAAAACAGATTCCAGGGTATTTTTTTTTTTTTTTTTTGCACTGGTTTCTAACATAATTTTAAAAGTCTGTTTTTATTGTAGTTTTAAATTCATTCCTCCTTAATTTTGTTTGTTTCAGGGAGGGTATTTTTGCTCTTGCTACTGCTTGACTTGTTACTACATTCTGTAGGTTTCTATGCAGTAAGGTAGCTTTTGTCTAGTGCGTAGCATAGGGCTTTGTTTACAGCAGAATAAATGTTAGTATACTAACAGCGTTCCCTAACTACTTCTAGGGGACAATGGATATGATGGCTTTTTCAAACGTCAACTTGGTGAGGCTGAATTATAGTCCCTAGTTATTCAATCAAACATTAATTTAAGTGCCACCATGAAGGGATTTTGCACATTAAAGCCTCTAATCAGTTGACTTTAAATTAATCAAGAGATTATCCTGGGTGACCTAATTAGGTGAGCCCTGTCAAAGAGGCCATCCCCTGTGCTTAGAGATTGCAAATGGCTGCAGGGTCCACAATTCCTCTCCCCCTACTCTGAATCCTGGAGTTCTAATCTGCTTATTACTTTCCCTACCTGATGGCCAGTAAGCCTGAGCTGTGCCTGTAGAGTTCCAATCTACTTATGATCTTTCCTTCCCAACTGCCTGTGGAAGGAGCTTTAGCCTGTGCCCATGGGTAACTGCTTTCTCATTTCTTCTCTAAGTATCTAGCCTATAAACTTTTATAAACTTTAGACTTGTTTAACCACCCTCATGATTGGGTAAACCAATTCCTTGTAACAAATAACAGATACATGCACACACACATACACCCCTACTGGTTCTGCTTGCTTGGTTGAACCCTGACTCAGAGAGTGGGTATCTGATTCCTTCTCTTTTCTCCCCAGTGACTCTCATTAAGTTTAGTTCTCAGTAAACTTAACTGAGAGTGAATGATTTCTGGAATCCTCAAGGTCTAAAATGCAGTCTATATACCTGAAGTATAATTTTAATAAACTTATAGGCTTTGGTCAAACTAGTGTACCTTCAGAGTTCAGTGTTTCCTTTTTCATTTCAAATGTTTTCCTTTTTAATTGTTTTGTTTCCCCCCTTCTTTTGACAAAAGAAAAACAGCTAAATATTTTGAATATATTTATCCTAGTTTCCCTCTCATGTGAGCAAGGAGACTGTGGACCTAGAAGGGACTGCTCCTGTTGGAGCTCCAAACAGCTCCATCTCAGTCAATGAAAGATGCTTGGGGGTTGAGGGCTGATCTTATCTGAGGGTGCTGGGCCAGGAGGGTCTGTGTCATGTGCTCACATCTTTAGTGGGAGGTGAACATTCTCTCCAGCCCCTTCACTTGTCCTGTTGAGGAGATAAGGGTAAAGGGCAAATAATAAAGTCACTAAATGAGTGGTATGGAAAGTAAGAAATACAGCTTTTAATTGGAGGAATGGTGAAACTGGAAATAGTAACAATATCTTTCTGCCTGTCTGCTTTCTTTCCTTCCCTCCTCTTTCCCTCCCTGCCTATTTTTCTTTCTTTCTTTCTTTCTTTCCTTCCTTCCTTCCTTCCTTCCTTCCTTCCTTCCTTCCTTCCTTC
>NC_045443.1:55398871-55485482 GCF_002776525.5 Piliocolobus tephrosceles
TTCCTTCCTTCCTTCCTTCCTTCCTTCCTTCCTTCCTTCCTTCCTTCCTTCCTTCCTTCCTTCCTTCCTTCCTTTCTTTTTCTCCCTGTCATCTTTTTCCCTCCATGCAGCAGTTATGGTGAGGTAAGTTGTGATAAGATGGGTTGGAAAATATTTCTCAATGTCAGGTTATCAGAAACTTGGAAGGCCAAGCAGTATGTGGTCAGGGTGAAGGTTGGGTTGGAGACTGATTGACATGTGAGGAAAGGAAGCAGGAAGTGGACAGTTTGATCACAGTGGGACCCAGATGGAAGGGGAAAAAAAGTCGGCTATCATCCAGACCTGTGTCAAAAGGCAAGAGAGATCCTGAGCCTCATAGCTAGCTCCCACTCGGTTCACTGGGATGGGATGCAAGCCAACTCAGGCACCAGGACCCAGAGCACATTTTCCTGGAGTGTCTTCTTGCTTGGACCTCTGGGAGAATATGGGGTAGGTGAACTGTCCATGGTGCTGGAGGAAGTGACTGGCCATGGTCATGACCGACAGGTGGTCCTGGATTTAGAGACTCAGGATCCTGTCTGTCTCTTGGTTGCATGACTAATGGGAAGGTGTTCTAGTTCTGGCAGATTGGCTGGGACAACAGGAAAGCCGCTTCAAAAATGTCTTATTTTACTTAGCCCTAATCCTACCGCGTTTACTTTATAGGAGCAAAGTACATAGAGAAATAAGAGGTATAGACGATTACCTAGACTTCTTTTGGGAGGCCTATTTAGTTTGGCTTGTGATGAAGAATAATTCTGAGAAACAATCTGCTAGAGAGATTTCAGAGAGACTAAGGGCATTATTAAAATGTTCTTCCTTGGTTATAGCAGAGGTTTGTAACACTTTTAAATCACTGTCAAGAAAACAAAGGGATGTGTTACTAGGTAATGTTGTATGGAATACATAGAGCAGGATATTTTACTATTAATCTCTGTTTTACCTCCAGGAACACCAAATAATGGAGCAATTGTATTATGCACCCAAAAATTATAGTTTATCATAAAAGGGTCACATGCTCCATTGCCTTACAAGAGAAATTTTATTTGAATTATAAGGCATTTCTAAACCTTGTGAATGATTGGTAGGAGGTGTAGTCTTTTGTAACACAGAAAACCACTGACTAGAGTTACAGTTCCCATTAACAGTAGTGTAAGTGAAATAATTTTGTTTCAACAGTCATATCCTCAGGGCGAATGGGTCATAGGAAGTGATTAAATTGAAAACATGAACCCAGTAATAATCACTATATATGTATCCCCTGTGGATGACCTCCCCTTTTTTCCTTCAGAACTTTAGCATTCTCTGACATTTACCATTGTATAAAGATATACTGATAACAATAATAAGGTGATTGAATATGCCATTAGATTTTTTTCGCTATAAAAGTATTCTCAGCACAGGAAACTGCATATTGATATTCTTTTCTAAATTGAAATATTATACAGAGGGCAAAAGGATTAGATAGATATAACAAATAATTTGATGGCAAGAAAAATACCATACATCAGGAACAATGAACTTTTGTAGTAAAAATACAAGTACGGTAATAATAAAAACAATGCTTTGCAAAGTTATAGGGCATATATTTGAATCAGAACAGCTCTTCAAACAGAAACTAATGTAAATGTTATGAATGTTTATTTAAAGTGGTTATTCTGACCTGATAATCCTGAAAAACTGGCAAAAATTAGAATTTATGCTTTAGCTCATAAAATGGAGGCTCTACTTCAGAAAATTATATATGTCTTCAGAGCAATATGACTCTCTGAAGGCTGCTTATTTCTAGTGTATTTTTGGAGTTGCTTTAGCTTGGGCCACAATGGTGCTCTGGATTTTTAATGCTAGGGTTAATCCCCACATTATCTGCTCTCTATTGTACCTCCTTGCAGCTGAGTGAGGAGGAACACCTCCTCTGACAGATGTCACTACCTGATTTGTGTACATTACACATGTGCTAACAGTCGCCTACAGCCTTGTATACATTTCAGGGTCAACACAGGTGTTGAGTGAGGAACAAGAGTGAGGAGCTACGCATGGATGGAGACACAGAGACACAGAGGCAAGCATAGCAGGCAGCTAATCTGGAAATGGCCATTCTGATGCATGGAGAAACCAAAGGCATGAGATATATCAGAATCAAGCCCCAGTGATGGAAGAGAAAGAAAGGACAGCTGTATTAGGGGAAAAGGGTGGTGAATACCAGTCAGGAAACTTCCACTAGGAATCCCCTCCCCTCCACCAAACAAATTCTTGCATAATGTAGAAGGGAGAGGTTGCTTAATTCAAGATGTTTGTTGAATAAATGAATCAGTGAATGACTTATCATCTCTTCCTGCTCATTCCATTTAGGCATTTCCAAACTTCTGTTCTAAGCTCTCATCCTTTATCTTTCCCTCAGGTGATCACCTCTGCTTCCTGGGTTGAACTTTATGATACCATGTGTACAGCTCCCAGAACTTGTTCTTCAGAACTTATTTCTCTCTTTTGAACTTCAGATCTGAATTTCCATTTGTTTGTTGTATGTCCTAAAAGTGCTTCCAATTCATCATGCCCAAGAGGGAATTAATTTCCTCCCTCAAGTCTGATCTTCCTTTTCCTTTGTTCTGTATCTTAAATTTCGTGATCGTGCCTTTCCTTGATTAACTCAATCTCAAAGTGTTGTTGTTATCTCCCTTACTTCTTGCATCCATTTAGTAAGAAATCATGTTCATTTTCCCTCTTCAAGATTTCTTGACTCATTCCCTCTGTGCCATTCCCATGGATAATGCCCTAGTTCAGAACTTTATTATCTCTACATTGTTACTTGAATTATTTCCTGAAACACCCATGGCCATGTCATTCCCCACATGAAGTGCTCAGCAGAGCTGCATGAGGATGCTGGCTTACCAATTCTCTGCAAAGTCCAAAAGAACCCAGTCTCTCAGGGTAAGACAGGACTCACATTTGAGGATGTTTTACAAAAGTTACTACTGCAAAATCCTTTTAAAATTTCAATATATTCTAGAGATGGAGGTGCTTCTGACTTGATTTAGCCATGACCTAATTGTCTTGGTGAAAGCTATTAATATGCTGGAAGGAATTCCTTCAGGTCCCTTCCCTCTCATAATGAATTTTTTAAGGGCAACATTCAAAATCAAGGTCAGCACACAAAGGCATCACTTGCCTTGTGGTACTAGTTAGAGGTTTTAAGCCAATTTGACTCTGGGTTAATTTTTTTTTTTTTATGTAAAAACTAGCTGTAGCTAATTTCATTTAAGAAATCACAGTACATATAATACAGGAGACCTTATGACATTTCCCCCCTCAAAGCAGTACCCAATAGATGGCCATAAATGTCTGAAGTGGTGGTCCTAAGGCACTGGGCACTGGGCACAGAAGGGGTTTCTGGACCATGAGTGAGCTGTCTTCTGCCTTTATAATATGTAACACTTAGTCTGCTTTTCCCCATTAACACCTTGGTTTCTTTTTCTTTTTCTTTTCTTTTCTTTTCTTTTCTTAAGTATTTTGAGATGGAGTCTTGCTCTGTCACCCAGGCTGGAGTGCAGTCATGTGATCTCAGCTCACTGCAACCTCCACCTCCCAAGTTCAAGCAATTCTCGTGCCTCAGCCTCCTGAGTAGCTGGAATTACAGGTGCGCACCACCACATCTGGCTATTTTTTTTTTCTTTCTATTTTTAGTAGAGATGAGGTTTCACCATGTTGGCCAGACTGTTTTTGAACTCTTGACCTCAAGTGATCCACCCGCCTTGGCCTCCCAAAGTGCTGGGATTACAGGTGTGAGCCACTGCACTCAGCCAGTTTCTTTTTCTTTTTTCTTTTCTTTTTTTTGAGAGGCGGAGTCTCGCTCTGCCACCCAGGCTGGCGTGTAGTGGCCAGATCTCAGCTCACTGCAAGCTCCGCCTCCCGGGTTCACGCCATTCTCCTACCTCAGCCTCCCGAGTAGCTGGGACTACAGGCGTCCCCCACCTCGCCCGGCTAGTATTTTGTATTTTTAGTAGAGACGGGGTTTCACCGTGTTCGCCAGGATGGTCTCGATCTCCTGACCTCGTGATCCACCCGCCTCGGCCTCCCAAAGTGCTGGGATTACAGGCTTGAGCCAGGGCGCCTGGCCAGTTTCTTTTTCTTTAGTGACATTTTCTCCCTTTTGGACTATCTAGCTCAGGTTAAGCTTTTAAAATGTGTTTGTCTCAGTAAATTAAAACATTGAATTATATTGACTAGGGCTCTTGAGTTAAGTGAATATTATTATATTCTAATTTTAAGAATACTGTATACATATACACAATATAGTCTGGCAATTCAGCCGGGCACCTAATTCTCAAACCAAGAAGCATTACAAAATGTGTGCTCTGTTCCTAGTGAAGAGTAGGCATGGTTTTTTTTTTTCTTTTTTTTATAAAAGGATATTTGGTTTTGGTAAGGTGCTTGTTTTCTTCAATAATTGGAAATAGAAACTTAAGAGTAGTAATGAAACTAGTTTAAAATAAGAAAGGAGGTGGAAGTGTCCCAGTGGAGTGAGGTTAATTCCCTGTTGTGGAATTTGGGTTTTAGGTGCCTGAGGCACAGGAAAGCAGGAATGTTTGTGTAGTTTTCTACAAGTACTTGAGAGTCCCTAGGCAATGTGGGATTGAAGGAGGGAAACACCAGGCCAATGTCTCTCTGCCCTTAGGAAATAAAATGCATTTGCTGAATTCAAGGCATGAGGATGCATATCTCATGGAGTCATGAATATTGACATTTGCATTCTCAGAACTTTTCTAGGAAACACAGTTTATGAAGCAGAATTGTAGATTTATCCCACTTTAAACATGTCACATATTAAAATCCGATTTTTACAAAGCAAACTAAGTATTAATAACTTGTTTTATAAAAAGATTCACCATATGATTATTTAAAATGCAAACTCTCCTAGCATAGTTCATATGTGCTAGCTTTTTAATTTAATTTTATTTTACTTTATTTAAGTTCTGGGATACATGTGCTGAACGTGCAGGTTTGTTACATAGGTATACATGTGCCATGGTAGATTGCTGCTCCTATCAACCCGTCATCTAGGTTTTAAGCCCTGCATGCATTAGGTGTTTGTCCTAGTGCTCTCCCTCCCCTTGCTCCCCACTCCCAAATAGGCCTCAGCGTGTGATGTTCCCCTCCCTGTGTCCATGCGTTCTCATTGTTCAACTCCCACTTATGAGTGAGAACATGTGGTGTTTGGTTTTCTGTTCTTGTGTTAGTTTGCTGAGGATGATGATTTCCAGCTTCATCCATGTCCCTGCAAAGGACATGAACTCATTATATTTTATGGCTGCTTAGTATTCCCATCAAGCTACCACTGACTTTCTTCACAGAACTAGAAGAAACTACTTTAAATTTCATTTGGAACCAAAAAAGAGCCCATATAGCCAAGACAATCCTAAGCAAAAAGAACAAAGCTGGAGGCATCATGCTACCTGACTTTAAACTATAATACAAGGCTACAATAACCAAAACAGCATGGTACTGGTACCAAAACAGATATATAGCCCAATGGAACAGAACAGAGGCCTCAGAAATAACACCGCACATCTACAACCATCTGATCTTTGACAAACCTGACAAAAACAAGCAATGGGGAAAGGATTCTCTATTTAATAAATAGTGTTGGGAAAACTGGCTAGCCATATGCAGAAAACAGAAACTGGAGTTCTTCCTTACACCTTATACAAAAATTAAGATGGATTAGAGACTTAAATATAAAACCTAAAACCATAAAAACCCTAGAAGAAAACTTAGGCAATACCATTCAGGACATAGGCATGGTCAGACTTCATGACTAAAACACCAAAAGCAATGGCAATATGTGCTAGCTTTAAATCATAGTAACTACCCAGAACCTTCAGGAGCACCTTACAGAGAGTAAGGAGGAGCTCTAGTTGCACATATGTACTTGGTGAACACTTGCTTCTATGTGATAATGATCTGGATAAAGGGCATCCTCAGATGATCCTGCAATCCCTGTTGGGCCAAGAGTTTAAGCAAAGTTTTAGAACTTGCAGTTTCTGTAGAGGTATGATTTCTGCTGTTGCGACAGAACCAAAAACGGGGAGTCAGGCTCTGTCAGCTAGCTTCCTTTCTCTCTCTTTCTCTCTGACACTCAAGAAGGAAATACTATTTTCTCCTGATTTGAACATTTCTCTAAATCTATCAGTAAAAAAGGGTAAAACAAATGATGTCTTTCCTTTGTCCTCTCTCTAGTAAAGATGGCCTGAAAGGAGATAAAGTGTAAGAAAATAAGGAAATCAAAGGGTATATAATGACTGTATAAATTAATCTGAGAACTTATTTTTTAAGAATCTTAATGGTTTTATCTATGATGCACTTAGAAACTCAGATTTTTTAACTATGTTTTTATTTCTCTTCCTCCTTACATTTTTAGCTCCCCAAACACTTGACTTTTTATATTTTACTTTTGAAATAACATTTCCTTATAATTTTAATTATAAAATACTTGGGAAACACAAACCCAAAAAGCAAAGGAAAAAACTGTATTCCTGCCAGTTAAAGGTAAGCATTTTAGTATACACACTTACAATCTTTTTTTTTTTTTTTGAGACAGTCTCACTCTGTTGCCCAGGCTGGAGTGCAGTGGCACAATCTCAGCTCACTGCAACCTTTGCCTCCCAGGTTCAAGTGATTCTCCTGCCTCAGCCTCCTGAGTAGCTGGGACTATAGGTACATGCCACCATACCCAGCTTATTTTTGTATTTTTAGTGGAAATGGGTTTTTGCCATGTTGGCCAGGCTGGTCTCGAACTCCTGACCTCAGGTGATCCGCCTGCTTTGGCCTCCCAGAGTGCTGGGATTACAGACGTGAGCTACTGCCCCTGGCCCACAATCTTTTATTTTTAAAATCATACAAAATTATATCAGTTAGCTATAATTAAAAAATACTACATAACAAACTACCCTCAACGTAGTGAGATACAATAATACCCATTTTATTCTTGTGTTCTTGGAAGAGTTCAGGTTAACTGTATATTGGTCAGTTTGGAGTTGGCTTGGCTGAGTCTCTGCTTCATACTGCATGTCCAATTACACTGTGGTCCTCACTGAAGCTGGGCTCAGGTATGCTCTATGTATATTCATTTTCGAGTCTAGGCTTAAAGAGCTCAGGCTGCCATAACAAAATACCATAGACTTGGTGACTTAAATAACAGAATTTATTTTCTCACCATTCTGGAGGCTGGATGTCCAAGATCAGGCTGCCAGCATGGTCAGGTTTTGGTGAAGGCTGTCTTCCTGTCTTGCAGATGGCCACCATCTTGCTGTGTGCTCACATAGGGCCTTTCCTCAGTGTGTGCACTCAGGGCAAACTCACTGGTGTTTCTTCTTATAAGGGCACTAATTTTACCATACCAGGGCCCTACCCTCATGATCTTATCTAACCTTAATTATCTCTAGAGGTCCTATCTCCACCCTCCAACACATTGAAGGGTGGAAATTCAATATGTGAATTTGGGGAGGACACAAACAGTCCATAAGAGGCAGCTCTTCTAACGGCTGTGGCAGAAGTATGCAAACAATAACTCGAGCACGTTTCAAATCTTCTTGCATCACATTTGTTAAGATCCCATTGGCCAAGGCAAATCACAGAGGAGCCAAGAGTCAAGGGGTGGGGAATAGCAAAAGTGGGAGGAGCAGCCTAGTGGCATGGCAAAAGGAGTAGAATAAGGAGGGGTGAAGAACTGGGGCCAATAATTCTATCTACTGTGTATATGTATACATTTTCATTAAAACAATGATAGCGATATTGAGAATTATGGCTAACATTTATGTACTAAACTCTGTTGAATGCATTAATGAACTCATTTAAACTTCAGCCTCAGTCCTATAAACTAGGTAGTATGAATAGTCTCATGTTTATGGATAAGAAAATAGAAGCACAGAGAAATTAAGTAACTTGCTACAAGTTCAGGGATGTGGACAATGACAGGTTTGCTGTAGACCCTGTGTTCTTAAGTACTACATTAAATAGTAAAAGCTCCCCTTTGCCCTCTTCTCACACCACTAATCCTATTCCACTTCTCACAGGTAACTTTCTGTCAATAGTTTGGGTTATAAACTTTAGAGCTATCCATGTACAAACATACATATTTATATTGTGTGTATATTTGCACATATATATGCATATATAATATGTATATTTGCACATATAAATGCATATATATACAACTAATAATATAACACAACTAGTTAGTTGCTGTGTATATATATACAACTAACATATACATACATATACATACAACTAATGTATCTTTTATATATGTATGTATATACAACTAACATATTAGTTGTATATATACTATATGTATATATACATATACACAACTATATACATGTATATACACAACTAACATATACACATACATGTGTGTATGTATATTGACATATTATAGATATACATGTACATACACACGTTACAAAATCAGACCACGCTATACATATTAAATATTTTTATTTTTATTTTGGCAACCTTGTTTTTCATCTCCAAGAACCCTTTCTTGCTCCTTTTTCTTGATAATCTGTTGGGAATACTAATCTTACTTTTCTCGAGTTTTTGTTTTTTGTTCTTTTATTCTAGCTTTGGAGTTTACTGTTTATTCTGGCACCCAGGGAAAGCACAGGCAAAGTTATTATTTCTTTTTCTTGGTGCATCTATTTTTCTCAAAGATTGAAAAGAAATTTACATTATTAAAACAAACAGCTTTACAAAGTGAAATTCAGAATTTACAAGTATGTTATAAAAGAGACCTTAAAGAGGGTTAGGAGAGAGGTTGAGTGAGTAGGGAGGGTGGCCTTTGGTGTATCCCATCTTTGGAAGCACTGGGTCCTTCTCCTCACCCTTGCCTCTATGGGCTATTGTGGTCCATGGATGTAAGCATTTGCAGCCAGAACATTTCACTCTCAGGTTGGAAGGACCTGGCCAGCCAAGGAATAGCAGGACTGTTGTGTGTGGGTGGGATGGGTAGGGATGGTCTTTTCCAGCTTCTTGGGGGGCTTTGGAAGCTCCTACAACAGCACTCAGGACTAGCGAGTCTATAGTCTTTTCTTTCTTTTTTTTTTTTTGGAGACGGAGTCTCACTCTGTTGCCCAGGCTGGAGTGCAGTGGCACGATCTCGGCTCACTGCAAACTCCACCTCCTTGGTTCATGCCATTCTCCAGCCTCAGCCTCCCGAATAGCTGGGACTACAGGCGCCCGCCACCACGCCCGGCTAATTTTTTGTATTTTCAGTAGAGACGGGGTTTCACTGTGTTAGCCAGGATGGTCTCGATCTCCTGACCTTGTGATCCACCTGCCACAGCCTGCCAAAGTGCTGGGATTACAGGTGGGAGCCACGGCACCCAGCCTATAGTCTTTTCTTTGGTGAGCTTGCTCCCACCTTCTGAGACAAAAGGCATACTCCACTCTCCTCTGAATAGACCCTCTCCAGAATCCTACAACCGTTTAGCCAAACTTCATTTGTTTCCAAGAAATATATAGGTGTGCTTTTCCCTCTGTCAATATTTGACTTTGTTTCAGAGCCGATTTTACTAGTTTAAGCTTTGGCATTTGGGGGAGAAGTTTAAGAAGCAGCGTATATAAGGAATATCTGCCTCTGCAGAACAGGCTTAACTTAGAGGTTCAGCTCTCAAGTTTGTCAAACTTTTCTTCAGTGGATTCCAAAGTAGACAATGCAATATCAACATGTAGTTCAGTATAAAAATTGTATCTCATTTCCCCAGTCTTTTCATGAAATGTTTGATGATGGAGCATCACATGATTTGTCTCCCTGAGAGTGAATACCCTGGGAAGGAGAGAAAACTGTAAGTCCTTCATATTACTTTTATTTTCATTTGGCCTTTGGAACAGACAAATTAAAATCCTAGGGGATTAATTGAGGTGGGGCTTAAGGAGACGGGTACATGTGGGAGAGAAGGAAATTAACACTCAGGACCTACTGGGTGCCAGTTGTTAAACCAGTGGCTTCATGAGTGTTCACAAGATGTCTCAGTCTTTACAAGAGGCAACAAGCCTGCAGGTTGTTGGTATTAATGGCAGGATTCTTAATTCTTTGTCATGTAACTGAGTAGCACCCTTCCACTTGACTATATATGGGCCCTGTGACTTGCTTTGACCAAGTGAATGCAAGCAAATGTGATGCAAGCAAGGGATGAAAAAATATTGTGTGATTGGTTTGGAAGTTAATCACACAAATTGGGTCATTCTTGTCATACCCAATTAAAATAGGGGCAAGAGACCAGGGAGAGAAAACACTCAGGGCATGTAGCATTGATCCAAGAATGTAATTTTCTGCAAGCCTGGCTGCTGAAACTACCTATTGTAATCTGAAACTGATTTTATCTAATGTTACTGAAACAACCTGCTGCTACTCTAAGACTAGTTCTGTCTATGGCTGTCACTCACCAATCAGAGCTTGCCCGCTCCCTAAAACTTTACTAATGCCAATGAACTTTCTTTCAAAACAATTCATATTTCTCCTTTTTATAAAACCTCCAACCTCCTCTCCGTTCTTTGGACATACGAAAGACTACCAAGTCTGTGTGTATGCCCCAGATTATAATTTTCTTGCTTTCCAGATATATTGTTTTAAATTTAGAGATTTGTCTCTGTATTTTATTTGACTTCGACACTGGGCTTGTTCTCTTTTAGCATCTTTGCCATCTCATTTTTTTTTTTTTTTTTTGAGACAGAGTCTCGCTCTGTCACCCAGGTTGGAGTGCAGTGGCCAGATCTTAGCTCACTGCAAGCTCCGCCTCCTGGGTTTACGCCATTCTCCTGCCTCAGCCTCCCAAGTAGCTGGGACTACAGGCTTTGCCATCTCATTTGAACAAGCCCAGGCTAGCCAGCTGGAGATTGGGAGACACATGAAGCAGGACAAAATGGCCCGAATTGTGCAAGCTGAGACCATCTTAGATCAATTAGCAGGTAGTCTAGCCCTGGCAGAGCCAACCACAGACTCATGAACAGGCCAGCCACATTGCAGGCACGTGGATGTGTACAACTAAGCTGGACTGAGCTCAGCTTGATCACCTGAACCCCACACACTCATGAGCTAAATAAATGTGAATTGCTGCCTGCCACTGAAGTGTGGTGGTTGTTATGCAGCATTATTGAGGCCATAAATAACCGATACTGCAAGGTTTGTGTTATTAATTGCTTTTTTAATAGATGAAGACAGTGAGGCTCAGAAAGGTTAATTAATATACCTAAGGTCACATAAGAAAGTGTCTGGGTCAGTGTGATCCAAGGTCTTCTGATGACCCCAAATTACATTCAAGGGATTAGAGCCAGGAAAGATGATATGATAAATTCATAATTTCTAAAATAATAAGCTTATGCTCCTCCTGGTCCCAATGCTGATTCTTTAAAACATTGTCAAATATGAATACAACCTAAAAGTAGATTAGCTTTGAGGGATGTAAAGCTATTTAAAAATGTAGCGTATTTCTTGCATTTATTAAATTTGTTTTTCCTTTTACATACTTTAAGCTGAAATTGTTCCTCACTCTGGTCCTCACCCCTTTTTATTTATGTGATATATGCCGTGAAGACTATGTAAAAACATAGAAGGAACTCTTACTTTTCTTAGGTGAAGAAAATAAGAGTGTTACGTAGTTTTCTCTGTTGGCATAAATGAGCAGATTAAGCATAAGTAGGAGATTCAGCATATTTCTATTTCCCTGACACAGAAATAGTGCGTTTGACCACTTTTTTGTGTGTTTTAGTATATTTTTGTCAACAGTCTTTTATTATATATAAAAAACCCCATCTCTATTCCTTATAGAAGTTTTAAAATCATTTCACAGCTGAGTGGAACCCTAAACAGAGCTATCTTAGTGTAATGAAGCAGAAAACGATTGCTTCTTAACAAGACTGGTATATAGTGACAAACAGCTCATAAAAATCCCATCTGCCACAAAATGCCTCTATTTTAGTTGCCTCAAAATCTAAATAGTATATTTCCCATTTCTTTTCCGAAACAACAGAGGAAATATAAAGCCTTCACCACCATCAAATTGTCCTGTGACAAGAAAAGCACTTAGCGCTTAATGTACTGATGTGGCTCATTCATAGGACCACACATGTCTGGTGATGCCCTTTAAAACCATGCTGGGATTTTCTCCTTTCAGTTCTTCCCCACTTGCCCCCACTGCCCCACCCCCTCCCTGCCCCACCACCATTGCAGGCTCCAAAAGAGTCATACAATAATACAATGTCATTTTTTTGGTATTTTAACATCAAAGAATGATCTGTATATCAGTCAGCTTTAGATTTTGTTTAGTAAAAACAAAAGACAACTCCAGAGTTTGCAGAGGTGAAGATATGGGACCATTTGCAGAATCAAATGATTTTATGAAAAAACATTTGTATTTTGTGGGGAAGGTGTTGCTATTGATTTCTACTTATGGCTTTAGATGACAACTATGTGTATGTGTATATATATCTGTTTTCCTTGGGTGGCTTTTTCAAAGTGTTTTCCCATCCCCTACTAATTCCATATACTTATCTCAACCAAACAGCTTTGTTTTTGAAACATTTAAGCTCAACTTGATAAAAATATAATATAAAAATTCCAGTGGTTTTGTTTAAAACCAGACCATTCACCTTTGTACAGAAAATAAATGTACTGGAAATTTTAACAGCTTTTCAAAATGCCATGTATCTATAGATAATCTAGTATGACTTTTAAAATGTAAATATGTTACTTTGTGAAAGATTTGTAAACCAACTTCTTTGGTTAGAATATAAAATACAATATGTAGTGGCTTATTTAAATACTTATTTACTTTTAAAAGAAGCTGGGAAGTTTTCTTTGAAAGGACCAATGCAAACTGATATTTAAATACATTTAACTTTCAAGTAGAATGGTGTGAAATTTTCTGGTCTTCTGAAGATACTACTGGCTTTCATGAATTGGCAGTGGCTCGGTTCCCATCTTACTTCACACCAGGTGGAGCTTTTTTCCTAAAGGATGTAGCGCACCTGGTTTCCATCATGATTGTAATAGTCACTGAGTGATTACTATGCCACTCACTCGCAGTATCTCACTTAACCTTACAGGAAATTTCTGAGGTTGATACTATTACACTCCATGACACAGAGGGAGATAAGCAGTTTAAGAAAGTGTGAGGTTACACCGAGGCCACACCACTGGTCAGTGGCAGAACCAAGGTTTGATTCCTGGTCTCTTTCCATTAAGTTACATTGCGTCATGGAATAGGCAGAGGGATGAATACAGCAGAAAGAACACTGAATTAGGAGTCAGGAAGCCTGGTCTTTTACCTTTTTTTCAGCCAATAGCTGTGTAACTCTAGGAATGTTGTCATTTCACATTGATGAGAGGGCTGGACCAAATGCTGCCAAGGCTCCATAAAACTCATAGGTCTGTGATTTAAATGGATATTGCTATATGAAAGCATGCATACTAAAGTCAAGGAGCTCAGTAATATCTGCTATGTAAATCATTCAAAATAAAATGCTCCAGTTCTTCGCCTACTTAAAAAATATATTAAATATTACTGAAAAGCCAAACAGTTTGCTGCTTCTTTCTCCTATTGATGGACATTTTGGTCATTTGCAGTTTGGGGCTATTCTGAATAAGGGTGCTAAGAACATTCTTGTGGAAATATTTTGTGAATATGTACACTCATTTCTCTTGGGTTTACAACAGGACGTGATATCTACTCATTCAATACATATTTACTGAGCAACTGCTATGTGCCAGGGACTGCTGTTAGCATTAGCAATAAGATGGCGATTAAGCTGAAAAGATATCTGCGCTCATGAGGCTAACAATCTAATAGGAGGAGCAAGTGATAAACATCATGAAGAATATGGGAGTGATGTGAGGAAGAGTGAGTAGGTGATGGTGAGGAGGTAGTGAGGAGAGAGCAGAAAGTTGCTATTTCACACAGAGTGGTCAAGGAAGGACTCTCTGAGATGACATTTGTGTTAGTTTGTTTTCACACTGCCAATAAAGACATACCTGAGACTGGGTAAATTATAAAGAAAAAGAGATTTAATGGACTCACAGTTCCACATGGCTGGGGGAAGCTTCACAATCATGGTGGAAGGCGAAAGGCATGTCTTACATGGCAGCAAGCAAGAGAGAGAGAATAAGAGCCAAGCAAAAGGGGTTTCCCCTTATAAAACCATCAGATCTTGTGAGACTTATTCACTCCCATGAAAATAGTATGGGGGAAACTGCCCCTATGATTCAATTACCTACCCCTGGGTTCCTCCCACATCATGTGGGAATCATGGGAGCTACAATTCAAGGTGAGATTTGGGTGGGGACACAGCCAAACCATATCAACACTGAACTGAGACCCCCAAATACTAGAGGAGCTGGCCTTGTGAAGAACCCATGGAAGAGCTCGCAGGTGGAGGAAAAAGCATGGTACAATATGGTCGAGTATAATCAGTATTAGCAAAGATCCATAGAATTTCAGTCCCAAGAGGGTCCTTAGACACCACCTAGCTAGACTATGCCTTTTCAATTTGCACATGAGAAAACTTAGGCTGCTTTCTCAGTTAATGGTGGGGCCAGGAATAGAAACACGTTTTCTGGGTCCAACTCCCAGCTCTTTTTCTGTTAGCCTGTACCAGCCACCACTACTGCCTTTCTTGGTTGCTTACTCTGTGCCAGACACTGTATTGAGCCTATTACTCCATTTTCTCACTTAAGCTTTATGATACCTTATGGTATAAGTACCATCCCACCCATTCTGATTGTAAAACCAAGGCTCGGAGAAAGTTTAGTAACTTGTCACATAAGTTACCAAAGTTACTTGGAGAAAACAAAGGTTTGGGGAAGGTTAGTAATTTGTCACATAATTTAAACAAATGGTAGAGCTTAAATTTGATCTCAGATCAGTTCACCCCAAAGTCTGGACCTTTAACTGCTGGGCTGCACAGTCCTGTTAGTGTGCCACAGTGCAGGGGTCCGCAACCCTCGGGCCACACAGCTGGAGGTGATCGGCGGCTAAGTGACCAAGCAAGCATTACAGTGTGAGCTCTGCCTCCTGTCAGATCACTGATGGTGTCAGTCTCATAGGACCATGAACCCTATTGTGAACTGAGCATGCAAGGATCTAGGTTGTGTGCTTCTTAACTGATGCTAATGTCTGGTGATCTGAGGTGGAACAGTTGCATCGCGAAACCACCACCACCACCATCCTGCCCTGTGCCAAAAAGGTTGGGGACCACTGTTTTAACGTATTTCTAAACTTGGAAAGTTAGTTGTTTTACACATTTTGTATCTTATTAAGTGAAAAAATACATCTAGAAATACCTTTACATCTAGGAATAATTTAAAAATTATTTTAAAAAATTGAGTGCTCAGACTGTTGAGTAAAATGACAGCTGATTGAAGAAGAGAATAGAAAGTGCAAAGGATTATTAAAATTAACTTTCAACAACAGGTTTAGGTACTAAATAGTTGAAAGAAGCCAAGCTGTAAAATTTGAACGTATTGATTCTGTTTAGTGTAGTACACATTATTGACACAGAGTATTGTATTAGCCTTGCCATAGTAATTAGGCTATAACTTCTAAAATAAATGTTATGCATACCGGACAAGAGAAAGAAAAGAAAGTTGTCAAATGACCATAGTCTGAAACAGAGTGAGGGTGGGGTGGTGAAGCCCATTTGAAAGGAATGAGCAGGGGCAAGGTGCTTAGTTTTCTAAGAACCACGACATGTTTACCAAGCTGTACCCAGCTATATTCCATATGGGATTGATTCTTATTTTCTTAAAAAAAAAAAAAAAAAAAAGGGAAGGGCTCTTGGTCCATAGGGCTCAAATTCTCATTAAACATTATTTTCTGTTTTGCTATAAGTATCAAACTTTTGTGGGATTTTTGGCAGATGTAACGATATTAGCTGCTGTTTTCGATAAAAGAATGGGCAGCTGCTAGCCTCTGTAATTTTAAATGATATGATGGTAAAGGATGCACAATGTGCTGTGTGTCTTAATGTGTTCCAGACTCGGACTTTATTCCAGTTCTCTAAAATGGAAAGTGTCATAGGCCAAGACTATTAAAAAGTGAAGCATAACTAAATATCCGCACTAATCATGGCAGTTTATGCAGCAGCAGCACAGGCTGAATCAGGGCTCAGAAGGCGGTGTTCTCATTCTTTCAGGAAATGTCTGTGATAGATCTTCACAGATTTCCTTGCCAGTTTTTCCACCCTGCCAACCTCCCTTTTCCCTCTTTCTTCCTTTTTGGTATGTGAAGGCATATTGTTCTAATTTCCTTTGTAATGAATGCAAAACCATATGATATTAAAACCATTCTTTTTAAGAAACGCGAGAAATCAGATTTTCTCCCAATTCTATTCTTCTGTCTGCTGGCTTTCATTTGAGGTTGATTGCATGTTTCATCTGCCATTGAAATGACAGGTATGTTTGGAAACGCTAACTCTTTTGCAGATGCTATCATTCTTTATCTTTATGGGTTTCTTTGGTGGCATAAAGATAAAGACAACCATAGTTTATATTCTACAGCTTAAACCTAATGTGTTACATTAGGTGAAGGAAGCATAACATCACATTACATCTCTTGTTGGATCTTAGTATTATTAATTGCCTTATTACACTGCAATATTCTTAGGCTATATTTCTCTCAAAGTTACACAGGTAAAGCAGAAAAATATTCAACTGGGTAAAAATAAGACTTTTTTTTTTTTTTTTATAAGACCATGGATACAGTTCTCTTGCATTCTATAAATGGCCAGGGTTTCCCATATGTGGCAGTAGAGATATAAGCTGACAGCAGGTGTTTCAGGTGTGAGGAAGAAGATGAAAAACAGATCACACTGAATTAATAAAATGAATTCTTGGCTTTGAAACTCCTCTGATAGGGAGGAAATAGTATGGAATGAATATAAACATTCTGACACACACAAATAAGATATGCAAATGCTGGCTAAACTCTCACTGCCACCAGTCCTAGGGACTTCCTGGCCTCTGGCTATGACATCGGACACTAATTCCTGTTTCACTTAGGAACAACTTAGGGTGAAGTAGCTACAAACTCAGAGGTAGATGATGGTAAGGAGATCACTAGCAGGGTGTTTATACAGGCTTGTTTTGGACTTTAAAATTGGGAAATGGTTATCTTGATAGAAACAGAAATTCAACGTGTCTGGAGATGCTTAATAGCGTTAGACTGTTTGAAGCGAGTTAAACAAATAAGAGGTAATAATATCTTCCCATTTTCCACTCCTAATCTCCACTTTATTCTTACAAATACAGATTTTTTTTAAACATTGCCTGTTACTTACAATGGAATAGGCTATAAGCGTTTCTTTCTTTTCCTTATGCTACCACTTTTGTTTCCAGAATAAGGGACAAATAAACAGCAAGCTCAGAATTCAAATATGGGTGATTCTTATGAGAATGTAAATTAAGATGGGAGATGTCCCTTCCCACGAGGATCTTTAAGTAGTGGGTACGGTGCATAAATAAACTAAAACACAAAAGAATGTTCTTCTTAAGAAAAGCCCTATGGGAGCAGCTGGTAAATTTCACATGACATTTAGCTTAAACTGCGCAAAATGCTAAGGCTGATGGAAATATTTAGCTTAGTTTTTATTTTCTTTCCACAAATGCTTCAAATCATGCGTGAATGAAGACATGATATAGTATGCGTAATGCTCTTTAAAATGTAAGCGATGTCCACAAGAGGTAGCACTATGCAGATGTGCAACACCCAAGGATATTAGATACAGACAACAGAAACTGACTCTGGGTCAAAAGAAAATTTGCTGGAAGGCTATGAAGCAACAGGAATACTGGAAAATGGGGTTCAGAGCAGGAAAAGAACTGAGTGAACTCCAGGAATCCATGGGGCAGGAACTTCTCTTTGAGCTCATCAAAGTGCTGCCACTAGAATGAATAGATACTCAGGGGTCAAGTTCCAGGAAGAGGCATCTGAATGGACCACTATGGTCATGCCTTCCCTCCACCTCATGGCTTACATGGTTTCTTAATTAATGATCTTACCACATCTTGCCCAGTGGAGGAGAGATGATTTCCTAGTATAAGACCAGAGTGCAGTAACCAAAAGTGGGGATAATCTAGTATAAGACCAGAATGCATGCCTATCAGCCTAAAGAAATAATTGTCCACTGCACAGTGTAATGTACTATTGATTTTATGTTATATTTTTTATAGCCTTATGTTAGTCTGTTCTCACACTGCTAATAAAGTCATACCCAAAATGGGTTAATTTATAAAGGAAAGAGGTTTAATGTACTCACAATTCCATGTGACTGAGGACACCTCACAATCATGGCAGAAGGCAAAGGAGAAGCAAAGTCACATCTTACATAGCAACAGGCAAGAGGCCTTGTGCAAGAGACCTCCCATTTATAAAACCATCAGATCTCATGACTTATTCATTACCAAGAGAACAGTTGTGGGGAAACTGCCGCCGTGATTCAATTATCTCCACTGGCCCCACCTTTGACGTGGGGATTATTACAATTAAAGGTGAGATTTGGGTGGGGACGCGGCCAAACCATATCAAGCTGTTAGTTCATAGTCTATGACATCTGACAGAAGATGGGGAGGGCATAGGGAGAGAATGAGAAAATACTCTTATCATTGCATATTAGACAACTCAATGTTGCATAAGTAACCCACATAAGCACTGGGCATAAAATGGTTAAACTATCAAAACTTTGGCCTGCTGTTGTCAGCAAAGATGTTGAATTTTAATACAGAGGAAGTAAGATTTCATTGAATTTTTGCCCAATGGTGAATCTGTCTTAGCTGGCGTCCAATTTTTAAGATTTCTCTCTCTACCACATGGAGGAGTTAACATAATCTCTCTCCTTGTCAAGGAGTGGGACAAAACACAGAGGTAATTGAGCCAGAGAGCCCTAGACAGCAGAGCCACAGCCCCGCAAACTGAAGACATACAAAATGAGTGCTATGTCTGTCTTGTAAAGCATGTGGTAGGGAAGGAAAGCCTTCTTAGTAATATTGTTGACAAATATCATGTATTTACAACTGCAGATGTAGAGAATGCTAACTTTGGACAGAAGCACCAAGTCCTAGATACTTGGTTGTGAATGTCCCAGAGCAGGCTGTCAAATGACAAGAGCAGATGAGGCTCAGGAAAACCTGAGCAAAACAAACAAAAAATCCAGGATATTTCATCATGGAGACAGTTTGTCTTAGGCAGAAGGACAAGAGTTTTTATGGACTAAGAAATAGGCATTAATTATACTAGTACACGCTATATACTGTTGATAATTTATTGTGCTTAATAGTGTTTGGACTAAAAGTATAGTAAACAGCTTGAGGTATTCATTCTATAGTGGTGGTTCAGTCTGTTCCAAGTTAGCTTCCTGCTATTTTCCGATAAGATCAGAGAAGAACTGGGCAGATCTCCAAATGGATCCAGAGGGCTCTACATTGTAACTTAATGGGGGAAGGAGAATATAAGCAGCTGTAACTGCAAAACAGAACATGTTGGAGGATGGCACTGATGTGACACAAAGAACAAGATCGGTGGAGCCTCTGGCACTTGGATGCAACTGGCCTTAAATCCAAATTTGCCATTTACTAGCTTTGTGACCTTGGGCAAGTCACTTAATCTCTTTAAGCCTTACTTTTTAGATTAAAAAAGCTGGAATAACCTACATGTTTATTAACCTACATAATAAACTGATATGCCTCATCTAAAAAAATGGGTATGATGAGATAGTCCCTATTCTGTGGGGCTGTGGGGAGATGAGGCATATCAGTGGTTGGCACAACACATAGTAAGAGTCCAATATATCTGAGCTTTTAGTTTTATATAAAGGTGAGATCTTAGTAATTTATATGTTAAAATAATGGGAAAGTAAATTTTGGGTAAAAGCTTTGGCTGTAGAGCTGGAGGCTGCTTAAATCATTGATAATTCATACCACATACATAATAATAAAACAACTGTAAATGCCTTAACATGGATTCATGGTAAGTACTTTGTAAGCTCTATGCCTGACCTGTGTAATTTGTCTGCCTGAAACTCCAATACAATCTTAGATTGTATCCCTGAAAGCACTATGTCCAGCTTATAAGGTACTCTGTTGTACTTAACTCTCATCATATGATGTCTCAGTTCTGCATTCTGAGCAGTTTTGGGGGTAGAACCCATTTTAAGAAGATAATTGACCATCTTGGTCAATTTTATGCTGCTATAACAAAATACTTGAGACTGGATAATTTGTAAACAACAGAAATTTATTATTTTTAATGTCTGGAGGCTGGGAAGTCCAAGATCAAGGTACCAGCTGGTTCAGTTGTCTGAAGAGGGCTGCTCTCCCTTCCAAGATAACACCTTGACACTGTATCATCCAGTGGGGAGGAAGACTGTGTCCTCACATGGCAGTAGGTGGAAGGGGAAAAGGGATGAACCCCCTTTGTCAAGTCTTTTTTATAAGGGTACCTAATCCCATTCATGAGGGGAGGAGCTCTCATGGCCTAATTATCTCTTAAAGGCACCACCTCTTAATACTATCACATTGAAACACCTAAATTTGAGAGGAGGCACATTCAAACCATAGCACCGACATATTATAATAGGTTGACAAAATTGGCAGAAGCTCTTGCTATTCATGGCAAATGAGAAATGTTTGAAGGAACTGGGGATTAGTTGGAACATTTGAGACTAAAAGGAGATTTGATTGCTGTCTTCAAAAGTTGAAGGGTTGATAGTGAATGAGAAATTTGCCTGGATGCAATCGTTGAAAATAACAAAGAAGTATATTATGGCTCAGAACGAGGATACTAATCATTAGAGCTGCTATAAGTTCAGATGGCTTTCTCTATAAGCTAGTTGGACTCCTGTTCCTGGAATATTCACAGGTAAGTTGTAACACAGTAATAACAGATGCTGAGGGCACTTTTTCCTGGAGCAGATAACCTTAGTAGGTTATTCCAGCTTTTTAAATCTAAAATTTAATAAACATTCTACAAGGACAGAAATAAAATATGAGCAGTCTTGAAGCAAATGGAAGCCCTAGTGCTTTCTGAAATGAATGAAAGATTTCTGCAAAAGCGTGTCTGCTTCCACTGGATCTCAGGAATTGGTTCCTTTGACCAAGGAGGCTGTGAAAGGTGTGGCTGGACAGAGGCTCTAACGATTGGGTGCTCAAAGTAGAAAAAAGGCTGTAAGAAAAAGTGGCTGCACTTTTCTCGTTGCATCCTTTGCTACTATTGACTTCTGAAGTCAAGAGCATTCATGATGCTAGGGTCAAGTTTCTTAATGATTGGGTCAGACTTGGAAAGGACCCTATGCAGTCATTTAGCCTATTCCCTAGTTTTTTATTTTAGTTTTTGCTTTTTTAAACAACCATGAGGCATATCTTGTTTTTAAAAATGACTACAGAAGAACTGGGGAGAGCATCCTGTCTGTGTTCTTAACCACCATTCTATCCTGCCTGGGGAGAAGAAAAAGGAGGGATTAAAGAGCATTGGCCTTCTGGAGATCAGCTCTGGAGACCCTGGAAACTCCTCCTGTACAAGGCTCAGTTTCTTCATCTCTTAAATGGGCGCAATAATAATATCCACTTGATAGGTTAATTATAAGGACTGATTAAGATAATATATAACAAAGTGCTTAGCATAATGCCCAGCACATTGCCAGCCCCCGGGGAATGCTACTTACAATGAGCTTTATATTCATGTTTTCTGCTCTGTCATGGTAGGAGCAACCCAAAGGGTCAAAAACTTTAATACAATTTCAAATATTTATTATTTTTACTAAGCATATTTTAATTACTTGGGGGAAAATTAATTCAGAATCTGGAAATCTTTATTGAAAATATTTACTAAATTTTAGTTCATTTCTAGCCCTCTCGGAACTCTTTAAGCTGTTAACATCTGTATTAAATTGTAGCACTCTAAATAGTAAAATGATGAGTAAGGTTTACTGGCAGACTTTCCTGGTGTGTACTGCCATGTTTAGACTTGAGCTGCATATGATAATAATTGAGAAACACGAATTATTGAAACTAGATTAGTTATAAATAGCTACCCTGATAATTAGTCATGGAAGCCTGAAAGTAAAGTGCTTTAAGAAGTTCACATATCCTTAAACACTTGTCCTGTAAGTGGGGAAGCAAAGCACTAGATTTCTTTAATAATTATTGGAAAACTTGTATCAGATAGACCTGTCTTTACAAGACTAATGGAAAAGAAGTCCAGCAGATCCAAGTTACCTTTATGTTAAAAATTTCTTACTTCCTCTCAATAATATAAATTACTTCTTGTAAATGTGATCAAGCAACTGTTCTCTAGCCCTTAAGTTGTTATGTACTTTATTACAACAAGCCATATTTTACAACCAAATGGAAATTTCAAGAATTGCCATGGATTACATTATGTTGTATTTTTAAAAATTTGATTATTGTAATACTATAATTTCTAACCTACCACCAAAAAAGAATAAAATAATACTCATGCCTAGTTGAAACTCATTTATAATCAAGCAATATGAGAAATTAAATACAAAAAATGGCTGTGTTATAAAATTTCATGCCCCAAATTACTTTGTGCAGGTCATTAATATTTATAACTAAACTGTCCTTTGATGTGCATTAATAATATACCCTGGGATTACACAAAGAATAATTCATAAATATTCTGGAAATGGGGAAGAGGCTATAATTAAATCATGGTAATTAACATGGATATTGGGTTATGATTTGAATGAATCACAAATTCTTACTATGTAGGTTGGTATGTTGATTTTTCCATGAGATTAAGAAGGTTGAGATTCAGCAAATAGAAAGTAGAGATGTATGAAAGTAACTTTCTGGAAACAGAGCTTTTCCTAAAACCTGTGGTCACATTCACATTAACTTGTAAACATGAACTTGTCACTGAGAAAGTATAGTAGGCAACAAAATTATATTCATTCATTAAATATTTTTAATATTCAGGTTGTCTGTTGCAGAGCACAATGTTAATTTCTTTATTAATTCAACCAAGTTTCACTGATGTTAAGCTTTTTAACTGATTTTTTTACATGTAAATTTAAAAACCAGATATTGCTTTGTCTATTAAGAAATTGAAATAGCTTACTTTAATATTTAATTTTGATGATGTTTGGGACTCCTTTAATCTTTAGGCAGAGCAGTTTTGTCAAGATCAACTTTATTAATAATTTAGTTTTTCTTCTAGCCTTGAAAGCCTTCATTGTGTGCTGCTGCTATAGAAACTGTATCAAACCACTGGGATCCCATGAAAGTGTATTATCAACATTCAAACTGTAAATGTGAGCTGGAATTTTAATATAGAGATGTTAATTGTTGTCTTTTCTGTGACATATTTATACTCATATGAATTAGGTGATTTATCATCAGTGGTTTAGGTGGTCCCCAGATCAGCTTTTTCTTTTCTTTTTCCTGTTTCAGAGAATGGCAATAGCATCTGCCCATCACATGATCCTGATGCCTTGACTCCTTCCTTACTCCCAGTCACATACCTAGTCCTTCTATGACCTCAGTTTTCTTGAAAATATCAATGTCTTTCCATCTTCCCTACCACTGCCTTAGTCTGAATCACCGTAATCTCAGGGTTTCAGCAATGGTTTCCCTTTCTCTAGTGCCGATATCTTCCAATCCATTCTCCTCAAGGTAACTGAAGGAATCTTGCTGAAATACAAAGCTGATCCCAGTGTTTCATCTACTCCTTTTCAATTTGGAGTATCTTCAACATCCTGTAGATGGTTTAATGAATATTCTGGTCTTGTAGGACCTTAGCCATTTCATCTGCAATGAATATTTCCTCCACTCCAATTCAGCATTCTCTCCACTGCTCCAAGTTCAAAATCATATGTTCATACATTTCATTCCCTGAACAAGATGTCCTATATTTTTAGTTTATTTTCTCAATTATCTATGAAAACAACTATTTAAAGACACTGAATGCTTTAATCAATTTTCTTCCTAATCTTCAGCCCTCTCTTGTCTTCACTTTTCTTCCTTATGCACTTTGAATCCATTATAATAACTATACAAATTTTTATGCAGATAAGTAATTATAATTGTACTCTGGAAAATTCTACACCCCTGTAAAGTTTAGCCTTCCATCTTCTCCAAGCATATGCCCACACATCCAAGTGTTGCACAGAGAAGCCAAGTGGCAGGCAGGTTGGAGTAAACATACATTTGTGATCACCACCTACCTGAATGTTTGTCTTCCTCCAAAACTCATGTTGAAAAAATCCCAATCCAATGTAGTAGTATTAAGAAGTGGGGACTTCAGGAGGTGATTACATCCTGAGGGCAGAGCCTTCATGAATGAAATTAATGCTTGATATGGTTTGGCCCTATGTTCCCACCCAGATCTCACCTTGAATTGTAATAATCTCCATGTGTCATGGGATGGACCTGGGAGGAGGTCACTGACTCATTGGAATGGGTTTTTCTTGTGCTGTTCCTGTGATAGTGAATAAGTCTCATGAGGTTTGATGGTTTTATAAAGGGCAGATCCCCTGCCCATGCTCTCTTTTGCCTGCCACCGTGTAAGATGTGCCTTTGCTTCTCCTTTGCCTTCCTTCATGTTTGTGAGGCCTCCCTAGCCATGCTGAACTTTGAGTCAATTAAACCTCTTTCTTTTATAAATTACTCAGTCTCTGGTAGTATCTTTGCAGCAATGTGAGAACTGAGTAACACATTAAATTGGTACCAGTAGAATGGGGTGCTGCTGTAAAGATACCTGAAAACATGGAAGCAACTTTGGTAACTGGGTAACAGGCAGAGGTTGGAACAGTTTGAAGAGCTCAGAAGAAGATAGGAAGATGTGGGAAAGTTTGGAACTTCCTAGAGACTTGTTGAATGACTTTGACCAAAATGCTGATAGTGATATGGACAATGAAGTCCAGAACTTGTTGGGAACTAGAGCAAAGGTGACTGTTGGTATGTTTTAGCAAAGAGACTGGGGGCATTTTGCCCCTGCCCTAGAAATCTGTGGAACTTTGAACTTGAGAGAGATGATTTAGAGCATCTGGCAGAAGAAATCTCTAAGCAGCAGAGTGTTCAACAGGTGACTTGGGAACTGTTAAAAGCATTCAGTTTTATGTATTCATGAAGATATGGTTTGGAATTGGAACTTATGTTTAAAAGTGAAGCAGAAGATAAGAGTTCAGAAAATTTGCAGCCTGATGATGTGATAGAAAAGAAAACCCACTTTCTGAGGATAAATTCAAGCTGGCTGCAGAAATTTGTATAAGTAACAAGGAGCCAAATGTTAATCACTAAGACTATGGGGAAAATGTTCCCATGGATTGTCAGAGGTCTTCTTAGCAGCCCCTCCCATCACAGACCCAGAGGCCTTGGAGGAAAAAATGGTTTCCTGGGCTGGTCCAGGGATTTGCTTCTTTGTGCAGTCTTGAGAATTGGTGCCCTCTGTCCCAGCCATGGCTAAAAGGGGACAATGTAGAGCTATGACCATGACTTTAGAGGGTGCAAGCCCCAAGCCTTGTCAGCTTCCATGTGGTGTTGAGCCTGTGGGTGCACAGAAGTCAAGAATTAGGGTTTGGGAACCTCTGCCTAGATTTCAGAGGATGTATGGAAGCACCTGGATGTCTACACAGAAGTTTGTTGCAAAAGTGGGGCTGTCATGGAGTACCTCTGCTAGGGCAGTACAGAAGGAAAATGTGGGGTTGAAACCCCCGCACAGACTCCCAACTGGAGCACTGCCTAGTGGAGCTGTGAGAAGAGGGCCACTGTCTTCCAGACTTCAGAATCGTAGATCCACTGACAGCTTGCACCATGCACTGAGAAAAGTCACAGAAACTCAATGTCAGCTGGTGAAAGCATCTGGGAGGGGGGCTGTACCCTGCACAGCCACAGGGGCAGAACTGCCTGAGGCCATGGGAGCCCACCTCTTGTAGTGTGATCTGGATGTGAGACATGGAGTCAAAGGAGATCATTTTGAAGCTTTAAGATTTGATTGCCCTGCTGGATTTCAGACTTGCCTGGGGCCTATAGCCCCTTCGTTTTGGCCTATTTCTCCCATTTGGAGTGGGCATATTTACCCAATATCTCTACCCCCATTGTATCTAGGAAGTAACTAACTTGCCTTTGGTTTTACAGGCTCATAGGTGGAAGGAACTTGCATTGTCTCAGATGAGATTTTGGAATCTTTTAGAACTGTGAGTGATATATTTCTGTTCTTTATAAATTACCAAATCTAAGGTATTTTGTGATTGTAGCCCAAACAGACTAAGATAACACCCTCAGTGTAAACTCAGCACTGGCATGCCATTCTGTTGCTTTTTTCTAGTAAGCTCATGCTTCTATTCATCACATGGACTCTCACATCTTTTCATTTCTCAAACTCCCACTGAAGACCTTGCC
This sequence comes from Piliocolobus tephrosceles, assembly GCF_002776525.5. NCBI lineage: Eukaryota > Metazoa > Chordata > Mammalia > Primates > Cercopithecidae > Piliocolobus > Piliocolobus tephrosceles. The sequence continues at coordinate 55,425,294 of NC_045443.1, forward strand.
TCAAATTCACTGAGAAAACTTAAATCAACAAAGGGGAAATTCATCAGACTTTCCTCACAAACTTCCATATCTATTTTCTCTTTTCTAGAAACAATGAATGTTTATTTCTCCTCCACTCAAAGATTTATTTTTCCATGTGTGCCATAGCCCTTTTCTTCTAGCCTCATCAAGGCTGTCCTTTTGCCATTTCCTCTGTTTCTTGTATCATCATTTTCCCCCTTCTCATTTGGTTCATTTTATTTAGTTTATAAGCATACTTGACTATCTCCCATTTTAAATAAACTCTCCCTGCACCCCACATACTGCATTAGCTGTAAACCATTTTCCTTTACTTTTCATAGCCAAATTTTTCCAAAGAGTTGTCTATAATGCTCTCTCCAATTTCTCATCTTTCATTTATTACCTTTAGAAATTATCAACTAAAAAATAAAAGCTAACATTTATTTATTGAGTGGCTGCAGTGTGCCAGGCACTGTTGTAGTGTTTTACATGTATTCGTTTGTTTAATTAACAAACAGCCCCATTGGGTAGGAAATATTATTAACTAAAGTTTTTACAGACGAGGAAATTGAGAAGCAGAGAGTAGCAAGATCAAGATTTGAACCCAGGCAATCCAACCCCAGAGACTGTGGTCTTAATAGTGAAACTACTGCCTCTTGAGAACAGAACATTATATGTAAAGCTTCTCCACAGCTCCAAACATCTTCCTCCATTTTCAGAGCCACTGTTACCATTATTTTAGCACATGTCCAGCCCATAATGTTTTGACATTTTATGGCATATATATTCCACTACGAAAATAAAGTATTTTATATGTTTTCCTATTAGCATAAATATCCATAGATTTACCATATTTATCATTCAGTCTCATCCACTTAACATTATATTTTGGAGATTTATTTATGTTATGACATATAGTTCTAATTAATTTATTTTAGCTCTTCTATTGTATTCAATTATGCTTATATACCATAATTTATTGATTTATTCAACCATTTTTGGACTTTTAAGTTGCTTGCAGTTTTTTATGGCATCACAAAGACACAACAGTAAACATTTTTTTAAACTATTTATTTCTACTTTAATAACCTGGTATCAGGGAATTTTTTCATTACAATGAATTCTTTAGAATTTGTTAAAACTTCTTTTGATCTTTATTATTTGGTCAATTTGTGAACACATCATGTATACCTGAAAAGAGTGTGTATTTAATAGCTACAGATAAAGAATTCTTTGTTTTCCCCTTTGCTGTTTTTAAAGTTCAATATTCTATTTTTATTTTTATACAGGTTTTCCTTATAATGTATATTTACTCTTAAATTTACAATATTTAAAATTAATCAGCAACTCTGTTTTTCTTTTGGAATGACTTAAGGGAGTCTTAGAAAGTTTTAAACTTTATTATTCAGGCTTCAGACTAATATTTCATGTGATTTTTGTCTATTATGTTCAGTTTTGTTTTTTATACCCTTCTCAAATTAGTCAATTGTTATTATAAATAATTTAATGTTTATTTACATGTACCCACATGTTTATAAATGTTTTGGTCACTATTGCTTCTTATTCTATTATCCTTCTTTCTGTTTTCAATTTTATTTTTGCTGAAGTGTATCCTTTAGTAGTTCTTTCAGGGAGGGTGTGTGAGTATAAATGCTCTTAGTCTCTGGTATTCTGAAAATGTTTTTATTTCACATGAATTCCTTTGCCCTAATTTAGAGAAAAATAAAATTCAAGGTTGAGTTATTTCTCATGAGTACTTTATAAGTATGTTTTTAAAATTGACAAATACAAATTTTATATATTTATTATCTGAAACAGGTTTTGAACTATGTACACATTGTAGAATAGTTAAATTGAGCTAATTAACCTATGCATTACTTCATATACTTATTGTTTGTGGTGAGAACACTTAAAATTTACTCTCAGAAATTTTCAAGAATGCAATGCATTGCTATTAACTATAGTTACCATGTTGTACAATAGAGCTATTGAAATTATTCCTCCTGTCTAAATGGAATTTTGTATCCTTTGACTAATATCTTCTCAACCGACTACTCCCAGCCCCTTGTAATCACCATTCTACTCTCTATTTCTATGAGTTCAACGTTTTTAGATTCTTTATATAAGTGAGGTCATGCAATATTTATCTTTCTGTCCCTGGCTTATTTTACTTCACGTAATGTTCTCCAGGTTCATTCGTGTTGCCACAGATAACAGAATTTCCTTGTTTTTTTTTAAGGCTGATTAATATTTGATTGTGTTTATATACCACATTTTCTTTATCCATTCATCTTTTGATGAACACACAAGTTGATTTTATATCTTGGCTATTGTGAATAGTGCTGCAATGAACGTGGGAATGCAGATACCTCTTTGACATGGTGATTTCATTTCCTTTGGATATTTCTTTGGATATATACCCAATAGTGGGATGGCTGGCTCACATCTATTTATGATTTTTTGAGGAATCACCATAGTGTTTTCCATAATGGTTGTATTAATTTACATTCTTACCAACAGTGTGTAAGAGTTTCCTTTTTCCCACATTCTTGTCAACACTTATTATCTTCTGTCTTTTTGCTAATAGCTATTCTAACAGATGTGAAGGGATATCTCATTGTGGTTTTAATTTGTATTTTTCTGATAATTAGTGTGTTAGTTCATTTTCACACTGCTATAAATACCTGAGACTAGGTAATTTATGAAGAAAAGAGGTTTAATTGACTCACAGTTCCCTGGGCTTAACAGGAATCATGACTGGGAGGTCTTAGGACACTTATAATCATGGCAGAAGGCAAAGGGGAAGCAAGGACCTTCTTCACATGGTGGCAGGAGAGAGAGAGTGAGCAAAGGGAGAAGTACTACATACTCTCAAAACCATCAGTTTTGTGAAAACTCACTCACTATGACCAGAACAGCAAGGGGGAAATCTGCCACTATGATCCAATCACCTCCCACCGGGCCCCTCCTCCAACACATCAGGATTATAATTCCAGATGTGATGTGGGTAGAGACACAGAGCCAAACCATATCAAATAGTGATGTTGAACATTTTTTTCATATGCCTGTTGGCTCCCATGAGTACTTTTAAGCTATTATACTATTGTTTTCTGGTTTTTATTATTGCAGATCTTGAGTCTAATTATCATTTCATGATAAGTAATGCTTTTTCTCTAGAGTACTTTTCAGGTCTCTTTATGTCAACTACTGCAGTGCCAGAAAGAAAATTTTAATCTGGTTTTGTTTTTCTATTTATCCTATTCAGAACTCAGTATCTTTTTTCCGTTCCTTTGAATATTGTCTTTTCTCCATATCCTCTACTATCATTTTTGGAATTCTGATTAGATGTATGCTGGACCTACTCATTCTGGGTTTCCTCTCTCAACTCTTCTCTCATAATTTCCATCTCTTTTGCTTCATTCAGAGTTATTTAATCAGGTTTATTTCAACTCATTATTCTTTCCATAGTTATGCCAATCCATTTAGCTCTTGACGTGTTTGTCCCATCCCCTGAGGTCTTAATTTAGCGGCTGTATTTTTCAGTTCTAAAATGGCAGTACATCATGCCTGGGCCCTGAATCCTGTTGCCTTCTCTGTTTGCATACTGTCTCTCTAGATGATCTTGTTTATTCCCAGTGGTTGATGACTTAGTTTTATATCTTTGGCCTAGACCTTTCTCCTAAGTTCCTGACTTATATAGATACCCAAATCCTTTGTGACTTATATGTTAAATAGACATCTCAGACTTAAAATATCCAAAATGAAACTCTGTATTTCTCTTGGAAGACTTTTCCCCTGACTCTTCCTCATCTCAGTAAGTGATGCTACTATTCCTCTGGAGATCAAGCCAGAGTCTGAGACTTCATCCTGAATTCATTTTATTCCCTTTTTGCCTACAACTACCTCTTTTGCCAGCTTTAATGCTTTTAGCTTCTACTTTCTCTCTCTGCTCCTACAAAACCATTTTCATCTGTTACCTGGAAGACTGCAGTTGGCTCATAACTGGCCTCCCTGTGTCCACTCTTCCTTCTTATAATCCATTCTCAACATGGCCAAGGGAGCAATCATCTAAAAATAGAAATTAAATCATATCACTAACATGCTTAAAATTCTTCAATGGCTTGTGCTTGAACTACACTTGGCATACAATTCTTCTCCTTCAGAATTCTTTGGTCATCAAGGTCCTGTGTGGTCTGTCCCTTGCCCACTTCTTTTCAGCTCTCTTCCCCTTGATCATAAGTTCCTGCCCTATTTTAGCCATTTCCCACATTCCCCCTGTGTTACCATGTCACTTGATGCCCTCCTTGCCTGAAATACTTCTCCCAAATCTTTACATGGTGGCTGTTTCTCAGCTTTCAAATCTTACTTTAAATGCTATGCCACAGTGATGCCTTCCTCAACCGTGGAATTATAATAGGTCCCCTCCCAGATCGCCTCCACATCATGTTTTTCTGTGTAAGCAGACTACTTGTTTTCTTCACAGAACCAAGTAACATTTGATAGTTACTTATTTACTTGTTAGTATCTTTCTTTCACCATAGGTTTTAAGTCCCACAAGGGCAAAACCATTGTGTAATTTTTCTCACCACTACACATCCTGTATCTAGCATTGTATCTGATAGTTTGAGATTCATTCATTTTTCTTTTTTCTTTTTTTTTTTTGAGACGGAGTCTCGCTCTGTCGCCCGGGCTGGAGTGCAGTGGCCGGATCTCAGCTCACTGCAAGCTCCGCCTCCCAGGTTCACGCCATTCCCCTGCCTCAGCCTCCTGAGTAGCTGGGACTACAGGAGCCCGCCACCTCGCCCGGCTAGTTTTTTGTATTTTTCAGTAGAGACGGGGTTTCACAGTGTTAGCCAGGATGGTCTCGATCTCCTGACCTCGTGATCCGCCCCTCTTGGCCTCCCAAAGTGCTGGGATTACAGGCTTGAGCCACCGCGCCCGGCCCATTTTTCTTTCATTCATACAAGTATTTATTTAGTGCCTATAGCCAGACTCTGCTAGACGTTAGAAATATGAGCCAAGACAGACATGGTTGCTGCCCTTGCAGAGCTTGTAGTCTTATGAGTAATACAAGCAATTACAAAGTAGTGTAAGTGCTTTAACTGAGGAAGTATGGGGTGGGAGGGAACACATAGATGGAAACTTAAACCAATGTTGTTATTGGGGGGTGTAGGGGGGTGCATCAGAAAGGGTTTACTGGAGGAAGTGACATTACATCTGAGACCTGATGAATCAATAAAAGTTTACCAGATAAGGCATGAAGAAAGAGTTGTATTAATAACATACACAAAGATTTGGATGTGGAGGAAATTGTGGTATAACTGAGGCACATAAATTCAGTGTGGCTGCAGCATAAAGGTGAGGAGTACTGAGAGGTAAGTTTGTAGGGCTGTCAGTCATGCACTACCTTAATACTATGTTAAGAAATTGAAAGTTTTTCTAAGAACAATAAGAAGCATTAAAGGGTTTTTCAGGAGGTGATAGATACAATTATATTTGCATTAAAAATTTCTGAGGCTAAGTTGATTGGGGAGAGATGAGTTTTCTGCTGAGCAATAGGCAAGGTATCATGGGATGAACAATTGGGTAAACATTGTTCTCAGATGAATAGTAAATTTTTAAAAATGCTTATTTCATAATATAGTTATTCACTGGTATTGTAATACAAGTAATAGATTCACTAAAATAAATTAAGTTCTATAATTATGTACTCTTATACTGGGAAGAAGAATGGAGGAAGGGGGCAAGAATTATAATAGGGGAGCAAAGAGAGACATTTATAATTATCAAAATAAGAATTCTGGCTTGTGGCTATTGATTTCTCAGATTTCAAGTCTCAGTTTAATGTTATCACTTCAGCACAATAGTTTTAAGTTCAAAAAATGTAGATAACCAGCATTTAATTGTAATAATAAAGGTTAGTCTCTATTAACTAATTGATATACCAAGGCAAGGCACCTATGACTAGGAGCTTTCCTGCTACCCATCTGCACTCTGGTCCTCATCTCTGTCTCTGAGCCAGCCTGGCTGTCTTTCGGTGTGGCATGTAGAGACATCTGAGGCGGGGGAAGGGCTGTACTGCCCATAGTAAGGGATCTGGCTACAGCAGGGAGGGCTGGGAATGTTGATGGCCACAGCGACGTAGTAGAAAATTCCCAAGGAGTGATAGGTTTAAAAGGATGTTCTTGAGAAGCTGAAGTAAGCACAAAAATTCCGTTATAAGCTTGGAGTTACACAGTACTTTATAGTTTGAAAGTCTTTTTATATTCACTATTTATTTGAATGTCACAGTTTCACGCTGATGAATAGGCTTATTCCCATTTCACTGGCAAGAAAAACAAGAGTCTCATTATGTAAACAATTTGCCCCAATCACACAGTTGCGAATGGAGTAAATCAATGTAAATCATATCTTAGCAGTTAGCAGTTTCTTCATTTTTTTTTTTTTGCAGAAGTTCATCTCTATTTTTTATTTAATTAGTGCTAGTAGTCTGTACTCAAATTAACCATCGGTTATAAAATGATCTTGAAAAGAAAAATAGAAAATCACTTCACAAAGCATCATTGTGGGGGAGTGACACATTCTCTCAAGCTAATCATCCAAGTAAATGTATTAAAACATTTCATTTTTAATGGAAAATTTCCAAACATGTACTTTATCGTTTTCTTTGATCTGTGGTAACACAGTGCCCAGTAGACAGAAGGTACCCAGGATGTATTGAATAATCGTCATAAACAACTGCCATTGTACGTGAGGCCCTCCTTGATACTTGCAAGCCTCTTTGCCTCTTTCCTGAATGACTCCAAGCTACTGTGCATTTACTGGTTTAGTTATTTCTATTTTTGCCCTTGTTGTTAGGCTGTTACCCTGTTACATCTTTGCATTTATAACAGTATCCTTCACTCCCCTGCTAACTTGCTATTTCTGATCTTCTGTGGTCTAGGAAGCCAAATATTCAAGTTATTTGAATTCAATGACTTATTTTATTTCTTCTATTTTTACTATGATTGCTTTTCTAATACTTAAAGGGAGAGTTTAAATTGTTTGCATGAGTGTTAGGATAAGGTGATCCAGCAACAGACTTACTCAAATTAGATCTTGGTATACAGACTCCCTGATGGATGCTTAATATGCTGGGTCTTGTTTCTCCTCAGGGGCTAAAGTTATGGGACCAGAACATGAGATAAACTTAACCCTAAATTATATACTGTCTATATATTTTAATCAGAAGCTTAAAATCCCTGCAGAATTTGCTTCTGCAAGTCACCGATTTTGAACTCTGTCGCTGTGTCTGATTGCTCATGTAATATTAAACCTTAGTTGAGCCTTAATTTCAAGAAATATGAACCAAACTCTGTAAACGCGAATTTCAAGAATTGCTGAACTATGGGAAGTAGTTTTTTTTTTTTTTTTTTACAGTTACTGAAAAATGCAAATAATGAACAGTTTCTGAGAGATGTTTCTGAATTCAGCTGTCATGTTTTAAATGGACAGGAATTATTAATGGTTGCATACTATATGACATGTTCCATTTAATTTAATGATATCTCCATTTGAATGTCTGATAGACACTTTAAACAATGCCAAAACAGATTCTTAATTTTACCCTCCCTTACCCTGACCTATTTTCCCCAAACTTTATATCTCACTAGAATCATCACCAGCCACTAGTTACTCATGCCCAAAACTTAGAAGTCCTTTTAAATTTCTTCCTTTCCCTCTCCTGTAAGCAATCCATCAGCAAATCTTATTGTTTCAATCTCAAAAAAAAAAAAAAAAAAAAAAAAATCAGTCTTTCTTTTTCTTTCCAGGTCTTCTGCCATAGCCTTGGAGGAAGTCATCTCCCTGGGCACAGTAGCCCTCTCTTGAACTATTCTCCCCGCCCTAGAGTATATGCTTCTAGCACCTGCAGAAGGTGAGGTATTAAAATTTTCTGAGGATATGCTGGTTGGGGAGAGATTGATGAGTTTTTTCTGTTGAGCAATTGAGTAAGATATCATGGGATGAACAATTGGGTAAACGTTGTTCTGGCCTCTCTCTGCTTCTCACTGCACTTAGAATAAAATACACACTCCTTACCATCACCATTGGCCTTGGCAACATGGAGCTCATTAGAAGCTCCTATGAGAAGTTTTAGTGGAGTTGTGTGAGTGGGCAGCAGAATGCTGACGGTAGAGGAGCTAATAGCAGTTAGAAGTTGTGGCTAACAAGTCAGGAGGCCGGATATGAAAGGGAGGAGAGAGATAGGAGGCAACAAGAGAGGCTGTAGGGGTTAAGGCAGTGGGTTGCTTTTGATTTTTTTTTTTTTTTTTTTTTTTTTAGAACAAAAAGACATAAGCGAACTTCAGTGGAGAAGGAGACAGAATAGGAAAACTTCACTCATGAGGACAAGGAGATGACTGAGTAATGTCACTGACGGGGCAAGAAGTGGTGAGTGATTTGGACTTAGGCTCTGCAAAAGCTATCTCTTGTTATGTAACAAATTACCTGAAAATTGAGCAGTTTAAAACAATATTATCTCACACAATTTCTGGAGATCAGGAATCTGGGAGGTGCTCAGTTGGGCTGTTGTGGCTCAGGAGCTCTTGGGAGGTTGCAGTCAAGCTGTTGGCTGAGTTACTGTCTCTGAAAACTGGACTGGAGCCAGAGCATCTGCTTCCAAGCTGTTGGTAAGAAGCTTTGGTTCCTCACCCCAGGGGCCTCCCCATAGGGCTGCTTATGAGAAGGTTTAACCTAGAGCACGTGACCCAAGAGACAGTGAGAGTGCAAAAGCCCGAGGCGAAAGCAGTGGCGTGTGTGTGTTTATTTTTATTTTATTTATTTTTTGAGATGGAGTCTCGCTGTGTTGCCCAGTCTGGAGTGCAGTGGCGTGATCTTGGCTCACTGCAAGCTCTGCCTTCCGGGTTCACGCCATTCTCCTGCCTCAGCCTCTGAGGTAGCTGGGACTACAGGCACCTGCCACCACGCCCGGCTAATAGTTTTGTATTTTTTTAGTAGGGACGGGGTTTCACTGTGTTAGCCAGGATCGTCTCTATCTCCTGACCTCGTGATCTGCCCACCTCGGCCTCCCAAAGTGCTGGGATTACAGGCGTGAGCCACCACGCCTGGCCTGAAGTGGTGTCTTTTATAACCCAGTCATGGAGTAACACGCCATCACTTCTGTCATGTTTGGTTCACTCAGATTCAGTTTGCTACAATGTGAGAAGACACTATAGAGTATGAATCCCAGGAGATAGGGATCTCTGGGGTTCATCTCAGAGACTGCCTACCCCAGAACTCAAAAAGAGTATCTTTGCTTTGTATGAAAGAAGTGTGAGAGAAAGGGGAAAAAGCTGAGAGAGAAACTGGCCAGTGGCCCCAGTTTTCTCAGTGAAGTGGAAGGTAAAGTGATGTCCTGAGAGTGAGAAGGTGGGAGAGGCAGACTGGGGAGGGAGAGTGAGGTTTGAAGTCACCATTCAGGAGCATGGGAAAGGCGGCCCTTTTATGTGTAGAATGGTCAGGTAGAATGGAGAGCTCAGCTGAGATGGGAAATCAAAGATGTGCAGAAGCACCAGTGTTCCTCCTTGTGTGATTTTTCTCTCTCAGCTGCAATGAAGCAGAAATGGGGACACCGGATGATTGGTGTGATCCTGGATAGGGCTTTTGTTAAAAGGGTGTGGGCCAAGCAAAAATAGCCAGGATAGTCCTCAGAAATATTGGGAAAATGATTGAGGTAATTTTCGTGGAGCTGGAAGGAAAGACTTGAAACCCAAGGAAGCTGAAAGAGGGTGAGAAAATGGACAGGGGGAGAAACTTAAGGTTTTGATATGGTTGAAGTGAAGGTGAAATTAGAGGAGAGGAGAAGGGCTGGGAGGCAGTAGGTGGTGATTTTGGTGTCAAAACATTCCATATAATAGGTACAGGAAAATGTTTCAGGAAAACGTGTTTAAAGTAAACTAGGTTTATGAAAACCAAAATCTGTATCTTCCATACAAAATAGAGTTACACAATTATTATGTGTCTGCAAATGTGTTCCATGGGTGATTAAATCAATAAAAGTACACTTTCTTCCACTGAGGACTCTACCATGATTTTTTGATTTACTAAAAGGTTTTTCACTTTTCACACAAATCCATCATACATTTTATAAAATAATAAACACTTTCCTATATAGGCATATGATGATGACATTTGGTACATACAAATGGGTCTTGTGCACCAATTTTACAAAGGTATTAAATGTGGGTTTTTTTCTCAGCGTTCCGAGCTTAGAAAATATTTCAGGAAATTATCTTCTTATAATAACTTTTTAGCAACTGTACAGAAGAGCGGTTCTCAAATTGCGTCCCCAGACCAGCATGATAGGCACCTTCTGGGAACTTGTTAGAAATGCAGACCGAGGGTCCCATCCAGATTCACTGTGTCAAAAACTCAGACCGAGGGTCCCACCCAGATCCACCGTGTCAGAAACACTGGGGGCGAGGCCAATCAAGCAATGTGCTCTGACGACCCTTCAGGTGATTCTGATGCCCACTGAAGTTTGTAAACTAGCATAAAAGATAATAAAACAATCAAACCAAACCAAAACTCAGTAGGCCTCTTCCCCCTTTGGGTTTTTAGTTTTTAATTCAGAATTACTGACAAAAGCCATTTTTGACTTTGCCATAGATAGCTCAGTGTTTTAATGCTACCATTAATTACTGGTGTATTTTAAAATCTTTATAGTCAGCTTCTTATAACCTTCTTCCAGACACTTTTTACTAAAATTTCATGGTGTAAAGTTCACCAAACAAAGTAAAAATCTTATTCTGCAAGAAATAATTTCTCTTTATAAGACATATTTGTAATAGTTGAAATTAAGATTCAGGACCCTTCTTCTAGATAGTGCATTTGGTCGTTCTATTGTCCATAGCAATTTACTTACCAAAGCTTAGCCCATAAAACACAGTTCAAAGAATATATAGTTCAAACACACAATTATTAACCATGCACTGTATTGATAACAGTAACTCTTTGAGTATACTGCCCTAGATATAATTGCTGGATAACCTATTTTTCCTAAAACCTTGTATAAATAAAAAGTGTCAAATTTTCAGTTTCCTTAAGTAGAGAAATTATTTATTCAGCAATGTTGAGGAAGGGTCTTTCATACAAATGAATTTTCCAGGAACCTACCTGTATTTGTGTATTTTGGGCTATTTCTTTTTAGATTTTTATCAATAAAATCAGAAGGTAATTTGCTTTATTTATCAGAGTTTGATTTTTCTTGACTGCAGCTCTGTTTTGAATACATTTTATAATCTTCTTTTACTGTAATTAAATACATGTTTATACTATTTTCATGAATAGTATTGAGTGGTAAGATGAATAAAAAGATGAATAAGCCATGGTCCCTGCCCTCAAAGAGTTTGTAATCTAATAGAAGAGGTGACTGTGAAAACAACTATCTATAATGCAAGTCCCTAGATTTAAACCCATACTCTTAAGGATTATTGGCAACCCTAGCTTCATTTTTACTCCTGTTAATATATTTCACACTATGTTAGTTGGAATTCAATTGATTGTATGTGACAGGAAGCCAAAACCTACTGGCTTAAGCAAAAAGAGAATTTGTCACTAACATGAGAGAAGGTTTAGAGACAGGGCTGACTTCAAAACATGTCCGAGTTCAGAGATCAAAGGATATATATGAGAAGGTGATTTCCCTTCATCTCTCAGCTCTGCCTTCTGTTGTGCTAGCTTCATACAGCTGCAACTATGTGCAATGAATCCAAACCTACCATCCTTTCAGGTTCAGGCCTAGAGGGAAAGAACGAAGATCCCAAAATCCTAGGGAAAAAAATTCTGTTTGTATTATTGGCTTTGATTGGGTAAAACATGCTGATTGGTATAGGCCTGGGTAATCAGCTCCACTCCTGCAGAAACCATGTGGACACAGTGGTGCGATCTCAGCTCACTGCATGCTCCGTCCCCCGGGTTCATGCCCTTCTCCTGTCTCAGCCTCCCGAGAAGCTGGGACTACAGGTGCCCGCCACTATGCCCAGCTAATTTTTTTTTTTTTTTTTGTATTTTTAGTAGAGACGGGGTTTCACCGTATTAGCCAGGATGGTCTCGATCTCCTGACCTCATGATCCGCCTGCCTCGGCCTCCCAAAGTGCTGGGATTACAGGCGTGAGCCACCGTGCCCGGCCAGGAGTGATTCTTAAGTAGGAAACAAAAGCACCATTTCCAGAGGAAGACTGAATAGGTGCTGAGAGCAAAAACAAGGGCATGGACCAGACATTCTAACCAAGATGTGGCAGTTTCCAAGTGTATGTTCTTGTAACTTGTCAGCCTCTACATGACCAAACATTTTTTCCCATTTATTCCCTAGAGTTTTTAGTGCTTTAACATTTTAAATCTTCTTGTCTCAGGCCATTTCTATAAGGTATTGAAAACCTGAATAAAACAACTTTAAAATGCATTGTTATTTTGGAATTTCTAAATGGTTGCATATTTGATGATATAGAGATGAATTTTTACTAAGTCAACATTTTAAAAAATCTCAATAAATTACATAGCCATCATTTTATCTACTGACTATTGTTACAGGTCCTACCTATAGTACTTTGACCTCTTCACCATTTACTTTACATGTGACTATTCTTAGTTGGGAGGGCCTATGCCTAACATTTTTTTCCTCAAGTGCATTACTTTGCAATGTTCCTTCTCAATCATTCTGATATAAAGTGTATAATGACAGGTGCGTAACAGTTGCACTGGATTTATATTTGCTGAATAGCAATTGTTCACAATACTGAATTTGAAGGTTTATATTTGGGTCTTTACAGATGACATTCATTTGTAAGCCACATTCTATGTAAATGACTGTAAAAGACCCTATCCCTATTTGTCTGCTCAGCTTCAATGCTCCCTTCTACTCCTGATATTAATATTAGCTTGAGATAACCTAATTTTCTTGAACTTACCCCAAACAATTTGCAGAGCTTTTAATTTTTTGCAAATTTGCATGATAAGTAAGACTTGCGAGACCTCAAATGGAAATGGCAAATGTTGTGCTCCAGGGAAGCTGGGAAAAGCCAGATTTCAATCCCTTTATCACCAAAGAAAATGAACTTTATTCCAGGGAAGGGCTGAGCTGATATTGTCAGTGGTGAGGTGAGAGAGAAATGAACTATGGAATTAGAATTTAAAATTCAGAGCATGAATCTGAATATTAGAGAATAACTTATACATCGACCCTTCTGATGTTTAACAGAGAGAAGCATTTAATTTGCATTTCATTAAATATTAGAAATCAGATGTGATGCCAGTTTTTTTCCAATAAAAAAACTTATGAAATTACCTTTCAATCATCTATTTAAGAAATTCCAGTACGTTCTCCAAAATTGTAAAATTGTATAGAATATTTCTTATTCACAAGGGCTGTAAGAATCGATGATTATAAAGGATCAGTGAATCCTAAAACTAGTTTAGTGGTAAAGTTATTCAGCTTTCATCAGTGGTTACGAAATATTATACCTTATCTTTAGCTCATGATCATGGAAGACTCATGAGGCACAGTTCTAATTTATATATACACATTTTTAAAAAGTCATGTTGCCTATGAGGTGCAAGTAGAATATTAACTAATATAATTTATTTGTGCTTTTCTTATTTTTTTTTTCTGTTACCCATACCTATTTTTTAAAAATAAAGGATGATTTAGGGGTCATAGGAGTTGTTCTAAGTAATTGAGTGATAAAACACTACTATTCTTGAAACTTCAATTTTTGTTTCTGTGTTTACAACTTGATACCATTAATGAGCTGACACCCTGATAAATATTATAATTTTATATTTAATTAAGTTGACTATCAGAATCTAGTTCAATTTGGAAAATTTAATAACAGTATTTTACTTTTATTATATTTATACTATATACTTACTGTATTTGGTAATTTCTTCCATTGAAACTTACATTTTTGGTATACCTTAGCATACCTTCTTTGTCAATTGAAGGTATACAATATAATAAACAAATTCAGTTCATGTTACCTCATTAAAGGCCTGGAGTTACTTACTCATTCATCTCACATAGCATATGGACACTTTAATACTATCCTTTAAGAAAAAATGACCTAGTTTTGTTGAACAGCTCAAAGGATGTCTACAGTAGGATTTTAAAGACTAGTAGAAATGTAGGCTCATAACATTGCTGATTGATACGGGACATTTTGTGCAGGGGTTTTGAAATACCTATAAGATTACTTTATAATAAAGACTATTACTGAGAATGATACCAGTTCTTAGATATAAATTCTTAGAAATTATATAATTCAATGCCCTTGCTTTATAAATAAGAAAACAGATATGCAGGGAGGTTAAAATGCTCATTAGTATAAGAGCTGAATCAGCAAAAATCCTGAGTTTTTAAATTTTCTTTTCAACAGGGTTATTAAATCTATGGATTGATATCTTTATCTGTTTTTAAATTTTTTTGCCATTAAATCTTAAATATGGCTTCTGTCCTATTCACTCTTTTCTTTCTGAGATTACAACTAAGTGTATGTTAGACATATATATCCTCTATGTCTTTTACTCTCTCATCTGTATTTTTCATTCTTTTGTCTCTCTATGCTTTATTCTTGTTAGTTTCTTCTGACTTACAGTATAGTTCACTAATTTTTGTTTGGTAATATTTAATAGGATATTAATTACCATTTTGCTAACTGCATGATATGCTCATTGGATATTCTTCAGTTCATGTGACAGTTGTCTTATGTTTTTTTCATTCAGATTGCATTCAATTTTTCACTATTATAAACACAATGCTAGGTTAAACATATTTGTGCTCAAATTATTTCATTTTAAAATCAAGATTATTAATTTAGTATGCATTCTAAGAAGCTAAATTGCTGGGTGAAGGACACGAATATTTTTAAGTCTCCCAAAACATATTCCTAAATTACCTTTCCTAAAACAAGTTAGATGTTTTAATTCCATATTCAAAATTCTCCCCACTTCTTTGCCACCTTGTTTCCTGGCCAAAATGTGTCAAGGTAAATATTGCCTTTGGGATAGTCTAATGTAGTTAAGAATGACAGTGAAAGACGAATTTTTAACCATACTGTGAGTGTGACTATAATTGAATAGTTTTTCTTAGGATGAAAGAAATAATTAGGTCCTATAACTTCTTGCAATGACGTTTACATCTTGAATGACTTCTTGCAATGATGTTTACATCTTTGAATGTACTGATGATCCTCTTGATAGCATTTTATAGAATGCATTTTATTCACATCAGAATTCCCAGGGATTTTTGTTTTTTTTTAGATAAAATTATTGTTTTTGTATTTTTATATTTTTGGCTATTTTGCCTGACTAAATTGAGGAGGAAACTTAAATGATTAAAAGAGCTTTGGGGAATAGGGGATCTGCTAAACCTTTCTTAGCCGTGTAACTGTATTATAGAAAAGTTATTTCTTCTCTTCGATCCTCAATTTCCTCTTTTGTGAAACAGAGACAAACGGTTTTTGTGTGCTTATAGTTGTCTGAGATTGTTTAGCCATGGGCAAACTTCTGTTCATGTTTGAAGGAGGGAAAAACTAAAATAAACCAGCAAGAATAAAAAAAAAACTTAGTCTTTTCTTTACAGTAATATGGGGAAACTAAAGTATCTTAAAGTTGTGAAAGTACTTTAAATTCCTAGGATGAGGGGAAGCATTTAATAAAAAATAAAGATAAGTGAAACTATTTTTAAAATGCGTAATTGGAGTAAATGCAGATTCAGACATACTAATTATCAAAGTCAAGAATATTAAGTTATTGAGTGGAATTTAATGGCACTATTTAAAAGTCACGACATTTTGTTTGATGTGCTGAGCCTAATTTATATGTAAATATAGGCTCTGTAGTGTTGCCTAGATATTTAAGCACTTTCTTAATGGTTTATTCTGGGAAACTGATGTATATCTCGGCTTGAACATTGTACTTGAACTCTGTAAAACTATTTTAGCATGTATATGAAAAATAAGAAGAGGCACAGTGGTTTTGGGAAAGCTCTGGCTGAAACAGTTTCTAAAAATGCTGAGATATGTAATTATAATTATTTTTCAGTAAAGTTACTTTTTACACCAACTCTGGAGTTTTGTAGGAGAATTGGCAGCTGAAATGAGCACAACAGAGAGTTTTATGGTGACCTGCAGTAGTTAAGAAGCCCCTGGCCAATGACAGAGTACAGAAAAGGCTAGCCCAAAATGTGGGCCCCTTGGCGTATTGAGTATTTTAAGCTGAAGGATATTTAGAAAATCTCAGAGTAGAAAAGTCTCTCTGAACTTCTCTCTCATAGACCCTCATGTGACAGGGTCCTGCCCTGTCCACAGAAGGAAGGAGTGTTACACAGAGAGGCCAAGAAGAATCTGAACAAACAGGCCTTGCTAAGATCCCTTCAGTTGATCATCAGTAGGTCATACCCTCTTTTTGTCCAGTCACACTTCTACACGACTCTCCATTCTTCATCAAACCCAGGCATTAAAATACACATTGAAAGAGGCCACATATAAATATGAAATTGAGTTGTCTGTTTTCACTGGCTCTTTGGGTCTTCATCTGTGAAGTCTCCAGTGTAGAGGACCACGTGCTCGCAAACGAGATGTTCCTGATAGTTATGCTCTTGCAAACAAAGCATGACGTTTCTTCTCTGCAAACAGGAAGAACAAAGGAGTCGGCTGTAAACAGCAGACTCTGGGAACTGGTTAATGTTTAAGCATCTTAAAAAATTGGGAAGTTAGGGAAAGGTCAGAAAAACAACTCATGACATAAAAACAACTTGTGTCATAAAAACAACTCGTGTCTTGTGACGTGGTAAAATTCCACAAGCATGTATAAAATAAAGCAGAGCGTGCTGCTCAGGGCGGCCGCCATGTTTGTCTTGTCTTGTGTTGTCTTGTGTGTTCATTCCTTTGTTTAGGAAACATGCGGACCCCAACACTCCCGTGTCATGGGAAAAATTGTTCAGATAAATTTGTTATGCTTTTCTCTTATTAATCTGTGTTTGTTATGGGGTGTCAGCCATGATCCTTGTGATGGGTGAGGAGAAGAAATTACTTTTTCTCCTCTATACCTACATGGGGGTACGTAATTCTATACCCTAACTCCAAAACCTCTTGGGGGTATACTTGACATTCAACTGAATTCTGACCAATTTATAATAGAAAAAAATAGAAAAATAGAGTAAATAGAATTTATCAACTGTGATTACTTCATCAGACCCTTGTATTCCCTAAAATATAAAGATTCAGATCCATAGACATAGTATGGACAATTTGCTTAGTTTAATGTTTCTGAACCATCTTTGTTGTGTGATAAGCCTGTGCTCTTCCTGGTGTTCTAATGATTTCATTACTTATCACATCTAGTTATCAATTCACCCCCCATTGCCAGAAGCATCTGCTTTTTGCAGTAGTAAAAAGCAAGATTACAAAAGGGGCATTTGGGGTGACTGACATTTGTCATTCAGATGTGGTTCTTCACAGGTTTTGAAAGTGCCCAGGATAAGAAAACCTTTGTTTGGGATACACATACCTGCAACTGTAATTCCTAGAAATGTAACTCTATGCTGATGATGGACCACTGACTTTTGTATTTTTAATAAATGGAGCATAATATTAACCAGAAATCTTTGTTCCAGTAACCATGTCATGAACAAACGCATCAACACACAGTGAAGGAGGTCACATAAAAAGTTGAAATTAAAGTTGTCTTTGTATAGTCAAAAAATCTAAACCTGGGGATAAAAATGACACCTGTGCCCTACATATCACTCAGAAGAAAGAAGCGAGTTTCAGAAGTTAGGGGGATAAAGACAGGTATTTCAAAAATAAAGTTTGGTTGAAAACATAAAAAGCCACAGGGACACCATGACCCGGGATGGCTGTAATTAACATGTGAAGCCTTCCACAGTGACTTCTGAGGGCTGTTCTTTTATCTGCAGTCTGCAGGCTGAAGGCAGACAGTTTTGGAATGCAGATCTAATCTCACAGGTCTGTAATTCTGGGGATGATTGAGGTGCTAATTGCTCTAGCATTTTGATTGCCAAATTTGGTTTAACCAGGATTGTTAATCATGCTCTCATAAGACACTCTTATCTTTTTAGTAGAGTTGAAATTTCCTTGGGAAATTCGAAGTTGGAAATTGCTAATGAAATTCCAGTCTCTGATAAATGTCCACACAGGGGTGTAGCAACTTTAAAAATTCCAAATGGAACAAGCAGATAACTGAGGGCTGATTAGTATTAAAGGTTTATTTAGGTTTATGAAAGTTTTACTATGAGTTCCTTGGATCCTCTAACAATTATCAGATACTAGGGGAGGTAGGGTAAAGGCAGAGAAACTTAACCTAAAGTGTTAGAAATGATTCACATCAGATGATCTATTGCAGATGAAAACAAAAACAAAATATGCCTGAAATTAAGTGGAAGAATCAGGTTTGACATGTGCCCAATTTCCAGTATCTATTTATGAAGTTGAGCACCTCCTGTAGGAAAGGCGGTGTGTAACTGACCACGTGATGGCACCTCTAGGTACTTTCTTTGGCCAATGAAGGTGATTGTGTGTGTTACATGATTGTGATTACATGATTGTAATTGTTACATGATTGTAGTTGCTACATGATTGTGATTGGCCAGGGAGATTGTGATTGTTACACGAAGACTACTGTTTGGATTCAAATTTTGGTTTTGGCGTGAGTCACTTTGGGGTAATAATTAATTATTTTAAATTGCTTTTATGTGACTCAGTGGTAGACTTGGCTTTGTTGGTTTGGTTGCCCACAGCAACCTTAGGTTTGAAAAATCCAACAAATCACAGGTAATTTCTTTTGAAAGTCCCTAATTGGTGAAGACAAATTTTTGATAAAATATAACAGGAGTTAAATTCATACATTTTTAAATCTAAGAAGTATTTGCTTTTTCCTGAGGGCTTCCCCATACCGCTCTCTTTTGAGGGCAAATAATAATCGATACTGTTTGTGTGGGGAAGAGGAATGGCTGGTGGAAAATTCTTTGGCTTTGATTCTGTTCAAGATAAGCAAATATCAGAAAAATTTTAAATTAATACCTTGTTTACTTCATGCAAACAAACAAACAAAACATCCTTAAACAAATACAAAGAAAACTCCCCATGCATTTCTGTTTCCCTCACAAATATTAAAGCTACAAAATAAGTTTGAATTTTTAAATTTGACCACATTCTCTTCACTGCTCCTAAGAATATCTCATCTTTCCATTCCTTCTTTTATCTTTTCATCCATGAATAGTAAAATAAGCTTCATATACTTGGTTCTGAGAGAGGTCCCTGCTTACAGGAAACACTATAGAAAAGTTAACATATAGGTTTGATTCTTTGAAGGATGCAATACGTTTAGAAAAGATAAAACTTGTTCATTATTCAACATAGACCTCCTTCATTTTAACAGAAAATTTCTTGGTTATATATCAGTTTTACTCATTTCTTTTTTATAGTTCAGAGTATTACCCATAACACAAATTACCCATTTTAATTAGACCAATTAATTCCTCTATGTCCTGTCCATTGAAAACAGAATCACTGTCTTGGATGTTACAGAACAAAGTTTTGCCCCAATAGCCAGCAAGTCCTAGGGTGATGGGAATAAGTATTGTTTAGAGTTTTGTAGTGCTGTCTTCGAAGTTGTGTTTTGAGCCTCTTAAACTTGGGCACTCTGTCTTATTGTTTCCAAAGATGGACCTGGTGTGCATGTTCATAATGTTAAATAGCACAGTGGCGTTAAACTTCAATGCATAGTATTGCTGGGTGCCAGGGCAGGACCGCGTGCTAAATATCGCTTTAGGAAAAATGTATTTACACACATGCTGACAGTTCATTTCCAGGTGGGAGCCTCATGTCTGCCCCATACGCTGCAATTTCAATCTTCCCACTGTGAAATTTTAGACAGCTTGTCTGCAGAGGCTCTGCCAGACCTATTAATATTTATACATTCTATTCACACTCCAGTCAGAGCATATAAGTTGCAGATCTTTCTGATTTGGAAGCTATTAAGATTCATGACCCCTTTCGTTATTTACTTCTCACGGTCTAGGAGCCTTTGCAATCAGCTTACATTTAAGAAGAAAGCACAAATCATTACTGTTCAAATGTTGTCCTGTATTGTGACCATTTGTAGTCCATCAAAAGAGTGTTAAGAACTTTAATGTATTCATTTATCTCAAGACACAGGTTATTAGATGAGGCATTCTTCTCCTGGAAAGGGATAGAATAGCAGTGTTTCTTACACCAGAAATTGCTTTTTAAATTCCAAATTAGGGACTCTCACTGAAGCTTCATATGTTATTAAGAAGCAATAGCTAATCAATTTTTTCTTCTTGAGAGCAGACATTGATTAAACAAATGATGGAGGTGATGTACCAGATAGAACAGAACAAAAGACAATCAAATTTTTAGGTCCACATTAGGCCTGTCTCTGGAGAAGCTCTGTTTTCTTAACATAGTAAGTCTTATGTGTCTCTGGTTTACAACGTGTTGTGAAATTGGAAACAGGTCTTATATTTAATTAACTTGTGGAATTATTTGGTATGTTTTATTAGTAGCTATAAGTCATTTAATCCTATTCTATAAAAATAGTCTGTTCTATTGAAAGAAAAGACTGAGAACATTAGAAGAAAATATGTGGAGAGGAAAAAGAGGAAATTAATATTTGTTCAGTGCTTACTGTGGATTAAGCATTTTACATTTATTAATTATTTTGAACCTTACAACAGCTCATGAGGTGGGTATTATGATCCCATTTGCTGACTAGAAATGGAATCTTAAAAAAGTCAAGAGGCTTACCCAAAGTCACACATTTAGTAGAGTTTGTGGGGGAACTGCAGCTCCACAGTGGCTGAGCTGGTTTTTCTTTTGGAAGAACTGGATAAAAACAATTTTCCCACAATAGGCACAAGGCCTTAGCATCAGCCTTCTCAACTATCTCAACTAAAATAGGACACTATGGTGACTCATGTTGAAATGTATTCAGTGTTTAGTAAATTTTGCAACTCATTGAAATGGGTGAGATAAACTTGAGGGAAAAAGACTCAACAAAATAATTCCTTTTATATTAAAAACAAACAAACCAAGAACAACAAAAGAAAGCACGAAAATAATTACATATCAAAGTCAGACAGGCTTTGAAATGCTGTTTATTTGGGCACATGACAAGTTTTTAATTTTTTATTGCTTCTCAAGATTACCATCTTTTTGTCCGTCTGGTTTTCTGAAGAGTGGACAGAGGATGAGGAACTGACAAGATTAAATACATGTTCATAGCCTCGATTTTATTTTCTATTTGTGTTCTTTCTCTGGCATCGCCTGGCTTAATGAGAAGTTGCCGTTTGATGAGGACAGGCTTTATTCTTGGGAAGCACTCTCTTTTCTTCCAAGGTTAAGTTTAAAGACACAATCCTTCTGTTTCATTCAAGTTCTGGCATTCACAGCCTCTGAGGTCACTTTAAGACATCTCGCCTTTTGCTGTGATAAAGAAAAATAACCCAGGTTTTGTGCACCCAGGTACAAACCGAATTTGGTGATTCCTAAAATTTTCTGTCAGCTTTCTGTAGGTAGGAGGTTAAAAAGGGTAGCTGTTTAATCTCTGTTTAATCCTCAAAGTATGTGCCAAAAAAAGGATTTTTTCATATGATAGTGAAAATAGCTCTTTCATGCATATTTTCACCATCAAAAGGTTTAAGTAGGATTTTGAGATAGCTTCAGTCACCCCTTTACCTATCTGAGTTATTCTCATTTCAGTGATGCCATTTGTACCTTGTCAGAGATGTCTGGGAACAGAGGCATTCTAATAGGAAATTTAAAAGTAAAAGAGAGATGAGATAACCTTGTTACCCAACTGAATCATAATTGTGTTTTAAGAAGCTGATGGTACTTCAGGAACACTAAAATGCAGATATCTAGCATATTATTATTATTAGGATTATTAATCATTATAATATTGGTAATTGCTGTCACTGAGCTACTGTGCAACAAAACCTTAAACCCAATTCCTGTCTTTCTGAGTCCAGAGCCCAAGCTTTCCTAACCACCGTATTATATTGTTTCTTTGACCCTCCTTCTCCACCCACCCAGCCCTCACTCCAGGCCAGCTAATTGCGGCTTCTTGCAGAATGTCCTCATCATGACACATCTGTTCTGATTTGTAGCTCTCTGTATATGTGATAGTCCCACCTGCTGGGCTGTCACCTCTTTGAAAATAGAGTCAGTGCCTTATATATTACTGTATTTTAAGCCATAAATATAACAGAAATGCAGATTCAGTCACTCGTCACTTGCACCGTCTGATTAACAGGGCGAGGTCTGATATAAAGAAAGTGACTTTTGGCCAGTGCAGTGGCTCATATAATTTGAACACTTTAAGAGGCCAAGATGGGCAGATTGCTTGAGGCTAGAAGTTCAAGAGCAGCCTGGGCAACATGGTGAAACCTCATCTCTACCCTAAATAAATAAATAAATAAATAAGCCAGGGGTGGTGGTGTGCCCCTGAAGTCCCAGATACTCAGAAGGATCATGTGAGCCTGGGATCGATCCAGGCTGCAGTGAGCCATGATCATGCCACTGCACTCCAGTCTGGGCAACAGAGTGAGACCCTGTCTCAAAAAAAAAAAAAAAAAGAACAAAATTAAAAACAAAGCAATTCTTAATTCCAAAGCTAGCTTAGGGGAAGAAGTACAGGCTTCCTGCCTTAAAGGTATTGCTTCCCTTCTAGGGCAGAAAACAAGGGTTTTTAAAGGGGAACTTGGCATGAACATTACACAGGGAGGGACGCAACAGGTGGGGATCTATGTGACTTCATGCCTTATCCACCAAGTAGTCAGCCTGGCGTCATTGAGGACAGAACTAGATTGTAAAGTGGCCATTGTTTCAAGACGCCCTACCAGTGGGAAAGAGTTTCATAGCAGGCTTACTTTAAGTTATAAATTACTCAAGGCAATCCCCTAGTGGGAGAGGTCCCAGCTCTGAAGCTTCTAAGCACACAGTTAGATGAACTTGCCTTGTAGGGAGTGTCTGGTGAAGGGAAGGTAAAAGGTTATAATAACATTTCTAAAGAGCCAAGTAGGAAGTGGGGAACAGGGGAAGAGGAGGAAAGAGGAAGAAAGAAAGAATTAAAAAATAACTCATTCTTTTTTTCTTAGAAAAATGGGGGTCCTTGATTACATTAGTGGGTAGTTTCCATTTGCTTGGCACAGAATTGTCTCTTCATAAACGTTTGTTAAGTGAATGGTTCCTCTCCTGAATAGTTACTATTTTATAACTTTATTCTTTAATGCACATTTTTGGAGTATAAAACTCCAGAAATAGAATCAACGTTTTTAATAATTGTCAGGTTTCACACAGAAAGAGGAGATAAATTAAATAAACTCATCTTTGAAAAGGACTTTTAGACTCTCCCCCAGTCATCACAAAACACAGGAAGAGGAAGCAGTAAAGCAAACCTGTGGCTTTGGGAGACACCTACTGCCAGAAAGGATTGCAGTTTGGGGTGGAAATATTTTTGATACCTAGGTTGGTGTTGTGCCATTGTAACAGTTGGCAGATGCAACAGTTTTTATTGTATTTGCTTTTAAGAAAATAATCATATCCCTTTGAGTACAGGTTCCCTGTAGTATCCAAATCAATAGTGCCTTTAGACTCCATGTGACATTAATCCAACAAAAAAATCAGGTTCTCATGTACCCAGAGTTCCACTTGCACCTGTCACACCCAATTAAATTGATAGTGACTACAGAGAGATTACTTGGCTTGCTGAAGACCACATGGCCAGGAAGAAGGTTCAAGGCTGGAGCCCAGGCCTTTTGCTCCAGTGTACTTTACATTTACCAGCTGCCTCTGGGCTAGGAAAACTGCAGTTGTATTTTCTGCTCTTACTTCAAGAGGTTGTTATGTATCATGAGGTTAAGTACCCGATAGTTGTAGGCAGACTGTAATATATACAAATGAATAGTACCAATATTAAATCTAACAGATTAACAAAAAGCTTTCCTCTCTGTAGACTCAACCAGGAAAATCTGGCCTCTTTAAGTTTGCTAAACTATCTAATTTCAGGAAAAATCTGCCTTAAAAAATCTCAAGCACCCAAACTGTGAAAATAAAAATTAAAAGAACTTACGTTCCATTGATGTTTAAGAATAAACAGACTTTTAGAAAACTCAGTGTTATGGCAAAAAAGAAATTGAAGAAAGATATTTGTAAAGTTCAAAATTTTGGGAGTAGTTTTTTCTTTCACCTTTTCATCTTATCAGCCTGCCTCTATCCACAATGGTAATTCTTTATTTTTTTCCCTAAGTTTAAATTTTTTCCTCCCAACTCAAGAAAGTCTTACTGAGAGAAAATGCTTTGCAGAATTGTTTAATTATCACTAGATTTCTCAAAAAAAAAGTGTGACAGGGACTAATAATTAAGATTTAATGTTCACTCTCTTTTTTCTGCCACAATGGAACCACTGGTTTTTAGCTATGCACCTGGCTTCTGGAACAGAAACTCTATTTCCAAACCTACCTTTTAGCCAGGTGTGACCATGTGACTGATCACTGGCCAGTGAGATATGAGAATTAGAGATGTGTGGGACTTCTGAAACTCTTACCTCCTGAAAGCAGATGGGAATAGTGTTCCCCCTTTTCCCACCCTCTTTCTTCATCCTGCTGCTCAAAATGTGGATTAAGATGAGCTACTTTGCACCAGGTAGATGAGAACAGAAACCTGAGGCTGTTGGAACCTGGGTCTTTCTTTTGCATGTGACGGGGTTTTGCTCTGTTGCCCAGGCTGGAGTACAGGGGCATGATCATAGCTCACTGCAGCCCTGAACTCCTGGGCTCAAGTTTTCCATCCTGCCTCAGTTTTCCAAAGTGTGAGGATTACGGGTGTGAGACACTACACCCAGATGACCCTAGATCTTTTAATAAATTTGCAAAACAGGACTGTCCTGCCAGCTTTCATGATTAGAAAGAAATAAACTTCTGTCTTAAGACACTGCTATTTGGGGCCTATTAAACATGTAGCCAAATTTATATATCCCTTAATATAAATGCAGAGAAGGTGGCAGATTATTTTCAGATCAGAAATGAATTTGAGGGCTGAGCACAGTGCTCACGCCTGTAATCATAGCACTTTGGGAGGCCAAGGCAGGTGGATCATGAGGTCAGGAGATCGAGACCATCCTGGCTCACACAGTAAAACCCTATCTCTCCTAAAAATACAAAATATTAGCCAGGTGTGGTGGCCCATCCCTGTAGTACCAGCTATTCAGGAGGCTGAGGCAGGAGAATCACTTGAACCAGGGAGGCAGAGGTTGCAGTGAGCTCAGATTGTGCCACTGCGCTCCAGCCTGGGCGATCGTCTCAAAAAATAAAAAAATAAAAAAATAAAAACAAAAGAGTTCGAAACAAAATAATGACAAAATGCAATAAGAAAATGATCTTGTCCATATACTGACTATTCTATGGTGGCTAAACTTACAATAATGACTTGAATATCTGTTGATGGATAAAAGCAAAGAGAGAATTCAAAACTCTGTGAATCAAGGTTTATTTTATTACATATTAGCACCAAAAAACTAGTTATTCAAGTCTTCTACAAGAATTTCATTCAGGTCAGGTCTATATTTCAAGCAATGGGCATTACTGATGGACGGTTTCATCAGGACGACAACAATCAACTATCTAATTTATCTTGTTTTTGAGAGGAGAATGCTTGCTGTTAATGAGGAATTCTACCTTCTCTGGATGAGGCCTTTAGAAGGAATATCTGACCTGTTAATAGTTTGAAAAGACTTTAAACCAATCTCAAGTCGCAGTAAATCTCAAACTTTGTAATTCAAATTAAACAAATGTTCATGCATAGTTTTTAATTTGTATTGTATTGAAAAGCTTAGGAAAAGAAAACTATCTAAGGAGATTAGGAGCCAGAGTGGGCAAGCCTGAATCTCACAGCGAGGAAGGAGGAACCAAAGTGTGATGAAACTCACAGAGTGTGATGATAAAGTTATGAGACAGACACTCATGAGAATAAATGAACACTGACTTACGGGCTAGATGGTCGCAACTTCGTAGCTTCCTAGGGAATTTTACTGTGTTTACTCTCTTACTTACATAGTCTGATTTAGCCTATGTCAACCATATAGGCTATCAAACATGTGGCAAAGCTAGGCTTTTTAATTTCCTGCCTTTCCCAAAGTAACAAGTTAGTTCTTTTCCAGTCTGTATGATGGTTTGGAATATACAATAAACTAAACATACTCTTGCAGACACACACATGTGCACACACATACACACTTGCTCATCTATAGTAAATGTCTCTTGATTTTGATGAAGCACTGGGTGCCATGCTTGTACATTTCCTTACACATTCACTAATGCAGTTCCCACCACTATCTGTGAGGTGGGTATTTTATTATCCCCAACTTATAGATGAAGAAACAGCAACCATTTTTTGAGTGCTCTCTATGTCTAAAGTGCTTCAAATACATCATTCCATTGTTTATGTATGTATTTTGATGTATCTAGTTTTTAATCTTTAAAGCCAGGTACGTTGAATGCTTTTTTTTCTTTCTTTTTTTTTTTTTTTGAGACAGAGTCTCGCTGTGTGGCTTAGGCTGGAGTGCAGTGGTGTGATCTTGGCTCACTGCAACATCCACCTCTTGGGTTCAAGTGATTCTCCTGCCTCAGCCCCCTGAGTAGCTGGGATCACAGGTTTGCGCCACCATGCCCAGCTAATTTTTGTATTTTCAGTAGAGATGAGGTTTTACCATGTTGACTAGGCTGGTCTTGAACTCCTGACCTTGGGTGATCTGCCCTCCTTGGCCTCCCATAGTGCTGGAATTATAGGCAGGAGCCACTGCACTTGGCCAATTTTTGGTTTCTATGAAGGTGATTTTTGGGTGTAGATAGTTGTTAAATTGGTGACCTTGTTGGGGAATGATTGGTGGTGACTTCTATTCCTCTATCTTGCCAAAAATCCCCTGATTTTTAAATTGCATATATTTAAGGCACCCAACATGATGTTTTGACATAGTGAAATAATTACTACAGTCAAGGCAATTACTATATCCATTATCTCACATAATTACCTTTTTTAATGTCGTAAGAGCACCTAAAATCTACTCTCTTAGGAAATTTGCAATGTACAGCACAATATGATTACCTATAGTCTTCATGCTGGACAGGTATATCTTGTTTTATTGCACTTCACAGATATTACGTTTTTTTTTTTTTACAAATTAAGGGTTTGTGGCAACTCTGCTTCAAGCAACTCAGTGGGCACTAGTTTTCCAATAGCATGTGCTCACTTTATGTCTCTGTTTCACATTTTGGTAATTCTTGTAATACTTTAAACTTTTTCACTATTATTATATCTGTTATGGTGATCTGTGATTGGTGATCTTTGATGTTACTATGGTAATTGTTTTGAGGCTGCATGAACTATGCCCATTTAAGATGACAAACTTACTCGGTAAATATGTGTGTTTTGATTGCTCCATCAACTCGTGCCCTTATCTCTCTCCGTCTCCTTGGGCTTCCCTATTCCCTGAGACACAGCAATATTGAATTTATTATTAAGCCAGTTAATAACCCTACAATATCCTCTAAGTGTTGAGTGAAAGAAAGAGCTGTATGTCCTTAAATGAAAAGCTAAAAATTATTAAGCTTAGCTTGGAAGACATGTTGAAAGCTGAGACAGGCTGAAAGCTAGACGTCTGTGCCAAGCAGTTAGCCAAGTTGTGAATGTAAAGGGAAAGTTCTTGAAGGAAATTAAAAATTCTATTTCAGGAAACACACAAGAAAGCAAAACAGCCTTATTGCCTATATGGAGAAAAGTTTGAGTGGTCTGAATAGAAGATCCACCCAGCTACAACATTTTCTTAAGACGAAGCCTAATTCAGAGAAAGGCTCTAACTCTCTACAATTCTGTGAAGGCTGAGTGAGGTGAGGAAGCTGCAGAACAAAAGTTTGAAGCTAACAGCAGTTGTTTCATGAAGTTTAAGGAAAAAAGCCATCTCTATAACATAAAAGTGCAAGGTAAAGCACCAAATGCTAATGTGGAAGCTGCAGCAAGCTATCTAGAAGATCTAGCTAGGATCATTGATAAAAGTGGCTACATTAGACAGCAGATTTTCAATGTAGATGAAACACCCTTTTATTGAAAGAAGATACCATCTAGGACTTTCATCACTAGAGAGGAGAAGGCAATGCCTGGCTTCAAAGTGACAAAGGACAGGCTGACTCTCTTGCTGGGGGCTAATACAGCTGATGACTTTAAGTGGAAGCCAATGTTCATTTATCATTCTGAAAATTCTAGGGCTCTTAGGAATTATATTAAATATACTCTCCCTGAGCTTTATGAATGGAACAACAAAGCCTGAATGATAGCCCATCTCTTGACAGCATGGTTTACTGAACATTTTAGGCTCATTGTTGAGACCTACTGTTCAGAAAAAAGATTTCTTTCAAAATATTACTGCTCATTGACAATGCACCTAAGTCACCCTACAGCTCTGATGGAGATGTACAAGGAGATTAATGTTTTCATGCCTGCTAACACAATGTCCATTCTGTAGCTTATGAATTAAGAAGTAATTTTGAATTTCAAGTCTTATTATTTAAGGGATAAATTTTATAAGACTATAGCTGCCATAAACAGTGATTCCTCTAATAAATCTGGGTGGAGTAAATTAAAAATCTTCTGAAAAGGATTCAGCATTTTAAATATCATAAAGAACATACTTTGTGATTCACGGGAGGAGGTCCAAATATCAACTTTAACAGGAGTTTGGAAGGAGTTGATTTTTAACTCTCACGGATTACTTTGATGGGTTCAGGACTACAGTGGAGGAAGTACTGCAGATACAGAAATACAGAGCTAGAATTAAACATAGAGCCTGAGCATATGACTGAATTGTTGCAATCTCACGATAAAATGAACAATTGAGGAGTCACTTCTTATGGATGAACAAAGAACGTTCATCCAGCGATTTCTTGAGGTGCAATCTGCTTCTGGTGAAGATTCTATGAACATTATTCAAATGATCATAAAGGATTTAGAGTATTACATAAACTTAGTTGATAAAGCAGTGGTTTGAAAGGGTTGACTCTAATTTTGAAAAAAGTTCTACTGTGGGTAGAATGCTATCAAATAGCATTGAATGTTACAGAGAAATCTTTAATGACAGGGATAGTCAGTCCATATGGCAAACTTAATTGTCTTATTTTAAAAAATTGCCCCAGCCACCTGAACCTTCAGCAATCCCCACCCTGATTGGTCAGCAGGCATTAACACTGAGGCAAAACTCTCCATCAGCAAAAAGATTACAACTTGCTGAAAGACTCAGATGATTATTAGCATTTTTTAGCAATGCAGTATTTTAAAATTAAGGTATGGACATTGTTTCGTGTAGACATAATGCCATTTCACACTTAATAGGTTAAAGTATAGTGTAAATGATTCTATATGCACTAGGAAACCAAAAAATTCATGTGACTTGCTTTATTGCCATATTTGTTTTATTGCAATGATCTGAAACAAAACCTGCCGTGTCTTCAAGGTATGCCTATAGTTTAGATCCCTAGATTTATTCATTCTACATAACTACAAGTTTGTACTCTTTCACCTACCTTTTCCTATCTGTTCTTTCCTTCCCTGCCACCTCTGGTAAGCACTGTTCTACTCCGTTTTTATGTATTTGACTTAAAAAGAATTCCACATATAAAAGAGATCATGCAGTATTTTTCTTTCTGTGTCTGGCTTATTTTTATTAACTTAACCTGTCCTCCAGTTTCATCTATGTTGTTACAAACAGCAGGATCTCCTTTTCAAAACCTGAATAATATTCTTTTTAAATATTTATTTATTTTAATTTCAATAGCTTTTGGGGTATAAGTGGATTTTGGTTACATGGATGAATTGTATAGTGGTAAATTTTTAGATTTTAGTATACCCGTCACCCGAGTCGTGTACATTGTACTTAATGTGTATTTTTTTAATCCTTGGAAAGCTGAATAGTATTTTGGTATATACATGTATACACACCACAATTTCTTTATCTAGTTATCCATTGGTGGGCATTTAAGTTGTTCACGTATCTTAGCCTACATAAGACCTGGACTGTAAAAATCCTAGAAGAAAACATAGGAAAAAGTTCTGCAATATTAGTTTTGGCAATGATTTTTAAAATATAATCCCAAAAGCACAGGCAACAAATGCAAAAATAAACAAATGGGACTACATCAAACTAAAAAGCTTCTGTCCAGCAAAAGCAACAATCAATAATATGAAAAGGTACCCTATGGACTGGGAGAAAATGTTTGTGAACCATATATCTGATAAAGGGTTAATATCAAAATGTACAATTAACTCACACAGCTCAGTAACATAAAAACAATCCCATTAAAAAATGGGCAAAGGACCTGAATAGGCATTTCTCTAAAGAAGATACACAAACAGAGCCAAAAGGTATATGAAAAGATGATCAACATCCTTAATCATTAGGGTGATGCAAACTGGACATCCCCTCACACGTGTTAGGATGACTGTTACCAAAATGACACGAGATAACAAGTGTTAGCGAAGGTGTGGAGAAAAGGGAACCCTAGTACACTGCTGATGAGAATGTAAATTGGTATGGCCTTTATGGAACACACCATAGAGGCATTAAAAATTAAACATAGAATTACTATCTGATCCAGCAATTCCACTTCTGGGTATATACCCAAAGGAAGTGAAATCAGCACCTTGTAAAGATATTTGCACTTCTGGGTTCATTGCAGCATTGTTCCCAACAGCCAAGGAATGGATACTTTATTCTGTTTAGTATTTACCTCTGCAGTAGTATTTACACCCATTTTACAGATGAAAGAACACTGAGTCCGAGAGAGGGGAAGTAATGTGCCCAAGGGTGCACAATGGGATTCATCTCTGTCATCACCCAGTCTGATGCCTCTTCACAAGCGTGCTCCTGCCTCTCCATCATGCCTCACTACCTCACCACCCCACACAAACAGCCTCAAGAGGTTAAGGAACCAGCCTGTCTCAGAATTATCTGACAGTTGAATGAAGAATTCTGACTTTGGCCTCTATCGACTTTTAAAGACTTGTTGATTATTACGTACTAACTGAAAGCAAGATTTCACTATTATTTTTAATGGTAGATTAAAATGGATGAAAATAAATCAGAAGCAAACATTTTGGTAAATTTTGCTTGCCAACATTTATTCTGAGCTGAGAATTTCACACACAATTGTTGTCTAATAATATACTCTTTCTAAAGAAATAAATGAAATAAGGAATAAATGAAAAGAGCAAAATAGGCATTTAACCCTGACCGTCCATTCTTTTGGACACCGGTGGTGCAGATGCAAATATGGATCTACATGTTTCAGTGGAGCTACATTTAGGGTTCACTTATTATTTAATTGAGTATATATTAGAATTGAGAGCACATTTCATAAATTGCATTACATAAACATGTGAGGCTAGGACCCCTGTATGACTCATCATTGCAGTTACTAGAATGCCCAGCAGAGAACCTTGCGGGCTTATATAATAATGAGAGAAGAAGAATGCATGTTCAACTTTCTAAATCTTGGCTCAGTTTCTTTGTTACATTTAGTTACACATGTGGTGTAAAGGAGACATTTGAGATAATTATCAAAAAATAAATCATAATTGTTTGTACTCCCAATTTTTTGTAACATCTACATTATAAAAGCAAAAAATTATTTGAGGTTTTTAGTTTTTATAGAAGAAAATGTTCTTAGGGTTCTGCTTTGGTTTTATTTAGTCATTGTGAAAATTGCCTCATCTTTACTCTGTGTAGATGTCCCAGAAAATTGTGAATATTTCTTTAACCAGGTCATCTGGCCAGTGGTAATGTTGAGTGATAAGGAGAGACCGTGAGAGTTAAAGAATGCTGAGTCATTGCCTTTTTTTACACTCCAGTGAATATATTCTTAAGGATTATTATTATTTTTTGAACCTATGTTGAAAGCAATAATATAAGACCTCTGGTTATTTCTTGCTCTGAATCATGTTTCGCAAAGCCAGACATTGTGAGGATAAACACTATGCTCTATTTGTGGCTTTTAGTTCTCATCTGAAAAATTACTGAGGATTTCAGTCATGGCACATCCCAGAGCAGAAATTGTCAGACACACCATTGTCAACTTGCCAAATATTCCTAGGAAGTCTGCAAGTTTTTTTATGCTGGAAAATTACATTGTGAAGAACAAATTCATGTTTTTTGTTTCTACGGTGGATGATAGCTGAATTGAACCAAGAGAATCTTGTGAGGGATTTCTTGATAAAGGGCTGCACTGCTTCCACATCTAGGCTTAACCCCTTGGAGAACATCCTTGATAGATTTATGCAGAAAATGCAGGCATGCTAATGAGGTGCAACTGCAAGACACAGTCAATAGAAACACAGTGAATTTTTGAGCTAATTGCTACCAGTCTGACTTAAGTAAGATAAGTGAGAGGCATGGTAGGTGCTCTTCTACCCTGAAAATGCTGTTTGCTCTTCTGAAAAATGCCAAAGCCACGAGATTACAAAGTTTTTAAAGCCCCAGCAGTGTGTCTCAAAACAGGAGGGAGTGTACTAATTGGAATAAGTTTTTCTTTTAAAATAATTTTATTTCAGGTGCCATGTTAATGACTTTCCAGTAGTAAAATCCCAAAACAATGAATAAAATTTCAGTAAGATTATTCTAACTCTATCCCCTTTTGCATGAAAAAGTAGAAAACATTCTATGGAAGAAAGTAATAGTTAAGCACGGTAATTTGTTATGCAGCAAGAAAGAAACCAATACAACCTACTATAGACCAAATGTTTTTTTCTTACTAAGGAAAAAATTATTTGATGATACTTATTAAAGCATGGGTAAGGCAGACTTTATTCAGGACCATCATGGTTGGCATAGGGACCATAGTGGGATTTTACAGAGAGAGAGATTGGGCTTCACTCTGAATACAGGATGGGCAAGTGGGAATTTACAGCCAAGAAGCAGACTGGGGAGTGGTTGGATGGTAAATTTCTTTCTTTTTTTTTTTTTTCTTTTGAGATGGAGTCTCACTCTGTTCCCTAGGCTGGAGTACAGTGGCGTGATCTCAGCTCACTGCAGCCTCTGCCTCCTGGGTTCAAGCCATTCTCCTGCCTCAGCCTCCCAGGTAGCTGAGACTACAGGTGCGTGTCACCATGCCCGGCTAATTTTTGTATTTTTAGTAGAGACGGGGTTTCACCATGTTGGCCAGGATGGTCTTGATCTCCTGACCTCGTGATCCACCTGCTTCGGCTTCCCAAAGTAATGAGATTACAGGCATGAGCCACTGCACCCGGCCAGTTGGATGGTAAATTTCTAAGAGGTAACACCAGGAGTAGGGGAGATTCTGGCTAACCTCACCTAATAGGATTCTGGCTAAAGACAGGCCAGGGTGACCAGAAACCATCTGGGGGATAGTGGAGGATGAGGAAACTTGATCAGACACGGAGGGTGTCAGAACTGAGAACTGAGGGTGAGGAGTTCTTGCTAAAACTGGATTTTATGAGGAAGTTCACAGATGGGCCTATGAGAAGATTGAGAAACCCAACTAAGGTTTGGTGAAGCAAAAAAAAAATCCTAATCTACAGCATGTTAATTCTATGCCATATTAATTCTATGCCCTTAGTAACAAGTATAATAAATTTGTTACTTGTCTTGGGAGGATTAAGTGTTGAAGGGGCTGACTGAATTTTTAAATTTTCAAATAAATATTTTGCATTCATGTAGTCATAGTTTAAGGCTACTCATTTGAATGCCAAATAGATATTTCATAGTCATTCAAATAACTGATGGCCATTGTGAACCCCAAATATCTAAGACGGGTATCAGTTTAGAAAGTTTATTTTGCCAAGGTTAGGGGCACACCAATGACACAGCCTCAGGATGTCCTGATGATATGTGCCCAGGGAGGTTGGGGTACAGCTTGCTTTTATACATTTTAAAGAGACATAATACATCAATCATTATGTGTATGATTTACATTGGTTTGATTTGGAAGGGTGGGACAACTCAAAGAGTAGGGGCAGGGCATCCAGGTCACAGGTAGATTTAAACGTATTCTGCTTGGCAATTGGTTGAAAGAGTTATTATCAGTAGAGAGGAATGTCTGGGTTTTATCATGCGGATGAAGCCTCTAAGTAGAGAGAAGACTGTAAATATTTCTTATCAGACTTAAGGTTTGTGTTGATGTTAATGGTGGAGGGGTATGATAAGGCATGCCCAACCCCTACTTCCTGACATGGCCTGACCAGTCTTTTGGGTTAAATTTTATGGTGCCATGGCTGAGGAGGGAGTCCATTCAGATGGTTGTGGAGGGCCTTTGAATTTTATTTTTGGTTTACACCATCAATGCATTGGTGACATTCATAAGGAGGCATGGAATCTGTGAGGGGCAAAGTTTGGGTAGGCCAGCATTTTGTTGAGGAAGGAAAGCTTTTAAGTGATGTGTAGCAGTTGTAATGGGAATCCGGAAACAACCACACAGGAAAGGACATTTAAATACCATCACTTGCCCTGAAAGCAATTCTTTTCTCCACTTAACATTCACCAACCTAGAAGGCATTCTTGGAGTGTTCTGAGTCACAGGGAGCCTCTTGGACAATTAGGTCATGTTTCCCCAATGTAAGAATATGTTTAAGAACACACAGGAACAGAAATAATAAGAGTATTAGATTTAGAATTACTAAATGCTTTATGTAAGAAAGAGGAGAATTTGAACTAAAACAGCGCAGTCATTAAGATCACTGATTTCTTGGAGAGCTAAGATTGAACCATGAGAGAATTTTTTGAAAAGTACATTATAACATCATTTTAAGACAGTTAAAATATCAGCTAAAACATTTTAAGTCTTTGGAAAGGGTTCACACTAATATAATTCATAACACTAATGGGAGTTTTATTATCCATTATGAAATTATTTGACACCATTACCAATCTAAAGGCAGGAAAAGGTTACTTCTGAAATATAATTAACCTGTTTTCACTTGGGAAGAATAGGGAGTTAAAAATAGAGTTATGCTCCTCATCTGTATCTTTCAGCAGATTCCCCTCATGAATGAATGGAAATTTCATAGAACAATGGAGGCTGCCACATTACTAATTTTCTAGTAGAGCTGTTCAAATATAGATGGTCTAAAGTTCTCTTTTAATAGAACGTACATAATAGAATCTAGAGTCCATGTCTAATTTGAAAGTTATTGTTTTGACTCAACTTCATTAAGGGTATTCAGGGTATTGGCTTAAAGAGAAGGCATAGAGCAAATATTTGACAAACACTTCCTGGGTACAATGACAACAGATAGTAACGAGAAAGTGGATAGGGTGGCTGCTTCCAATTCATCTCCACAGATCTTGAAACTGGGAGTTTCCTGACACTCTTCAATTTCTACCCTAAGGCCACAGAGATCTTTTAAAAATCCAAATTATTAAATGGAAGCTCAGAATTTTTTGTTAAAGTTCACATCACTTAGGTGCGCATGCCCGGCCTGTCAACATCTGTCCCCTGTTGGGGCCTCTGGCCTCAGCTCCTCCTGCAGCTGCGCTTAGTCTTTGGTCATCCCTCTGGCCATTTCCAGACGTCTGCCTCCAGGCCTTCTCAGTGTTGCTGCCTCTGGTTCCACCAAACAACATTTTTTACATTTTTCATCAGTGCGTGGTTGGTTCAGTCGACCCTATAGGATTGACTCCTATGGGAAGCCTACCCAGAGTGTCAGTCCAATCGAAACATCTTGTTCTGTCTGTGCTGCCCTTTCCAGCAGTACTTAGGCTGTGAGTAATTGACTCACAAACTGCTTTCCTTGTT
Source organism: Piliocolobus tephrosceles (assembly GCF_002776525.5). NCBI lineage: Eukaryota > Metazoa > Chordata > Mammalia > Primates > Cercopithecidae > Piliocolobus > Piliocolobus tephrosceles. The sequence continues at coordinate 55,461,163 of NC_045443.1, forward strand.
AGACAGTGATTTCCCTGAGAGCAGGATTACTCACTCAACTTTGTGTTCTTGAGACTAGTGTGCCTGGTGCTATCCTAAAAGACTTATATTAATTTCATAATTCTTAAAAAAACCCTTGTGAGGCAGGTATGAATTTAATCTCCATTATATCAATGAGGAAACTGAGGCCCAGAGAGGTTAAGCAACTTACTGAAGTCACAGAGCTAGTAACAGGTGGAGCTAAGATATGAACATCCAGGCAGCCTGGCTTCAGAGCCTGTTGTCTAATCATATGCTCTGCTGCCTTACCAGTGCTTGGCATAGTAAGTCCTCAATGCATTATGGTTGGGTGAATGAATGGATGATAGAGGAGGGTAACACTGAGGCAGGGAGGCCCCCCTGATTGTGGGCTGGTGTACAGGCTCAGAGAGCAATTACACAAGTTTCCATTGGAATAGAGATGGTTGGAGTGAAGAAGAGATTTTCTGGGGAAGCTGTTTTACTCTCTCTACCAAATTCATGACTTATTTTCCTGTAGTTCGTCATGGACTGTCCTTGAGGTCCGGAGATCCTCTGATATATATAATGATGTGAATTAAACAATTTGAAGAAAAAAACACGCCAAGTCAAAAAAATCACTAGTTTTTCAGGTACAGAATGTTTGTACTAATATACACACTTGGAAGCATGTAGTCAAGTAAAAAGAAAATATTAACATCTTCTTTGCAACCATCGCTCTTCCAAGTCTTGTGGAAGATGCACAAAACAGCAGAGGCAGTGCCTAAGTTTGACTGCAATGTGCTCCAGTGCATAAAACAAATAATTTTCACATAGAAAAAACCATGCTGTAATTGGATATGTGCTTCATATTCAGCTCCGAGCACCACAGCATTATAAACATTATTAACAATATGATAAAGCTACAGCTACCAGAAATACTTATAATCATTTCATATAGTAAAATTATAATCCAAATGCTGTAAAAATGAGCATAAATGTACCATATACTGTGATGGTAGTTGAGGCTCTAATATAGTATCAAGTATATACATAACACTTAAAAGTATAATTCTCTTCTGTCATAAACTTGACTGAAAACTAACATGACAGCTTTGGTTAACATTCAATATTTAATTAGCAATAATTTTCTATGCCTTCTAGGAGTGTAGAAGGGCTCTGCTGGAATAATTGGGATTATCCATGTTCTTAAAAGCCCTGTCCAAGGAAGTTCTTCTAACGCCATCTTTTTTCCTTCTTCAATTTTGCTGTAGCAAGCAGAGACATTGGAAATAATTCTACTCCCTTATATTGGCCTCAAAGTACTGCAGTAGTTACTGAAATGTTGTTGAACATTTTATGATAATAAGGCTGCAGTTTGTCCCACTGCAAAGCATTTAAGAAAAAGTTACAGTTAACTCTCACATTCTCCTCTTCCCCGCTTCCACTGCTTCTAACTTTTCAAAGTAATAAGTGTGTTTGCTTTGATTCAGATCCACTTAAAGCAAACAGCGAGAGCTTTGTCTCTTCATGGTGTCCTGATGCTAGTGAATGAATAACATCAGGTGATAAGAGCGGGTGGGAGTGAGGTAAAAGGTAGAGAATTCTTATAAAATCATGGCTTCTGCTCCCAAAGTGCTTAGGGAGATTAAACAAATTCCTGGTTAACAGTCTTGAACTCTGTGGTATGGAATTCAATGCAATAGGTATTGAGAAAAGGCAGACAGGTATGTTGTTGCTGGAGTAGTCTGAAAAGGTTTTAGGAAGAAATTGAACACTGACCTGGATCATGAAAGATGAATGAAGTCTGCACATTGGCACAGGTAGAAGAAAGTCAGATAGAATTTCAAGAGCAGGACATGGCCTAAGCAGAGAAAGAGCTGCCTCTAATTTTCACTACTTGAGCTTACATTCACAGATAGTAGCTGGATCCTATCAGACCCATTTCAGGGTCTACCTGCAACACCAGAGAGATTTTATTTCTTGTCTGTCTTTGACTATGACCAGTTTTGTCTATAATGATTGCAAATGGTTACAATATGTTTTTATGGAAACCAATTTAAGTATTAGATATTTGTTAATCTCTATTTAATTATCTAGAGTATGTTACTAATTACCATAATGCTTAGCATATTACAGCAACAAATATCTATTATCTCACATCATTTATAAGGGTCAGGAATCCAGGAGCAGTGTGGCTGGCTGGTTCTGGCTCTGGGTCCCTGAGGAGGTCACAGTGAAGCTGTTGACCAGGCTGTAATCTTCTGATGGTATGAAGGATCCACTTCCAAGCTCATTCATATAGACGTTGGCAGGAGGCTTCAGTTCCTCACCGTGTGGGCCCCTTCATAGGGAACGTCATGACTTGGCAGTTGAACATGCTGAGCATGTGATCTGAGAGAATGAAAGCAAGACAGAGCAACCAAGATAGAAACTGCAGTGTCTTTTATAATTTAATTTCAGAAGTCATATACCCTCACCTATGCTTTATTTTGTTGGTCACACAGACCAACCCTGGTACAACATGGTAAGAAACTATACTGGGGGTGGGGTTTATCAGAGACCATACTGGAGACCGACTACCACATTCTGTATAACTTCCATATAAATTAGCATTGACACATATATAGTGTTTCAACAGGAAAAAGTGAGAATAGCTCATCTAACAATTGCAGACTCATACAGAGTCTTTGAAACTCTTTCTCTAGTCTTGTGATTCTAATGTTCTAGGAATTTTAGGATTACAATAGAAAGTACTCACTGATTGTATTAGTCCCTTTTCATGCTGCTGGGAAGAAAAAGAGGTTTAATGGACTTACAGTTACACATGGCTGGGGAGGCCTCACAAACATGGTGGAAGGCAAGAAGGAACAAGTCACATCTTACATGGATGGTGTGGGGCAAAGAGAACTTGTGTAGGAGAACTCCCATTTTCAAAACCATCAGATCTCATAAGACTTATTCACTATCATGAGAACAACACAGGAAAGACTCATCCCCATGATTCAATTACCTCCCACCAGGTTCCTCCCACAACATGTGGGAATTGTGGAAGTTACAATTCAGGATGAGATTTGGGTGGAGACACAGCCAAATTATATCCATCTGCCCTGGCCCCTCCCAAATCTCATGTCCTCAAATTTCAGAACCAATCATGCCCCCTCAACTGTCCCCCAAAGTCTCAACTCATTTCAGCACTAACTCAAAAGTCCATAGTCTAAAGTCTCATCTGAGAAAAGCCAAGTCTCTTCAGCCTATGAGCCTAAAAAATCAAAAGCAAGTTAGTTACTCCCTAGATACAATGGGGGTACAGGCATTGGGTAAATACAGTCATTCCAAATGGGAGGCATTGGTCAAAACAAAGGGGCTACAGGCCCCCGGCAAGTCCAAAATCCAGCAGGGAGTCAAATCTTAAAGCTTCAAAATGATCTCCTTTGACTCCATGTCTCACATCCAGCTCATGCTGATGCAAGAAGTAGATTCTCATGGTCTTGGGTAGCTCTGCCCCTGTGGCTTTGCAGGGTACAGCCTCCCTCCCAACTGCTTTCACAGGCTGGCATTGAGTGTCTGCAGCTTTTCTAGGTGCACAGTGTAAGCTGTTGGTGCATCTACCATTCTGGGATCTGGAGGATGGTGGCCCTCTACTCACAGCTCCACTAGGTGGTGCCCCAGTAGGGACTCTGTGTGGGGGCTCCAACCCCACATTTCCCTTCTGCACTGCCCTAGCAGAGGTTCTCCATGAGGGTTCCACCCCTGCAACAAACTTCTGCCTGGGCATCCAGGTATTTCCATATGTCTTTTGAAATTTAGGTGGAACTTCCCAAACCCTAATTCTTGACTCGTGTGTACTCACAGGGTCAACATCACATGGAAGTTGCTAAGGCTTGGGGGTTGCACCCTCTGAAGACACAGTCTGGGCTCTATGTTGGCACCTTTCAGCCTTGGCTGGAGCCAAGGATGTAGAACACCAAGTCCCTAGGCTGCACACAGCATGGGGACCCTCAGCCCAGCTCAAGAAACCACTTTTTCCTCCTAGGCCTCCAGGTCTGTGATGGGAAGAGCTGCTGTGAAGACCTCTGATATGCCCTGGAGACATTTTCCCCATTGTCTTGGGGATTAACATTTGGCTCCTTGTTACTTATGTGAATTTCTGCAGCTGACTTGAATTTTTCCTCAGAAAATGGGATTTTCTTTTCTATTGCATTATCAGGCTGCAAATCTTCTGAACCTTTATGCTCTGTCTCCCTTTTAAAACTGAATGCCTTTAACAGCACCCAAGTCACCTCTTGAATGCTTTGCTGCTTAGACATTTCTTCTGCCAGATACCCTAAATCATCTCTCTCGAGTTTAAAGTTCCATAACTGTCTAGGGCAGGGTAAAATGCCTCTGGTCTCTTTGCTAAAACATAGCAAGAGTCCCCTTTATTCCAGTTCCCAAAAAGTTCATCTCTCTCTAAGACCACCTCAGCCTGGATTTCATTGTTCATATCGCTAACAGCATTTTGAGCAGAGCCATTCAATAAGTCTCTGGGAAGTTCCAAGCTTTCCCACATGTTCCTGTCTTCTTCTGAGCCCTCCAAATTGTTCCATCCCCTGCCTGTTACTCAGTCCCAAAGTTGTTTCCACATTTTCAGGTATCTTTTCAGCAGTGCCCCACTCTACTGGTACCAATTTACTGTATTAGTCTGTTTTCACACTACTGATAAAGACATACTTGAGAGTGGGAAGAAAAAGAGGTTAAATAAATGGCCTTACAGTTCCACACAGCTGGAGAGGTCTCATGAACATGGCAGAAGGCAAGGAGGAGCAAGTCACATCTCACATGGAGGACAGTAGGCAAAGAGAGCTTGTGCAGGAAAACTCCCATTTTCAGAACCATCAGATTGCATGAGACTTATTCACTATCACAAGAACAGCACAGGAAAGACTTCCCCCCATGATTCAATTGCCTTCCACCAGGTTCCTCCCACGACATATGGGAATTGTGGGAGTTGCAATTCAAGATGAGATTTGGGTGGGGACACAGCCAAACCATATCACCAATATTTCAAGTCCTTACCAATGGGTTACTGAAATGTGAATACATGTTTTACAATCTCTAAATATTATTTCTGACATCTCTACTTATAAGCTAATAATATTTTGTAATTGAACAAAAGTGGAAATTGTAATCTATAGGTAAATTCCCAAAGCTTGGAAATCTGTTTCAACTGTAGCAATAATCTTTAGTTGTTCTGCCAGATATCATAAACACGTATATTCTTTGAATGAGGCTTTTGGCTTGGTACAAGGCATTATTTGGGAATATATATATATGTGTGTGTGTGTGTGTATACACACATATACATATATACATATACATACATATATACATATATATGCATGTATATATATTTCCTAATCCATTGTACACTGTTTGGTAGAACTATTATATTTATTATACATGATTATACTGATGTTCCTTATTTACGAATCCCACTTCTGAAATTTTAATTTATCCAATTTATAAAGTAAGGAATGAATTCAGTGTTTGTTCTCTGAAGACTTAGAGTTTTGTATGTGCAGAACAATAAGGCCTGAGCATTACAGCAGGGCCAACAAACTATAGTCTGTGGGCCAAATCCAGCCTGTCACCTCTTTTTGTAAATAATGTTTTATTAAAACACAGCTGGCAGGGCACAGTGGCTCATGCCTGTAATCTCAGAACTTTGGGAGGCCAAGATGAGTGGATCACCTGAGGTCGGGAGTTCAAGACTAGCCTGGCCAACATGGCAAAACCCCATCTTTACTAAAGAAATACAAAAATTAGCCAGGCGTGGTGGTGGGCGCCTGTAATCCCAGTTACTTAGGAGGCTGAGGCAGGGAGAATCGCTTGAACCCGGGAGGCGGAGGTTGCAGTGAGCCAAGATCGTGCCACTGTACTCTAGCCTGGGTGAGAGAATGAGGCTCTGTCTCAAAAAACAAACAAACCAACAAAAAACAGTTGTGTCTATTTATTTTTATATTTTCTGTAGCTACAATGGCAGAGCTGGGTAGTTATGACAGAAACTGTGTGACTCATAAAGCCTAAAATATTTACTACCTAGCCCTTTATATTGCTAACATCTGCTTTAGAAGTCATTTTGAAGTCCTAAATTTAAAAATCAGGGTAAGTTAGAAAGATACATTTTACCTATATGTAGTGGTATTTTTTGGGTGAGTTTGATAAGGAAGAGATCTTATTGAATGTATATATTTATGGTTTTAGGTTGGTGCTAAAGTAATTGTGGTTTTTACCATTGAAAGTAATGGCAAAAACTGCAATTACTTTTGCACCAACCTCATAATTGACTAGGAATGGGAATATAGAAGAAAGTTTGGTATACTTATTTGGCAGATGGGGAGTGGGTGGGAAAAAATAATTCCTTTGGTTTTAGGCATTTAGAAGTCTCACAACTTCTTTGTTAGGTGGGTAGAATTCATTTATACTTAGTTAGAATTGAGCAACTGAGAGGTGTGGTGACTTGCAACTGTCATCATCACAAACCAAGCATGAGACATCATTATGCCCAGAACAGGTATCTCCTGACTCCAAGTCCAGGCAAACGCTCTTGCCTTTGTACAACATAGCCATTCCCTGAGCTGTGTGGTGTGCTCAATATAAGACATACACAACCTAAGATTTTGCAAAGTTAGTGGAAAATGGTTAGTAGTTCTACTACTGGTTTATTGCTTTCTTAAGAATATCTTAGTCTGGTGTGGAGAGTTTCTCCTCCTTACAATGTAGTCACAGATAGATTCAAGGAGATTTCTGAAAGAGAGTCTGAAGATAGAGACTGAAGGATTTCTGGATTATCAAATTCCTAAAGGGAGGCATAAATATGGCCAGGGTTACCAGGGAAAGCCTGATTAGATTTTAAAATGCCAGTGTAGAAATAATGCATCCTTAAGTTTTAGAAACTAGTCAAAAGAAATATAAGCTCTTATATGGAGGAAACTGAGTCTATAGGCAAGTTTTAATAACAATGCAGAAAAAACGACAATGTTTTCAATTCCGTAGCAATGAAATGTTAAGAGTATCTCACCAAACTACTATGAAGACAGTCACAAATTAAAATCTATAATAATTCCACAAGAGAGTTCCTTACTTTATTTTCTTCTTAAAGAGTCTTCTTCAAGGTTCTTCAGTGATTAACAGAAAAACTTAAAAGTTCTGCTTCTAGAATTATTAGAGCAATAATAAAAACTTTCTTTTCAAGTTGCTCATTTGAGCCCTGAAATGAAGACATTTCTGCAGGAGAACAAACATTGAATAACTAAATTCTGTAGGAGTAGGGCCCCCTTAAGTCAAAGATGTCAAAGAACAATCTAGTTCTGGGCATGAAGAGATACCATGGAAAGTGGACCAGCAAGTAGAAAAGCTTTATAGTAAAGACTGACATTTGTATCTCTAGCCTGAATCTCTTCCCCCAGTTCTAGACCTACATGTCTAAGTCCTTTTACCCAGCAGTGTCATTTGGATTGAAGAAGCAACTCAGATTTAACATGTCCCAAATGGAACTTTTGGTCATCAATTCCAAGCTTGCTTCTCTTTTAGTCTTCATTTCAGTTCATCTTTCCAGCTATTCAGGTTCAAAACCTTAAAGACTTTGGCTCCTTTCTTTTATACCCTACATCTAATGTGTCTGCCAATCTTATTGTTTCTATCTGCAAATATATCCACAACTCAACATTCTCACAATTGCTACTGCTACTTTCCTGGTCTGGGTCACAATCATCTGTAATAGTTTCCTAACTGATCTTCCTGCTGCTATCTCCACCTACCCACCACACCCCACTGTGGCCTCCCCATTCAGTCTATTCTCAATATAGCAGCCAGAATAATCCTTTTACAACGTAAGTCAGAGCATGCCACTTCTCTGCTCAAGACTCTGTAGTGGCTCCCCTAATTCATTCTAAGTAAAAACTCTTACTATGATTTTCAAGACTCTACATGTCCTCTCTGTGTCCTTGCTATTCTCTCCTCATTCTCTCTGTTCCAGCCACACTGGCCTGATTGCAATTCCTCCAACATGCCAGGTATGCTCCCGCCTAGTGCCTTTGAACTTGTTCTTACCTCAGCTGTTGTTCCAGGTAGTGTCTGGTTTACTCCCTCATCTCCTACAGGCCTTTACTCAAATGTCACCTTTTTAGAAAGGCTTTCCTTGGATATCTTAATCAAAATTGCAATCTGTTCTAACTTCCCAACTGTCCATCTCTCTCCCTTGCCTTATTCTACTTTTCTCCATAGTATTTATCACCCCTCTAATATACTCTACCTTTTTCTCCACTTTCCTGGCCTGTTCGTTCACTGCTGTATCCTCAGCACTCAGAGCAGTGCCTGGTTCAGAGTAGACAATAAATATTTGCTGAACAAATGAATAAATGACCATTATTGTTACTTTATGTGGCTGGAAATTCCTGAGGTTGGGCTTTGTCATCCTTCTTTCCCTGAGCCCCCTGATTCAGAGAGTTCATTTTAATTCCAGGTACTCCATTCCTGACATTGTGAAGGTCCTTGTCCTCATTTTCTAAAGAGTTTAGGAGACATATCCTGTTGCTCTGAGAAAAGCAAGTCTTTGTTTGGAAACTGTTGGCCAAGTACCCAAGTGAGGGAAACAACCCCAGAGGACTGTTTCTTCTTTCTGCCCCTTCCTCATGGTAGGACTCCCCCTGCTTTGAGTGGACTCTGCTGAGGGTATCGTTGGGATGAGACAACCCTGAGAAGCTTGTTTTACAGCTGGAATGGGAGACACATGTCCCTGGAATGAAGAGACCATGACCCAGAAAGTAGGCATTTTATGCGAAGGGAATGGATACATGTTTGTATCCTGAGATTCATGAGTTTTCATCTCTCTTAATCAGCATATATGCACTAATACTAGAAATCAGACATTGATAGTTTCATGATCTTATAGGTGTTCCTGTGAATTAGGAGGCTTAACCCATCATTTTATCTGTACCTAACCTTCATAGAATAGGCAATATTTTGAAAATCCTAATTTTTTGGGGGGAAATATTTTATAGTTTGACTTTAGATTTACAGCAAATTCTCTTATTCTGAGTATAAAAGATCCCAAATAGCTTGCTAGAAAGTTTTGCATACGCTATTCCTTACTAGGTGACACAAAAGCAGCAACAAATGATATGAAGGCCAATAACAAATAGACTGTGTAAAAGAGAACTAAATGTGGCCTGAGAAGGATTCTGTACTCCTATATTTGAGTCCATGTGGATAAACTGCAACCTAACTTAATAGGTAGACAAGATTGAAAACCTAACTTAAGAGTTTGTGCCTGTAACAATACGTGAGTCTTGGCCAATCACAGCAGCCATACCTCAGCCAGTCATATATACTGCCGAGTGTTCAAACTGTTCAAATAAGGCAAATACCAACCTGTAACGAATCCAGCCATTCCTGTACTTCCCTTCCGATTCCTGTACATCACTTTACTTTTTTCTGTCCATAACTTTGTTCTGACCATGAGGTGCCCCTAGAGTCTCTCTGAATCTGCTATGATTCTGGGGGCTGCCTGATTCATGAATGGTTCATTGCTCAATTAAACACCTTTAAATTTAATTAGGCTGAGGTTTTTCTTTTAACAACTGTCACTAAATGGACTGTCCACAATTATTATATTGGTATCCTACCAAAGGAATATCATTTAGGAAATCAGTATGGTGTTTAGAAACAGAAAAGCCTAATTGAGCATGCTGTGGAATTCTGATGAAATGGAATACAATGAACGTTTTGACAATTGAGGGTTTTGGGTATCTGATTAAGTGCAGTTGATGCTATCTGTATTGCTGTGATTATAGCAAAACACCATGGGATAAATATTCTAATAGCATCCCTCTTCCAAATTAATTGCCACATCTCCCCTGGCTTTGGCTTTGGAGAATCTGGGTCTCATCATGACTGGCCTTGCGTGGTAGCTGGCTTTAGTCCTGGACACCTTCAGTCATCTTGGATAAGACTAAGGGATCTCACAGGTGTGGTTTGGTGGAGAGTGAGTTCCAATGGCCTGAGACTGTCACGTGAGTGAACTTCCTGGGGGCTGTAGTTTCTTATACTTTATAGGGGTCTGCCTCTACCTCAGTCTCTAACTAGTTGTGGTATCCTGGACAAACCAATTCCCCTGATTAGCCCTCATTTTTTTCCATTTTTCAAATGAGTGGGCTGGATTGATTTTCTCTATTGTCCTCTGCAGTGGTAAAGTGCCAGGCTATCAGTAACCTGCCTAACAATAATGACCCCTCACCTTTCTTATTTATCATGATAATATTAATACAATAGCTTTGAGCTATATAATGCTTTATTCGTTTTTAACGTCCACAGAAACTGTGATCGCTTGAGCTAAGAATCATTCAGCACCTCTACAAATAAATCTCCTTTTTCAGGGAGTGGTGTTTAGGAAAGCTTTACAAATGAAATGATCCCAGAGAAAGTGTTTGTAAGACATTTATAAAGAGAAAGAAAGAAAGAAAGAAAGGCAAGAGGAGAAGGCAAACTGTTTTTCTTCAACAAATAATGAGAATCAGTTTGTTTACATGCTTCTTTACATCCCTAATGCTTTAAGAAAGCTTTGTTGCTTAAACTGTAATTTCACAGTCAATTAATCTACCACATAGTGTATGCTGGTATCTGTAGGTTGCTGTTCTAGCCACCCAAATCTCACAAACTGCAAATTTTTTCTTCCTTTTTAGGTTAATTTAAATGTGACTGATGATTTGCACTGGATTTGTAGGGGAAAACACTTTAAAAATTGAATAAAACCCAGAAGAGCCTTTTGTCAGATACAGCTGCATGTTAGATATGACTCATGTTTGACTCTGGTGTATCAGAATATGAGATTTGGATCTTAGAAAGCAGTTCCTGCTCTCCTTTGCTGATGTTTTTTTGTCAAAGTGCAGCATTATGCCAAAGTGTTCAGAGGAAACAGCGTAAAAGAGTCACGTGATTCCCTTCATGATTTTCATGAAAATCCATTGAGAAATAAACAAACGGAACATCTATGAGTTAGCTGGCTTCTGAAGGGGACAAGAGGGAAGAGTACTAGACTGTGTCAGGTTCTCATGTTCAAGTCCCAGCTCTGCTACTTGTTGGAGTGACCTTGGGTGAATCACTGCTCCTTGCTGGCCGTCAGCTCCTTCTGAAAATGGGTTGAGTTGATTGACTGCTATGCCCTCCTCCATGCTTTCAATGTACATGATTTTATGAGTTGAGTCTTTCCATGAATCTTAATTGTTATTAGAGACATATCAGAGAGAAGCCATAGAAATAAACACATTTTCATTTTCAAATATTTTGGAATGTACGTGCAACACATGAACAAAAATTGATAAGTGACTGTGGTCAGTGACAGAATTTTCTGTTGGGGCTGAGGACAGGGTTGTGTTGGCGGTACTTGTGGCTTCTCCAATCATTTGGCTGAAAAAAACATTTTAGGGGTCATCATCTAGTGTTTTAGTTTATGTCTGAATGAGACCGTAAACTTCACAGGACAGGAATTCTGTCTTTTGTGCTTTATGTTCTATAAAGTACCATATAGATTTACACAGCTCTATAAATTATAAGAATAAAAATAAGTGCTGATCCAACACATTCATCCATTTAATATTTAGCAGATTTTAGTGATACCTTCAATATTTTATCCCCAGATATTTTATGGTGTTTGGAGTTTTTATGACGATCTCTCAGAGACAGACTTTAAGTTTAAATTTTGCCTTTTGGAGAGGCATCAACTCTGAATGCTCCTTCTGGGGCCTATTCTTTAGCCATTGAAAGACTCACGGCTGACTTACCTCAGGAGCCTTTTTAAGCCTATCTGCTGTTGCAAGTCGGTTCCCTTTGGGTGACATACAGCACTTTTCATTGCTATGTATACTTTTCCAATTTTACACAATTTATGGGCAGCTCTTTTTAGATGAATCGTTCTAAATCATTGACTTCATCATACCATTTTCTTGCTAAAATCTCGCAATGTTACTAAAATTAAGTTTTAACCTCTCGGCTTGAAATTCAAGGTTCTCTATCAGCAGAGAAACATATTCTAGTATCTTTCACTTGCCAAGCATGCAAGTAAGCAAGCAAGCAAGCAAACAGACTAATTACCAGAAACTTCTCTTGAAGTCACCTATCCTCTATCACTGCTTTATCTGTTTTCTTTATAGCAAGGTTTATTGGAAAGGTTTTCTATCCTCAGTATCCACTTTCTTACCTTCTAGTCACTCTTCAGCCCACTCCAGCCTGACCCTGTCACTCTAGTAAAAATACTTTTTTCATGGTTTCCAACAATTCCCATGTTGCCAAAACCAGTGGCCACTTCCCTGTCCTCCCTATCTTGACCTCTCATCAGTGGTCAGCACATTCTTCTGGTTTTCCTTTTGCCTCTCTCACTGCTTCTTTCAGCTTTTTTTTTTTCTACCTCTTCTACTAGACTTTGGAATGTTGGAAGGTTTCCAAGCTCCGTCTAGAGTCCTCTTCTCTTTCTTCACTTTTTATCTGACTAAGTGTACTCAGCCCCATGGCTTTAAATATCCTTTACAGGCTGATGAGTATTTTTTAAAATATCTTTAATGACTCCCCTGGACTCCAGACTTTTGTAGCCAGCCATCTACTTTCGATCTCTACTTGGATATTATAGCTAAACACAGTCAGCTCTCTTCCCAGTATCCACTTTTCCCTACTAGAACCTTGATATTGTTTGGGATAGCAATGTGCCTAGCTAAGAACAATATTTTCTAGACTCTCCTCCAACTATGGGTAGCCATGGGAGATGCCAACCAAAATCTTCTGGGGCTTTCTGGAAACTGTTTAACCTTGATGTAGACACACATCATTCCTGATATGGTTTGGCTGTGTCCCCACCCACAATTTATCTTGAACTGTAGCTCCCATAATCCCCACCTGTCATGGAAATGACCTAGAGGGAAGTAATTGATTCATTTGGGTGAGTTTTTCCCACGCTGTTCTCATCATAGTGAATAAGTCTCATGAGATCTGATGGTATTATAAGGGACTTTCCCCCCTGTTGCGCTGCACTTCTTACTGATGCCATGTGAAGAAGGATGTGTTTGCTTCCCCTTCCGCCATGATTGTAAATTTCCTGAGGCCTCCCAAGCCATGCTGAACTATGAGTCAATTAAACCTTTTTCCTTTATAAATTACCCAATCTTGGCTATGTCTTTTTTAGCAGCATGAGAACAGATTAATACACTTCCTCATTTTGCTTCCTTCTTATTCCTGCCTGAAACTTGGACCAGAAGTTGGAGATAGAACACATATTGTAATCACGGGGCAGCTGTAGAATGAAAGCCATTATTTTTCTGGTGCTTGAGCAGGAAGAAAAAGGGATCCCTGAGTAGCTATATCAACCATATGTGGTTACATCTTCTTGTTTTTTTTTCCATATGAGAAAAATAAATGCCTTACTGATTAGGCCCTTGCTACCAGGTTTCTGCAGGTAGTTCCTACCCATGAGAGATATAGGTATAAAACAGCAATAAAAAATAACATGTCTAATAAGGAACTCTCTTGATTTTCCCCTGTCCACTGACCACATTCTTTTTCAAGTCATCCCCATTTCAGTAAGAGGTTTCACCATCTTCCGGACTGCTCAAGTCAAAAGCCTAGATGTCATCCTTGGTTCTTCTCTTTCCCTTCTCCCCTCTTCTATCAAAATCACCAGCATGTCCTTCATGTTCTGCTTTCAAAATACACCTCTAGACTGTTCACTTCTCTCACTCTTGGGGCCACCCCCAAAGGTCCAGCCTGTGTCTTTGCTACAGGCTTCCTCTGATCATCTCCCTGCTTCATTCCTTACCCCTTCCTCCATTATCCATTCTTCTCATAGCTACCAGTGAGCTTTAAAAAATATAAATTACATCACTTAACCTGTTTACCAGAACTACTTGCCCAAACCTAAAATAATTTAATGACTTTCTGTTGCAATTAAAATAAAGGGTAGGAAAGGGCTGACAGTCCATCCCTGCCTGCTCTGCTGAGGTGGCCCACCACTCTCCCTCTCTCTTTCCCCGTGTGCCTGCCATGTCAGCCTTCTTTCTGTCTTTGAATATGAATGTGAATGATTTTTCTCCACAGGACAAATGCTCTTGCTGTTCCCTCTGGCTGATACCTGCAGGTTGACTCATCCTCATAATTTAAGTCTTGGCTCAAATGTTACTGGAAAGGGGTCCCAATTCAGACCCCAGAGAGGGTTCTTGGATCTCATGCAAAAAAGAATTTGAGGTGAGTCCATACAGTAAATTGGAAGCAAGTTTATTAAGAAAGTAAAGGAATAAAAGAATAGCTATTCCATAGGCAGAGCAGCCCAGAGGGCTGCTGGTTGCCTATTTTGATGGTTATTTCTTGATTATATGCTAAACAAGGGTGGATTATTCATGCCTCCTCTTTTTAGAACTATAGGGTAACTTCCTGATGTTGCCATGGCATTTGTAAACTGTCATGGCGTTGGTGGGAGGGTAGCAGTAAGGATGACCAGAGGTCGCTCTCATTGCCATCTTGGTTTTGGTGAGTTTTGGCCGGTTTCTTTACTGCAACCTGTTTTATCAGCAAGGTCTTTATGACCTGTATCTTGTGCCGATCTTCTAGTTCATCCTGTGACTTAGAATGCCTAACCATCCTGGAAGGCAGCCTGGTAGGTGTCAGTTTTATTTTACCCAGCCCCTACTCAAGATGGAGTTGCTCTGGTTCATATGCCTGTGACACAAACACTGTCTCCTGAGAGTGGCCTTCCCTCAGCACCCTGATGGAAGCAAGCAGTCTCCTTGACCTGGAATGCCTATTCTTTTATTTACCTCCAAATCAAATCAAATCTACCTGGAGTATTGTAATCTCTGAAAAGACTTTCCTGGATTACTCTACTCCACAAAGACTTTTTTGTTTCTTGATCTCTATAGGACTTACCTGTGCCAACTTTTCCAGAATATGACTATACTAGACCCCGTCTGTGCTGCTGTCAAGTTGTTTGGTATGCATGTCTCCTTTTCCTACATAGAGAGTAAACTTTCTTTGTTTTTGTTTTTTGACAGGGTCTCACTCTGGTTGCCAAGGCTGGAGTGCAGTGGCAGGATCTCAGCTCCCTACAGCCTTGACTTCTTGGGCTTAGGTAATTCTCCCACCTCAGCTTCCTGAGTAGCTGGGATTATGGGCATGCACCACTATGCTGGCTAAATTTTTGTATTTTTAGTAGAGATGGGGTTTTGCTATGTTGGGTTTTGCAGGCTGGTCTCAAACTCCTGGACTCAAGAAATTTGCCCTCTTCAGCCTCCCAAAGTGCTGGGTTTACAGGCTTGAGCCACTCACTGTGCGCAGTGTAGTGTAAACTTTTTGAAAATGGCAGGTGTATTAGTCCATTCTCACATTGCTATAAAGAACTACCTTAGACTAGGTCAATCCTAAAGAAAAGAAGTTTAATTGGCTCATGGTTCCACAGGCTGTACAGGAAGCATGGTTGGGGAAACCTCAGGAAACTTACAGTCATGGCAGAATGCTAAGGGGAAGGCCGTATGTCCTACATGACTGGAGCAGGAGGAAGACAGAGTGAATGGGAAGGTGCCACACACTTTTAAACAACCAGATCTCATGAGAACTCTATCAGGAGATAGCACTAGGGGGATGGTGCTAACCCATTAGAAACCACCCTATGATGCAATGACCTCCCACCAGGCTGCACTTCCAACACTGGGGATTACAATTCAAAATGAGATTTGGGTGGAGGCGCAGATCCAACCCATATCGGCAGATTTTGAATTTTCTTTCATGACTTGAGTGCTTGCTAATAACTTGAGTGCTTGGCTCATGGTGGGGGCTTAAAAATATATATCAATTTAGTGATGTTCATATTTTCTAAAAATGATTCTTTTATAGAAATCATCTGCTTTTGTCTTTACCCTGGAGGGCTTTTGAGGTAAATGGCTCCCTGCTGGATTATAAAAAGAATCTACTAACGCTTTAATTTTTCATTTTGTCTCTGTGGCTAAAATCAAGGTAGGCTCCCAGTATATTAGAAAATAAAGTATGTTTTGCAATAATTTTCTTTCAGTTGGATTCAGAACTGAAAGTGAAGGTAGTCATGGTATTGATTGACATTTCTTTTTTCCGTGAATATGCATACATGTTGGTGGGAAATGCAGAGCCCAAAATGTGATGGTGAGCTTTAGCTTTTAGAAGTTTTGTTGCAATGTAGAGAAAGTTGCATTTGTCTCTATTCAAAATGATGCTATGGATCATTTTCAGTAGGGCTGGAGTTCTGGTTGATTTTTCCAGAAGTGATTAGCAATTATGGATTTGTGCAGATTTGCCCATTCTTCTTTCCTGGTATCCATGGCAACCAAAATGGTACATCTTTGAGAAGCTTAATGGGGACAATCAAGGGAGGTTTTCTTGGTGAAAAGCAAGCTGGTCAGTTTGAGGTTTCAGTCTCCACCTCAGGTCTCATTAGCACCCAGTCATTATCAAGCTGAAAGAACCAGCCCAGGAAATAAACAATTACTCTGTAAGGGTATCTTATTCTCACTTTTTTTTTGAGATTTGCAATAACTGAAATTTAGTCAAAATTCAATAAAGCTAGAACTAGCCATCTCTTCAAAATTTGTTCATTTCTTGTGGCAGTGAGGCTGGCCATCCTGCAAATGAACCCTGCTCAATCCTGTCCAGATCTAGCTTTGCTTTGCATTCAGAAAAGTTCAGCTGAAGTTTAAATACAATCTATAATAAAAGAAATGAATCTTTAATAATATGAAAGATCAAAACCCAGAGAAATTTCAGTCAGTTGGGGTTATCACAGAACACTGTTTCTCAGATATAGTTACCATATTTTAAGGGGATTGTAAAATTCTCCATATGTTTACAAGCAGGATCTAAGGAGCAATAATCTCAAAACAGGCACTCCGGAAATATTAAGTAAATTTAATACCACTCCTTCTAGTAAAAGTAAAGAAAAGCTTCAACGTAACAATTTGAAAAGTATGAATCGATTATGTGCACACTAAATATTGTAAATCAATAGCAATTGCTCTAAATGGCATCTTGGCTATAGTTCTTAGAGAAAAGATGTCTTTTTCTTTTTACATCCCAGGGCTACATTTTTATCTTTTTATTTTAATTGAGGTTGTATGAGGAAAGTAGTTTTCTCTTTGAAATGTATCCATTGACTTGACACCTAACTAATCCACTTTATGCTGTGTGTCTAGGCAATGTTCTGTGCATCTCAGTGGAAAGGTTATCTGCACTAATGGATCTTTGCCAAACTTCTGCTGGTGTTCACTGCTTAGGTAGTGGAAGACTAGAGAACAATGTGTATGCATGTTTTGGTGCTGAGAGTTTTCCATGAACAGATGGCAAAACGATAAACTAAAAACATATGCACTGCATTGTAAACATTTCCTCCTGAGTGATTTGGCAGACTGACAATTATCAGACAAGAAAAGTGAGGTTGTTCAGAGCCATAGGAAAAATTTAATCCTTGAAAATAAGGAACTAGGCAGGAAGTTATTTGCATATTTAACTCTCAAAACAAAGAAGTGAGTTCCTCCAACTGAGATGTTATTTTTGATCTCAACTGTGGGAGACCCATGATTTGTATCAGTTTGGGGTTTGATATCTTCCATTAATTACGCAAGAGTCTTCTGCGCAGGTTTCTTTAAGAAGTTTGTTAAATAATTTATTTTTAAGTTTTATCTCCTCTCAGAAAATCCAGAGTGCTTTAACAGGGGCTGCTTTGGGGGACTCCCAAAGTAGGCCTTTCCTAAAAGAACTTTCTGAAGTAGACTCGGGAAGATCTGGAGAAAGAGACTTAGACACTGAGTTTCAGTTTTCTAAGGAAGGCTTCACAAAAGATGAAAGGAAGGGACAGGTTCCAAGAAGGATTTCTCTGAACAACCAGTCAGAGAAGGGAGGTCATTTTCCCTGTGGGCTGCCCTTGCCCCTGGTCCTCTTTAGATCTGGCACCTGAGGCTCACATCAGTTCAGGGCTCTTTTTGGTATCCCTCTGGGAAGGTACTGAGCATTCTATCTCCTCCAGGTCACCACTACTTTCCCATGGAGCAATGTCTACCTCCCAGTAGGCTCTGTTTCTCCGTGGTGAAGCCAACTTGGTGGTGGGTGTACCATCTTGTTCTGGGCCTCTTCTAAGGCCATGTGGCAGCACCAAAGCACAGTGTGATGGTGACATGGGCTTAAGAAGAGGCCCGTGTTTGGTCGGGCGCGGTGGCTCAGGCCTGTAATCCCAGCACTTTGGGAGGCCGAGGCGGGCGGATCACGAGGTCAGGAGATCGAGACCATCCTGGCTAACACGGTGAAACCCTGTCTCTACTAAAAATACAAAAAATTAGCCGGGCGTGGTGACGGGTGCCTGTAGTCCCAGCTACTCGGGAGGCTGAGGCAGGAGAATGGCGGGAAACTGGGAGGCGGAGCTTGCAGTGAGCCGAGATGGCGCCACTGCACTCCAGCCTGGGCGACAGAGGGAGACTCTGTCTCAAAAAAAAAAAAAAAAAAAAAAAAAAAAAAAAAAAAAAAAAAAAGAAGAAGAAGAGGCCTGTGTGGAACAAGAGGAAAATTAATCTCCAGTAAACAAAATAATGGCAAAGAGGAGAGACAGTGTATCAAAAAGCATGTGGGCAGATTCTCATGAGAACTGCAATGAGGAGGATGACACATCTCTCCCAGTCCTCTGGCACCCACAACAGCTGGCTCTAGTGACCACTTCTAAGTGGAGAGGAAAATAACTTTTTAAAACATGTATAGGTTTTGTAGAGCAATTATAGGTTTACAGAAAAAACTAAACAGAAAGACCAGAGTTCCCACCTACTCTCTCCCGTCCCTGCAATTTCCCCATTGTTAACATATTGCATTGATGTGGTACATTTGCTACAGTCGATGAGCCAATATTGATAGATTATTATTAACTAAAATCCACGGCTTACATTAGAGTTCACTGTTTATGTTACAAACCTCTATGGCTTTTGCCAGATGCCTAATGATATGTTTCTACCACTTTAGTATCACATAGAATCGTTTCATTGTCCTAAAAATCTTTTATACTCTCTTTGTACAGTTTGTTCTTCCACCCCTCACCTACCAATCCCTGGCAACCGTGAATCACTGATCTTTTTACTACCTCTATAGCTTTGCTTGTTCCAGAATGCTAGATAGCTGGAATCATACAGTTTCAGACTGGCTGCTTTTACTTAGCAATACGAATTTAGGTTTCATCTGTGTCTTTTTGTGGCTTGATAACTCATCTCTTTTTATGACTGAATAATATTCAGTCGTATGAATTACCGCATTTTGTTTATCCATTCACCTATTGAAGGTCAACTTGTTTGTTTCTGATTTTGGTAATTATGAACAAACGGCTATTAAGATCTGTATGCAGTTTTTTTGTGGATGCAAATTTTCAGCTTATTTGGGTAAGTACCAAGAAATACAATGCTGGATAGTATGGTAAGAATATATTTAGTTTCGTAAAAAACTGACAAATTGTCTCCCAAAGTAGCTGTACCATTTTGCATTCTCACAGGCAATGGAGGAAGGTTCCTGGTGCTCCAGCTCCTCACATCCTCGCCAGCATTGGTGTTGTCAGTGTTTTGGGTCTTAGTCATTGCTATAGGTGTGTAGTGGTATCTCATTGTTGTTTTAATTCACATTTCCCTGATGTGAGTTTTCCCACATCTTTTCATGTGCTTGTTTGCCATCCATATATATATATCTTCTTTGGTGAGACATCTGTTCAGATCCTGCCCACTCTTTAATGAGGTTGTCTTCTTATTGTTGAATTTTAAAGAGTTCTCTGTATATTTTAAATACAAGCCCTTTATTAGATTTTTGTTTTGCAAATATATCTCCTGGCAGGTATGTTTCTCTTAGCCTATTGCTTGTATTTTTGTTTTCTTAACAGCATCTTTTAGAGCAGGAGTTTTTAATTTGGAAAATTGGGGGGGGGGAAGTTTTGAAATATTAGAGGTGCCAAAGTAGTTGTGGTTGGTGAGGGAAGAAGAGGAGAGAGGAAGAAGGAATTGTAAAAGAGTATTGCTGTGACCTACATACTTCATTCAGAATATTTGAGAAATGCAAGTAAAGAGCTTGAGTGAGTCTGAACCCATGTTGTGGTTGTTGGACTGTGCTTGAATGTGAGGACTCGGCCCCTGAACTGTGTGGGCACAGCTTTCCTGTGCTCTGTGACTCTGGGTGGCTGAAGATGAGCATCACACGAACACACGTGAAAGGCCTAAGGCAATTGGTAGGGGTGCTGTAAATGTGAGTGTGCTTTGTATAGGAACACTGTGGGCACGTGGGACTGCCTGAGAGCAGTCCGGACACAACCAGTGCCACCCCAAGGGCCTCGTTGCTGTTCTTGTTGTGACTCCACCTCTTTCATCCCTCTGCATTGAAAGGGAAAGAGAGGAGTCAGCCTCACTCCAATTTTATTTTATTTCATCTTTTATACTTTCAATTTTTCTTTCAGACTCAGGGGGTACGGGTGCAGATTTGTTACAAGGCATATTGCATGATGCTGAGGTTTGAGGTGTATCACATCAGGATCCCATCACCCAGGATCACTGCAATTTTACAAAGGCTAGTTCAGAAGCTTTATTCTTGGTATCATAGTTTCCAGCTATATGAGTTTCACATACAAGAGGAAATTGTGGGTTGAGGAGTCTGAAAGAATTTAAAGCCATAAATTGAGATTTTAATTAATTCGGAGGCCAATATGCTATATTTGTGATCATTAAGACAGAGTGTTGATTGAAGTGCAGTATTGCACTTTCTCTAATAAAAGGGTTTTCTTTTTCTAAGTAAGTGAATAGATTAAACATGATGGTAAGGGATAAGATTTTCTCACTTTAGAAAATGCAGTCCACACAGGACAACTGATCAGGTTCAAATCTTGTCTTTTCCATTTGCTGGCCAAGAATTACCTCCTTTGAGCCTCTCGGGTTTCTCATCTTAAAATGGCATCAGTGACATTACTGCAATTGCAAGGCTGGGCTGACTAAGTGAAACAGAGCACATGAACCTCCTGGCACCATGACTGGAAGGGGGATGATGCTCTGCACCTGTTTTTTTCACCCACTTTGTATTACAAGAAGTGTGCTCTTCCAAGTCCTCTGCTGGAATGATCTACTCTCCATCCTTTAGAAAATACCCTGTGAACTCCTGCTTCTGTAATTTTGCTTATTATTTCTTCTATCTTGTGTATATCTTCCTTCTCCTCTTCAGCTGTCCAACTCTTTGATGGCTGCACTAGTTGCTTTTCTAGAGGGCTGGGATGCTTTCCCCATTCTCATCTCCTTAGTCAGTCATGGCATTTGGTACCCACTGCAGTGCACTGCTTTGTGTTGTTCATATGCACATGCCTTTCAATCACCTTGATCATATCCCTCCAGCATCACTTCTTTTGTCAGCATCACCTTTTTTACTGGGTCCTTCATGGTGTCCTTTTAATATCAGCAAATCGAGTGTAGTAGATGCTCACTTAATAATCGATATTTGGATTACAAATCATCTTAATGAGTTTATTAAGTTGCCCTAGAACCTTCCTTACTATGCAATGCTTTGTTAATTCTATTTGGATTCCTTTGCAAAATTTGTTTCTTTTAAAGTTGGTTTTTTTTTTTTTTTTTTTTTTTTAAGTAAAAAGAAAGATTAAGTAAGCTGTGGCTCATCAAAAAAGATGCTTGGGAAGATTTTTAAAAAATACCATAGGGAAATACTTGTGTTGTCATGTTAAAATTAAATTGGAGCATGTAAAAGTATGCATATAGCATGATAACAACTACATATGCTATTGTTTAAAAAAACTGTGAAACTGCTAGTAACTAAATCAGGCCCAAGCATAAATATTAATTCTTTTTTTGGAACTAAAATAACTATTATTTTCTTTCCATTTTATTTGAAGAAAGAATGTTTTTGTGGGCAAAATTATTCTCTGCATGGTTAACTACTTGCTGTGAATGAAGACCTATTCTGCTTCTTTCCACTAGAGGTCACTGTGGTTCTTTAGTTATTTTTTCCATTTGGCATCCTGTTAGTAGGGGTAAAAGGATTCTGTCATGGTTATTATTTTTAGCAAAGTTAAGAGAAATGTTAAAATGATAGCCTCCTTTTTTAAATACAAAGAAACATTTTCCGGAGCTATTGTACTTCTTTTCAGATTTCCTATTCCAGGCCATAACTGTCATAAACATTTCTATTTTACATTGGCGACCCAAATTTAATTTATTAGCGTGAAGCATTATCACTATACTATTTATTCTGCTATTAAAACAGAATTGCACCCATGCTTTCTATGTATGAAAAATAGAAGACTAACCCTTTCTATTTCTTGTTCAGCTTTATTTTTTTGAAGATTGTTTCCCAGCAGTACAGAAACATGGCTTCTAGAAGAACTTGTTAGTCATGGAGTATTAAAATCGATTAATGACACATGAGATGTGCACATATAGGGACCATTTTGAAGGTGAATGCAGGATATCCAACAAATTCTACCAATAAACTACTGTGTCTTTAAAAGAATTTCTCCCTGGTAAATTCAGTAGGAATACAGGCTATGTTTTTCTGTTTGAAAAATGATTAAATATTAAGAATTAGAGAAAGGAAATATAGCTCCAAATATTAATAGGATGCATGCTGAGTGTAACATCACCCAAAATGTCTAAGCAACATGATAACCAAGGTCCTCAGTTCTCCTACTGGAGTCAAGTTCATTTCACTATAAACCAAGAAGCTCTAAATTTTATAATGTTTTGAAAACCCTTATTCTTCCTTCTCATTCTCTGTTTGCTATTTGCAGTCTTGAAAAATGGGATCACCTCACAAGACCGTATTTATTTTTCATAGTCTGGGCCATTTGGTTCCTGTTGTGTTCTTATTCTTAGGGCATTATTGCTAAATTCACAGTAATTTCCCCCAATTCAAATTGTGTCTCAATAAATTTCAAAGTTGATTATCCATTTTTTATTTTGGACCCTAAATTTAGCAGTACTAGAGAGATTTGGATATGTGTGGCATACTGGAAACCCACCGACCACTCCAACAATCTACAATATGCTTTGAAAAATCTGTACAACATTTGCTTCCGTCTTCTGACTAGAATGCACAGCTCCAGTTCCCTAAGTTTGCTGAACATGCTGAGGCCCAGGCTGTAAGCAGCAGATGAGACTGACTGCAGTGGGGCGTCCTGCTGCGCTTTGAAGCTTTTCTTTTTCATTTCCTGCAAACCCAATATCTGTTCTTGCTTTTGGAGGCAACTTTTACAACTGGGTATGTCTAAAGTGAAATAATTAATAATTGTCTTGAAACAGTTAACAAAAGATAACTGGCTGGCTATGACTTTTTTTTTTGAAAACCACTCTCTTTTTTTCCTTCAAAGGATGTGTTCACCTTTCTGTCATTAATCCTGAGTCCTCCAAGGCCATTTAGAAATATTATTTCCTTGGGGCTCTCTGCCATTGTGGTTTCTATTATTTAGTCCAGTGTTTCTCAAGCTTGTAAATAATATACTTGGGAATGCATATTTTTGGCAGGGAAGGAAGTATGTCATGGTGGTTTTGGAGTCAGAAAAACCTGCTTTTGAGCCTTACTTCTACAACTTACTAGCCATGTGACTTTCAAACTTTATAACCTCATTAATTTTGGGATCCTTTATATTAAAATGAAGATACAAACAATGGTAAATAGGATAATGTGTATAAAATGAGTAACACCATGTCTGACACATGATAAATACTCAACATGTGATAGGGCTTAGTAGTAATTCAGTTGAACCTTGAACAAAAGGGATTTGAACTGTCTGAGTCCATTTATACATGGATAGTTTTCAATAACTATATTGGAAGGTTTTTGGAGATTTGCAACGATTTGAAAAACCTTGTGAATGAGCTGTGTAGACTAGCTATATTGAAAAAAAATTAAGAAAAGTTAGGTGTTTAATGAATGCATAGAATATATGTGGATACTAGAATATTTTATCATTTGCTACCATAAAGTATATATAATTTAATCTATTATAAAATGTTGAAATTTATCAAAACTTATGCATAAAAACTTACAGACTGTATAAGGCACCATTCCAAGTCCAGAGAAATGTAAACAAATGTAAAGATGCAGCATTAAATCACAACTACATAAAATTAACCATAGTACTGTTGTGCCCTGAGTTCCAAGACCCCCCTCAAAGATGACCACCAGAAACCGAAGTCAAAGCCAAGCAGCCGGGATCACTTTATTGCAGGTTCGAACCCGGACCTCTCTCCGTACAGGCGTAGTCAGGAGGGCAAGAGAGAGGTCTCGAGCACAGCTCA
>NC_045443.1:55485492-55691076 GCF_002776525.5 Piliocolobus tephrosceles
GTAATCAGAACAGAACAGAACAGGACAGGGACTTTCACAACGCTTGTCCATACAAGGTCTGGAATCTATGGATAACATAACCGGTTAGGTCAGGGGTCGATCTTTAACCAGGCCCAGCTGCCCGGGCTGTCTGCCTGTGGATTTCATTTCTGCCTTTTATTCTTTTCAGTACATACTTTAGAAGTATAATAATTTCATAGCCCCCTCCTGTTGCTATTGCAGTGGGCTCAAGTATTGTAAGTATCTGCTTAAAATCCTGTGTGACTAATCATCTCCAGTAAACTACATATCACAGTAAAGTGTGACCTGTTACACTTCTTTTGTATTTTTCATCATGTTTAGTGCAACCTTGTGAACCTTAAGTCACATCGTGGGACCCGTACAAAATGCCACTAATGATTCTGGAGGTGCTCACAAGAAGCAGATAAACGTCATGACATGACGTTACAAGAAAAAGCTGGATTCCTTGATGTGTACCACAGATTGAGGGCTGCAGCTACAGTTGCCTCTATTTCAAGATAAATGAATCCAGCATAACGATTATTGCAAGAAGCCAAAAAAAAAAATTCCTGAAGCCATTACTGTGGCTATGCCAGCAGACACAAAAACCTTGTATGTGTTTTGAAATACTTTATAATCTCATATTAAAAATGGAGATTTTATGTCGGTGTAAGATTGCTGTAAGAAAGGCATACCTATAGAATCTAATGTGATTTGAAAAAAGCAAAGTTATATGACAAAGTAAAGGAAGGCGAAAGATCTAAAGATAGAGAATTTAATGCCAGCAAAGGATGGTTTGATAATTTTAGAAAGAGGCATGGCTTTAAAAATGTCAAGATAACAGGAGAAGCAGCTTCTGCTGACCAAGAGGCAACAGACAAGAGTTCCCAGACACGATTGAGAAAATCGTTAAGGATAAAGGATAGCTGCCTGAACAGGCTTCTAACGCAGACAAAAGTGCCCTATTCTGGGGGGAAAAATGCCACAAAGAACATTTATTAGTAAGGAAGAGAAGTGAGTACCAGTGTTTAAGGCAGGAAGGAATAGGCTAACTTAATTGTTTGTGCAGATGCAGTTGGGTTTATGATAAGGACTGCACTTATCTATAAAGCTGTTAAACTTTGAGCCTTGAAGGGAAAAATAAACATCAGCTGCTGGTCTTTTGGTTGCACAGCAAGAAGGCCTGGACAATGAGAAACCTTTTGCTGAATTGATTGCATCAATGCTTTGTCCCTGAAGTCAGGAAGTACCTTGCCAGGAAGGGCTGCCTTTTAAAGTTCTTTTGATATTGGATAATGCCCTTGGCCTTCCCAAATCCCATGAGTTCAACCTCAAGCGTCAAAGTGATCTGCTTGCCCCAAAACATAATGTCCTAATTCAGCCTCTAGATCAGGGGTCATAAGGACCTTTATGGTTCATTACGTGGTACTCTACGGAAAGGAGTGTCAATGCAAGGGAGAGAACCCTGATAGAGAGAACATCATGCAAGTCTGGAAGGATTGTACGTCACTGAAGATGCCTTTGTCTTATAGAGAAAGCTGTAAAAATGGTCAAACCCCAAACAATAAATTCCTGTCGGAGAAAATTGTGTCTAGATGTTGTGCATGACTTCACAGGATACGCGACAGAGGCGATCAAGGAACTAATGAACCAGATTGTGGGTATGGCAAAAAGAAGTAGTGGGTGGAAGTTTTCAAAATATGGATCTTGGAGAAA
This sequence comes from Piliocolobus tephrosceles, assembly GCF_002776525.5. Taxonomy (NCBI): domain Eukaryota; kingdom Metazoa; phylum Chordata; class Mammalia; order Primates; family Cercopithecidae; genus Piliocolobus; species Piliocolobus tephrosceles. Next base: position 55,487,209 of record NC_045443.1, read on the forward strand.
TTCAAGAGCTAATAGACACCACACCAGAAGAGTGAACAGAAGATGACTTGATAAAGATGAATGCTTCCAAATCAGTGCCAAGTATATGCCTTTTATTTTCTTAAAAATTATGTTTCTTTGTTTTTTAATGGACACATAGGAATTATACATATTAATGGGTTACAGTATGATATTTCAATACCTGTATACCTGTCTACTGTGTGTAATAATTAAAATCATGGTGATTAACATATCTGTCACCTCAAACAATTATCTTTTCTTCCTGTTGAAAACTCTCAAAAATTCTCTTTGCCAGGTGCAGTGGGACACGCCTGTAATCTCAGCTCTGTGGAAGACTGAGACGGGAGGATTGCTTGAGCTCAGGAGTTTGAGATCAGCCTGGGCAACACAGCAAGACCCTATCTAAAAAAAGGTCCTCTCTTCTAGTCACTTGAAAATATAAATTAAATTGTTGTGAACTATAGTAACCCTACAGTGGTATCTAACACGATCTATCTAGCTGTAATTTTGTATCCATTAACCAATTTCTCTCTGTCCCCTACCTCCCACCCACTCCCCTTCCCAGCCTTTAGTTACCACTACTTTTCTCTCCACTTCTGTGAAATCCACTTGTTTAGCTTCATGAGTGAGTTCATTGCAATATTTGTCTTTCTGTGCCTGGCTTATTTCACTTAACATGATGACTTCCAGGTTCACCTATGTCATTGCAAATGACAGAATTTCATTATTTTTTTATGGCCAAATAGAATTTCATTGTGCATATATACCACATTTTCTGTATTCATTCATCCATTGACAGATACTTAGGCTGATTCCATATCCGGGCTATTGGGAATAGTATTGTAATAAACATGGGAGTGCAGGTAGCTCTTTGACATATTGATTTCCTTTCCATTGGGAAAGGAATACTTAGTAGTGGGATAGTTCTATTTTTGGTTTTGTGAGACAACTCAACACTGTTTTCTATTAGGTAGGTGCAAAAGTAATCACAGTTTTTGCCATTACTTTTAATGGCTGTATTACATACCCTCACTGCCTACTTTTTGTTTTTTAATCAAGGTAAGCTATATTCACACAAGAAGCAAAGAAACAAGTAATAAATGTCAGATGAGTATTACCAACAAAAGGAAGCAACCACTTCTCACTGGGGTGGTCAGTGGAGTTGGTTTCACAAAGGGGTGAAAGCAGAGGTGATTATTGGAAAAAAGTTCCCTGGCCAGCCTGGGCTTAGAATGCAACACAAGGAGTGAGCACAGGCTTTTCATTGTAGTGACTGGGGTGAGATTCCAGCTCTGTTATTTAGTAGTTTGATCTCAGTAATTTATTAATCAGGAGATTATCAAGGGGATTAAGGAAAATAGCATATGCAACTTAGTTAATATTAGCTAACGTTGATTGAGGATTATGATGAGCTCACCTAATCCTCATAATGGCTCAGTGAGATAAGCATCCTCCTTAGCATCAGTATGGTGGAGAGGAGAGGATGGGTACATGGCCTTTGGCATTGTGCCTCTCCTGTGAGAAGTGGTCAGCAAATGACGGCAATTATTTTCTTGCCTATATTTACTAAAAGTCAACTAAAAATTAACATGTAAATTGTGTCTCAAGGACTGACCAGCATTTTCCCTCCAGTGGTGCAGTGAAACTACAGCATAAATGTGAAATATCAACTTGTATGTGTGTAGGTAGGAATCAGTGGTACAGGGGTTAAGTTTGAATTTCTGTTCCCTTAAATGTTTTGGTCACAGAATGCACAATGAAATCCACCAAATCCACCTTTTCTGTGTTAGCCAATCTCATTTTTTTGACAACACAAAGAGTACATGATTGCAAAAGCTTATATTTATTACTTTTCTGTTATCAAGAAACTACTGGCTATTAGAAAATGGGTTACATCAAAATGAAGTGGATGTTCTGCTTTGGGAGAACGTATAATAATTTTATTAGTCCCAAGGGCTAGTACACTCTTTAGAGACCTTAGACTCTAGGTTGGCCTTTACAAACCCCACAGTTAGTCTTTAAAAAATGAATTTTGTCACCTTATGAACAGGTGTTTGTTTAACTTCTAATTAATTAAAATAAAATAAAATAAAATAAAAAAACTTACTGGCTCCATGGGTCATAATTGTACTGGATCAAATATTCTGTTTATGCCTGGAGAAAAATGAAAATGGAGACAACCTATTTTGTTCTAGGTGTAAATAATTTGATATATTAAACTTCCTTAAAAATATGAAAATAGACCCAATGCTATTATAGACTAGAAAGTAGCATTCACATATTTAAGATTAAAAAATAAAACAAAACCTTAAACTTTGGATTTACCTCATTCCCTTTTAGGCTGTTCTCCTAGGATGTTAAGGGTTGGGTTTGATCTTTTCTTTCCTCTTAAGTGAACCATTTTAGAAATGACAGCTTTAAGTGTTAAGACATTATTGAACACTAACATCCGAGATTGTATATCATCTTATCAGTTTTACAGTACAGAGAGCAGGAATGGAGGCACAGAACTAATGGATTTGGGTGGAGGAAACATGGGAGCTGGTCAATGCTGAGAAGAGAGGGCCTTCCATGGAGATCTCTCAGCTGCTGGAGGCCAAGGACCTATTGCAGGTATTGAAGAAAGGGGCATGAACAAGGAGATAGCGAGTACTCAAGGCTTACCTTGCAGTTTGGCCACATACTCATCACATCATCTTTTGCTCAGGGAAGGCCCCCCTCCATAACTGCAGAATGAATGGGCTCATTTTCATTTTCCCTTGAATCTTCTTTCCCCGTCCCCTCATGGTGCCCCCTTCCCACCACCATGATCTCGTGAAGCTTGTTGCTCCATGATGAGGCACTTGATCTAGGTTCATGGCTTCAAAGATTCTTATGGGTTCTTACAGGCCACCTGGTCCAACCTCCTTATTTGAAAATGTGATCAAAATAAGGCATCAGGGCTAGGCTCATGGATGTGTGACCTGTGCCGAAGCACAGGATCCTACATTTAGAAGGCCCCCACATTTGGTATTGATGCTCTACTGTTGCTGTCTTCAAGTCTTTAGTTTTTGAACAAGGGACTCGACATTTTCATTTTATACTGCACTCTACAAATTATGTTTCTGGTCTTATCTAAGTCATACTGATATGCTTGTGACTTAATGAATCATGTGAATATTTTATTTTAGAAAAATGTCTTCAGGAAATTTTTTCAGGAATATGGAAGTGATAATGGTAGGGGAGATTGAGGGCTCGCTAAAGGCAACAAGGGAATTTGGGGGAGGAGACCAGGAGATTTCCAGGGACTCCAGGAAAACAGATGTACCATGAATTTGTCTCACTTGCAGTTCAGCAGCCCTGTCTTTAGATAGTAATTTATTCCTTATCACTGTTCTGAATTTCCACATTCCCTCTTAAAACGGATTCCCTTTTGTTCTTTTCTCTCTGCAGTTGCCAACAACTAGCCATTATCTCTTATGTACTTAAAGACCATTATAGTTACCCCTCATCATTTTGCCAGGCTAAGAGATCCTAATTCTTTTATCCATCAGCTTGAATGCTTTTTTTCTTTTAATTGATGCTTCCTCAAAGAAGAACAGCTAGCTAGTTCAGGTAGCATTGTTAAAATCAGGGCACAATTAATTTCACATCTAGCTACAATATTGCCAAGGAAAGAAACAGACAAAGACAGAGATGGCACCAATGAAAATCACTTTTTGGAATTAAGCTAAAATTAGCTAAACATTTTGTAATTACAAAGTAATTTGAAAATCAAGCAGTTAGACTAAAACATTGATCAGGAAAAAGACGACGGGAAAGGAAAGGATGGAAAAATTCATTGAAAACAACCTCCCCTGCAGACCAGAGGGAGTTTTTGAGAGAAAGTAGATTACTGCTTATAGAAATACCAAAGCCCATTAGTTTGGGCAAAGGCTTTGAGAACAGAAAATGTGTCCTTGTGAGGCGAGAGGACTGAGTTCTACCCAGTAAAGGCTACGTCTCTGCCTGTGCGTGAACAATTTCCATACACGTATCCACAAGGAGATGTAAAGAGACCTATTATAGTTTATGTTCCAATTGTAGTGTTCAAATACTGAATACAAACAGGCAACATGATTGGATAAACAAGAGGTGTAAGAAAAAGAAAGCAGTCACAAACGGAATGGGAGCTTGATTTTGTGTAATATCATGTACTCTTCCTGTAATTCACTTCAGAGGGACAGTGATTTAATTTCCACAAAATAGTGGCCTGAATAGATTCAAGGTAGATGCTTCAGAAAGCTTTTATTTGTTGTTTTCTAAAAAAAAAAAAAGTTACATTTTTCTATGTTTCTGAGGTTGACAGTCCAGGGGGTGACTGAGCAGATGAAGATGCCTCGCTTGAGGCGGACAATGGGCCCCTGCCAGAGAGGCCAGGTGGGACCCTTGCGTCAGTGGGGAGAGGACTGTGGTTTGGCTGAGCTGAGAGGTAGGAGGCCAAATCCTCATTGTCCACTCTTGGGCAGGTCATCTAACTTTTCTGTTTCTCAATTTTCTTGTGTATGAAAAGCACTAAAAACACTAACCTACCTGAATATCGTTATGAAAATAAAATGGAATAACAGATGGGAAATTGCCTTGAAAAATTATAACAGATTTTTTTTTTCATTGAAAATGGTCAATTAATGTGAAAAGTTTCAAAAATCAGCCACTTTATTGGGAGGATGGGCCTTCACTGTGGCCGTGTGCACTCCTCTGTGGGAGATACAAACGTTTCCTCAGCACTGGCCTTTGCCCCCAGAAAGCTTGCAGAGTAATTGAGGGAAACAAGCGCCTATATTTGTATGACATTTTATATACCTGAAAATCGAACTGACTAATACATATTCAAGGAGAGTATATCACAAGCTCTGAAGTTAGATGGCCCGGTTTGAATCCTAGTTTACAGATGAGAAAATTGAGGCTATGGGTTGTCAAATAGATCATGATACGGTTAGACTTTGTGTCTCCACCCAAATCTCATCTTGAATTATAATCCCCACGTGTCAAGGGAGAGACCAGGTGGAGGTAATAGACTCATGAGCGTGTTTTCCCCCATACTATTCTCATGATAGTGAGTGAGTTCTCACGAGATCTGTTGGTTTTCTAAGTGTTTGGTAGTTCCTCCTGCATTCATTCTCCTTCCTGCAGCCTTGTGAAGAAGGTGCCTTGCTTCCCCTTTGCCTTCCACCATGATTGTAAGTTTCCTGAGGCTTCCCTAGCCATGTGGAACTGTGAGTCAATTAAACCTCTTTCCTTTATAAATTACCCAGTCTTGGGTAGTTCTTTTTAGCAGTATAAAAACTGACTAGTCTACCTCAGTTTACTTATTTGTAGGCTAGGATAGGAAGAGTAGTACCATACGGGGTTGTACAGATCAACTGGAACATCATACACAAAACTAGTGGCTGACCCATACCCTCAATGCGTTAACTATTATTACTATATGTGTGGATGCATATCTCCTACATTTATTTGACTCCAGAAGGTTTTTTGTTCTTTTTGTTTGTTTGTTTGTTTTGGTGAGGGGAAATCATGGAAGATTATTTGTTCCCTGAAGCACCCTTTGGGAATGAGTGTGTGGCTATAGGCAAGAGGTTCACTAGAGGATGGAGTGGGCACTTGGGACTAGGGTCATTAGGAATGTCTTCATAGGGGTGAGGGGTGAGGGGACTTGAATAGGTACCTAGCAAAGTGCAAGATTTGGCTAGGCAGCATAATGGCAGAAGCCAGGGTGGGGGATATGAGGAGGAGAACATGCTAACATGGGAAATAAAGCTGGAAAGACAGGATCTAATTTCCTGGACAGGGCAATTGAATTTCATTTTTTATTTAGTTATGTTTTTTTTTTGAGACAGGGTCCCACAGTGTGGCCCAGGCTGGAGTTCAGTGGCACAATCCTGGGCTCAAGCAATCCTCCCACCTCAGCCTCCTGAGTAGCCAGGACTACCGGCACACATGGCTATGCCTGGCTAATTTTTAAAATTTTTCTTAGAAATGCTTTGTTGCCCAGGCTGGTCTTGAGCTCCTGGCCTCAAGTGATCCTTTTCTCTCAGCCTCCTAAAGTACTGGGATTATAGGCATGAGCCACCATGCCTGGCTTGGCACTTGGATTCTATCTCATGTGTAGAGAGAAGCCATTAGTGGAATTTTTAGAAAGAATACTCTGGTATATTTATATCCACAGTGAGTTATTAAAATATGCTAAAAGTGTGTAGAGGGTGGAACACTGGCTGGGAATTTATTAAATGTGATTCAAGGCTCAGAGTGGATTGACAAGATGGTGATCTAAACTAGGAGAGAGGAAGGGACAAGGGAGGAAGAAGCAAAATGAATTGGTGGCTGAATATGGGATTTGAGGGGAGGGGCAATGACTCAGGTTTTGTGTTGTGGTGACTTGAGGAATCATGTCCCTTAACATTGCTTTATTCTTTCAGTGATTTATTTACAAAATACTTCGAGTGCTTACTTGGGCAGGGCACTGTATAGTTGCTGAGATTGCTAAAAACAAAAATGCTGCTAAATTAGACTCATAAATAAAAGTAACAACGAGGAAAACTTTGAGTTAATGTAGAGTTAGAGTGTAGGCAATGAATGCCCTAATATAGACATGAAAAAAATGAACAAGGCTGGGCTGGGAAGGCCTGTTGGAGGAGGTAGAATTTGAGCAGGATCTTGTCTATGGTTAGGGATTCCACAGGGGATGGGAAAGTGCCACTTCAGAAAGAAAGAAGGCAAGAAATTAAGTTGGTGGAGGTTGAGGAGGACATGAATTACATTTTAGATGGACTAAGTACAAAGTGAAAATGGCACACCACAGTGGAAGTGTCCAGCACGCAGCTGGAAGATGGAACTGGGATTTTGCAGGACAGTCGGTGCCGGAGGTTAAGATTTGAGAGTCATCGGCTTTGTGAACCTGGAAGAGCAGATGAGACTTTGAAGGGAGATGACTGAGTCATGTGGTCTTAAAGTTGGAAGGAACCCTCGAGGACCTCTGGTCTAACCTCTTGTGAAAATCTTATTTACTACAGATCTTCCTGACCACTTTCTCTGCCAGAGCTCTCCTTACCTCACAACATATATAGTTCATTGTGTTGACAAACAGTTCCAACGCTCAAGTCTGAACCTTGTCCTTTAGTTGTTTGCAAGTTACTGGAAGTGTTCAAACAAGGGATAACTTAATTAAAGGGCTGTTGATTGAAGAATGATTCTGTGACTCTCGTGCAGAGTGATTCTGAGAAGAGAGAGCTGGCAGCTGGGAGGTAGGCAGGGAAGTCAGTACTAATAGTTTAATATTTTTTCTAATTCTACATTGAGTCAAAGTTTTCCTCATTGTTACTTTTATTTATGAGTCTAGTTTAACCCAATGGGAGTAACACAGAGTAAGTCTACTCTCTCTTTCATAGGACAAGTTATACATCTTTCCAGGTTTTTCCTTTTTAAAGAGAACCTTGCCCTGGTTCTTTATATGCACCACGTGACACCATTCACAGACTTTTGTCATCCTGATCCATTTACTCAGGTATTATGTTTTGAATGCCTGGTTCTCCAGAAAGAAAAGCCAGAGCCAAAGCTTATGTATATGTTTTCTTTTTTATTGGAGAATATGATCTATGGAGCAGGAGTGAGGGATGTGGGGGCCAAGTGGAGAAAGAGGGAGAGCCAATAAAAGATGCATTTTCAGGTTGGCTACTGCTCAGGGTGACAGGGTCCATTCATTGAATAGCAGGGCCAGAGGAGCTGTATGAAATGTGTCTCAGAACTGTCTTTCCAAGGGAAGAATTGGCTCCCATTTCCCATTGGTCAGAAGGTTGCATAGTGGGGTTGCTCGTGCGTGAGCAGAAGAGTCCCCCACAACTTTACCACTTTCTCAGTGGGGAAGCCCTGGGGAGGAAGCAAAAGGCAGAAGGCTGGGAGCTAAAACAGGTGCTGACAGGTGTACTTGTAGGAAGCTGATCTGGTCCTATGATAGTCGCTGAGATAAGAGACAGGTAGTCCTAAGAGAATCAGAAATGGGCACAGGAAGTGTCTGATGCATCTGCTGTCCACAAGGCTCCCTGCTGGTCTCTGGATGTGTTGCAGTCTCTCCATGTCCCTTTCAAAAGCTGGTACTCATAATTAAATACGCTCTCCAAATAACTTCTGTCCAGAGAAGATTTTAGGGCAGATAGGAAGGAAAGAGTGATGGCTGTGTTAAACAGATTTAAGATCAACCTATCACAAATGTTGGCACATATGCTGTCCCGCATTCTTCAAATGCACATTGCTGCTAGTGAGGTTCAGCAGCAAGCACCCAGGATTTGGCAGATCCTGTGCTAGGTGCTGGAGGGCGGGGAGCATCCTGATGAATATGGGATCATCTTGACATTAAAGAGGGCTCAGCCTAGTTGGAGAGACTGAAAAAGTAGCCAAATAATTATAATAAAATGGTATGGACTACAATAGAGATGCCTGCAGGATGGAGAAATGGTCTAGAGATAAATGTCAGGTGGAGGGGTCAGAGAAATCTTCAGAGAGGATATGAAGCTTACAGAGAATTCTGAGGTACTCTGCCTCCTCGATATGTGTGCCTAGATGGAGAGGCAGAGCTTATGAGGGATCCACTGTGCCCAGACCGAGGCACAACCTGAATTACCAGCAACATTTAACAGCCCGAGGATTCCTGACAAGTCAGCTATGAAACCACTAGATGCTCCTTATGCTGGAAGCTGCATTCAATGCGTTTTAGTTTAAACAAATATTCCTAGCTTAGAAATTGCAGCCTTTTACATACATGTGTATTTGAGCATTTTAAGCCATTGTCCCATCTCTTAGGAATTATCTTTCCCATATGAATCACTGTTTCATATTTTCCTTATGTACTAAAAGAGACCTTGATTGCAAAAGGTTAAACTGAAGATGAAGTAGGGTATTTTATTCCTCTTCTTCCCTTGGCAAGAATACCGCAGAGCCTTTGTAAACAAAGCCAGAATGCAGGCAGTCTAGGAGCGGATTCAGCTGAAAAAAGTATACTTTTTTTTTTTTTTTTTTAACATGGTGAATTGAAGAATAGTTCAGGAAAATAAGGAGCAGGTGGCTGCCGCAGCCTGCGGGGCAGAAAGCCTGATATAAAGGCAAAGAGTGCCTCCTAATCAGGGGCTCTCGGGCTGTCACGTGGTCCCACGTATCACTTTAGCCCTTGGAGGGGGGAAGCTCTGAGCCTCTGTGTCCTCTGCCCCCCCAGGCCTGGGCCTCCTGGACTAACATATGGGAAGAATTTAGAGACAAGGGAAAAGCCCAGAAATCAAAGGTTGAGAGAAATTATGTGGCTAACAGCTGGAATTCATGAAGTTTTATATTAAGTGAAGAATTGATAGCAAGAAATCCAAAATACCTTTTCCCAAAAGAAAGACAAATTAATAGCTTGAGGACAAAAAAGGCTTCCCAAGATTCTTGACTTCTCTTTAAATATAACTGTAATACTTATGTTTGCTTTAATAAGGGATAGCTATGGTTATATTTGTTATGAATCTGGAATTATTGAATTTAAGGATGAATATATTGAGATGCCCTAAATGCCAAAAAATGAATCTAAAATTGGGCTGCATGTCCATTTTAATTTCAAGTCATTATTGAGGTATGTTAATATTAAATAATAATTTATGAAGATTTTTCACATGAGTTCTCTTATTTCATCCTTTCTCTACACACCAATAAATAAGTATTTTATAACCTTCCTCTGCTTAAGAGAAAACGGTTGCTCAAAGAGATTAATTTGCACAAGATCACACTGTGGCAGATGAGAATTTAAACCCAAGTCTTCTGTTCCCAGCACCCATGGCCATATTCACTGCACTGGGGTTTGTAACCTGGATGAGCTTCCCAATTAGTCCTGGAGCTTTTTAAATTGACCAGTTCTTGGAGTGGGCTTTAGAATCTACATAATTAAGAAATACCTGAAGTGATTCTGATGATCAACCTGGTTTAGGACCCACTGTGTTAAGGTAAACAGAATATCATTCTCTCAACAATCAGTACAAATTCTTCTTTACCCTGGGGATGTAGGTAAGTGGGTATTTTGAAGGCCAGCAGAGCCACACCTGGGAAGCATTAGCATCCGCCTAACCATGCAGTCTGCCACAATGTTGGATTAGCTGGTTTGGCTTGATTCCTAGTGTCTGGAACCATGTTATGAGAAAAAGCTAGATCATAACAACACAAAGCAAAGTTTCCCAACCTTTTCCTAGGCAATGATATACTTGTAAAAAGTGTTGGGACACATCAAGGGGCTGCCAGTGTCAAAGACATAGAGGAACAGGTTAGGAGCCCCTGAGCATACTTCCACCAGCAAATGGATCCAAACCAAAATTGGAGGAACCAGGGAGACTACCATCAAAATATAACATGCTTAATCTTTCAGTTTCTGGATGGGTTGAGTGATGTAGTAAAAACGAAAAACAGCCAAGTTCCTAACAGAGGCCAGGTTAATTCTTCTTTGATAATTGTGAACACAGAAAGGTGATTTACATGCTTTGATATTTGATGGGCCTGGTTTTGAATCCCAGCTGTATCACTTAGTGACCTTGGGTAAATCACTTATCTTCTTTGAGAGTCAGTTTCCCTGTACCTGTAAGAAGGGTAGTACTACTTTCATCATAGAGTATTAAAAGGCTTAAAATAAATACAATGTATAAAGTGGTTACTCCAGTGCCTGTAAATAGCAAGCACCATTTAAGTGGCAGTGTTATTTCTGTCACTTACATCCAAGTAATCTTAAAATTTAGTCAGTAAAGGATATAAGAGCTTTAATGATATCTTAAACCAGATTTCAAATGCAGGAAAATTTATTTTAATAAAAAGCAAGGAAATTAGAGAATATATGAGATCCTGTTTTAATCGAGTCCTGCTCCAGCTTTTAGAAACTTGTGGGACAAGAAGCAGCTTGGGGCAGGACTAGCATTTGAACATCAGAAACTGTATCTCCACAGTGGGCTGAGAGGACAGTGAACCCATGAATTTGAAAACAGGGGGAATGAAAGTTCCCTCTGTGCCTAGCAGGCTAGGACAAAGACATGAAAGTCACTTTTGAGAATAACTTTAAACGGAATCAGCAAAACTAGACTGTAACTTGGTTAACTATATTAACATATCTAAAAGAAGAACTGATTGTTCAAAACTGCAGTTGGCCAGCAGTGGAAGAACAGAAAATGGAAAGTCTCAGGCAGATGTTGGCAAGTGTCTTCCTAGGACTATCCAGGGAGAAGGAGCCTTAGCGCAAGGATTTGGAATTTTCCTTACCCATTGGCAAGACCATCCACTGCTGTAAGATGTCTCTCTCAGGCCCTCTCAGCCCAGTGTAATTATACATTCAAAGCTATAACAAATTTATTTCGTATGGATTCTATACATTTCATGAAATATTGTGATCATAATATATTTCCCCATATAATTTGATTATAGAGAACAAATATATACATCAAACTGAGAACGTTATATTAGATTTTCTTCTTCCCCAACCCCTTGGAATTCTTAGGGGTTCCTTGAAGTCCCCTTAGAAGCCACTGAGGGAGTGGGGAAGGAGAAGAGGTAGGTATAAGGGGCTTAGCTCTTCTCCGCACACTAACTCAACTGCTCCATTTTTACTCTGTGAGTAGATTTTATCTAACTCAGTGATTCACATTAATTTGTATTTGTATTAGAATATATTTGACCATAATTCTTCATAATTACAATTTAGATTACTCTATTCTGAAGTTCAATAAAGAATTATCCATAGCCCATTACAAAAGCAGATGTGTACATGATCCCTGAAATATATAGTCTTAAAATAACACACATCTCACTGAATCCTTTTTACACATGCATATACCCACATACACAGACATGCACACACGCACAACTGGCATGCGACGGAGAGGTGGATAAGGTTTTGCTCCACTTATATAAGTTTAAGGTTGGGGTGAAAAAGCAACTTTGAGAGCCATTTCTTTAACAAAGAATTCATGGGCTGAAAAAATGATTGAAAATATTCAGTCTAGATGATTTGTAAACCTCCTAGTTGGCTATAAAATTATTTCTGGGATTCTACTTTTGAACCATTATTGAGCATCTTTTGAATATAAAGAGACACAAACACATACTGGGTTACATCCATCCTCTGCTCTTTACCACAGTTACCACTACATTCATTCTTCACCCAGTGATTCTTATTTATTTATTTTTTCTTTTATTTGAGATGGAGTCTTGCTCTGTGGCCAGGTTGAGCGCAGTGGTGTGATCTCTGCTCACTGCAACTTCCACCTCCTGAATTCAAGAGATTCTCCTGCCTCAGCCGCCTGAGTAGCTGGGACTATAGGTGCGCACTACCACACCCAGTTAATTTCTGTATTTTTAGTGGAGACGGGGTTTCACCATGTTGGCTGGGATGATCTCAATCTCTTGACCTTGTGATACACCTGCTTCGGTCTCCCAAAGTGCTGGGATTATAGGTGTGAGCGACTGTGCTCGGCCACCCCAGTGATTCTTAACCATTGGTGTGTCCTACAATTATCTATAGAGCTTATTGAAAACTCATAGGGTTGTCTATCCCCCGACCTCCTATCAGAGTCTTTGGAATCGGGACCCAGGCATGAGTATTTTGACAGAGTTCTACAGTTGATTTTGGTGTTTACCAACAGCTGAGAACCATAGTTCTATTCTTTGCTTGTTAAGAATTGGAAAAAAGAAGAAAAGTATTCCTAATACTAAGAAAGTCTTGTGGACTCACTGATTGAGCAGTAGTGCCCTAGACCCCACACAACAGGAGACAACAACAAAATGCTATTAGGTTATAGGTGAACATATTATATATTGTGCAATGGACTTTAGCTATGCTGACAGCTACAAGGAACAACTTGATAAGCAGTAGACTTGTGTATTTGTGTTGCGTGTCTAAGGTGTCATTATCATAAAGTGTCATTATCCTTAGGAATGAGAGAGCCAAGATAATTCAAGTAAGTTGTTTACAGTCAAACAACTGGCAATTGGCAGAGGGAGAATTTGAATGCAAGACTGTCCGATTCTAAAGCTCATGTCCTTTTCATATGGCATATGATGGGCCAAGATCAGGTAGATAAATGGCCTTTTGGTAGAGCACAAGCCCACAGACTAGTTATCCTAGTCTTGTGGCAGTGTAATTGAGAAGCTGTGACACCTAATTGGTATTTTATAATGTAGGGTGAGTGCAGTAATATGACGCTGTGTGTTAGAGCCAGAAAGGATACCTGGATCTCAGGTGTAGGTTGTGGAGATGTGGCTGGTGAGGAAGCAGTTTTGGTAGGCATATAAGGAGTTTCAAGGAGCAGCTGCGGGCATGGGCTTCCCAGGATGTGTCAGGAGCTCCATCACAAATAGGCTGACCAGTGCTGCAGTATGGGGGAAGTGCAAGAGACATGAGAAGCTGCTCATGGAGACTCCCTAACTGATGACCTTCTTGACATAGCTTTTCCAAAAATTGATATACTTTATGCTGAATGTAGCCAAGTGTAACTGGCACACGACTGCTCAAACTCAGCCTTCTGTTGGGCTCAGAGAAGCAGAAGTTATGACCAGAGTATCTCTAATAGTCTAGAAGGGCAACATAGTATTTTTAAAAGAACTATTTTATTGAATGTAATACTTAAATATTTGTTTATTAAATTTTATTTCTTTAATTTACAAATAATAAGTATGTATATTCATGAGGTTCATAGTGATTTTTATATATATCATACAGTGATCGGAATAGGGTCATTAGCATATCCATCATCTCAAACATGTGTCACTTCTTTGTGTTGAGAACATTTGACATCCTCTTTCTAGCTATCATTGTTAACTATAGTCATCCTACAGTGATATAGAACATTATAATCAAATAAATTTACTTTCATTTAAAAAACAGTGTCGTAAATACTTTGAGATTAACTTTTTGTTTAAGATTAATGATTTGACTATGTGTTGGTTTTGTACAAAGAGCATTAACCTGAAAATCAGGAGACCTGAATTCTAACCCTGATTCGATTACCAAGTGGCTGCATGAACTTGTGGAAAATACTTTACTTCCATTAATTGCTTTTGCTTCATTTGTAAAACAAGAGGGTAGAATTGCTACTTAGAGAATCCCTAAATTTTCTTTTGGAGTCACAATTTTTAAATTCTTTTATCTGTTTTGTTTACTGCTATGCCTCCAGCATCTAGAACCACACCTGGAACAGAGCAGGTGCATAATATATACTTGTAGAATGAAGGAATTAAAGCAGTTCTGAGACAGATTGGAGTTGGAATCCAAGCCTCTCTGATTTCAAAATCCATGCTCTTTGCATGATTATCCTACTGGTTGTTTAATTAACTAAAGACATCTGGATCAGAATTCCCAAGACTCTGGAAACCACAATTCTGGCCAGTTAATCTAAAGTCATTATGCCTTTTCTAAACTTCATATGGCTCACCCAATTCAATCCCTGACAAAGTGTGTTTGTCAGCCTTAAGTAATAATGAGTTTCTGTTAGTAGCATATGAGGAGGAATTGGGTAGTAGGCAGGGGGTTAGTACCACCTGGTAAACCACTAATACAAATGGATATGTGTAAAAAAGGAAATACTTGTAGGATGGAGAAGTGGTACAGAGAGGAGTATAATTTACTTTATGGCAAGTGGAAGGGTCAGACAAGCCTTCAGAGATGTGGTAAGGTCTGGAAAGGATCCTGAGATGGTACACATTCCCCCCCATGTGTCCAAAATGGGGAGACAGAACACACAAGGGATCCACCTAGACTAAGTTAGAATCTGCATCTCAGGCAGAATTAGGCAGAGCTAGAATTCCTAGTTCCTAGTCACCCATGAAACCACTAGATATTCCCTTATGTTAGGAGCTTTATTTCAATGCATTCATTAAAAATACTTTTAGCTTAATTATTGCAGCCTTTTACTTATGTGAAGTAAAGTATTACTTATGTGTATTTGGGTATTAAAGTCATTGTTCTCTTTCTTGGGAATCATATTTTTTCATAAATCAATTTTTGGCATTGTCCTAGTATGCAAAAGGAGACCTTGATTGTAAAAGGTTAAATTGAAGATGAAGTAGAATAAACCAACTAGGGTTTCTGCTTTGTAAACTTGGCGGAAGTGTTGAGTCAGCTGCCTTTACTGTTGAGTGGAATCTGCAGAGCCTGTTGCTCTGTAGACTGAATTTTTTTCCCAGTGTCTCTGGTTCCCTATTGGTTTATGGCCAATGACTAATGCTTTACCCACGAGTCATTAAACCCATTCTGCACTTTTCTGGTTCCCTAATCTTCTTGGAATTCATCCTTGTGTCCAATGGTCCAATGCTCTAGCTTGGTATTTGGATGACTGAGTGAACAGAAATGGCAATAAAAATGTATATGTGATATAACAGTTCAAAATGCAATTCCCTTTAGAGAAGTCTTATGAGCAAATAAAATTCCTCCCAAACCATTTCAAATCATTGGAAATATTTGAAGCTTTTCAGTTTTCTTTGCAACTTCATGAGAGGTCAAGAAATACAGCAAGGGTATCTGCTAGCTCTGCACACACTTACTTTGCCACAAAATTAAGACCTCCCAGGGCAACTCTACTTTTTAAGGCTCCTGATTAACTGCACTAATGTAAGAAGGCAGAAGCGTGGATAATATAATAGAGATAGCAGCTGATGAATATGCATGTGTTTGATGTTCTAGAAAACTACTTTAAAAGAACAATGAAATACCATTGATGGCTAAACTTAGGATGAGAAGAAAAGATGTCCAACTTCTTGACTACTACTCAATTCTTTGAAATCCATATCACTCTAAGAGCTGCTATTTTCACAGAAAGAGCTAGGAATGGTCCAGTAACTATGCCAGCAATGTGGCAGACTAAGTGGGAGAGAAATGGCTTACAGTGGGGAAGGAAGTGGGTATAAATAAGGCATGGGAATGTTCAGCTCACAGGGGTGGGTGAGGAGTTGGGGAGGGGGGTATAGATTTACCTGCGTATGTTGACTGACATTTAGCTTTACCTATCCACACACAAGATCCAAAGGCTAAAGCCTGGCAGGAAGGCCGCCTCAAACTCAAGTAACTGATAAGTATCCCACAGGGAGGTGGAACACAGAGGAGGACCCTACAGATGTGGTGTTTGGGAGTTGAGGTAGGCAATGTCCAATCGTTCTCTTGTAGGTGGACAGTGTAGACAGGAGGCTAATCTGTATGGCTAGGGCTGACAATGACTAGGGTAGAATGAGACAATGGTAAGTCAGATAAGAGAGTCCAAATTGTCTACAAGTGAAAGTGCTTGATGTCGATATTGGGAACACGAATGTGAAGCCAGAGGAATCATAGCACCAAATATATGGAAGCAAGAAGCCATGGATCCAGGCAGAAGGGTGACCCTGGTGTGTCTGTGAGACACAGAGTATATGACCCAGCTGGATTTTTCTTTTTGAGATGGAGTCTTGCTCTGTCGCCAGGCTGGAGTGCAGTGGTATGATCTCAGCTTACCACAACCTCCGACTCCATGGTTCAAGCGATTCTCCTGCCTCAGCCTCCTGAGTAGCTAGGATTACAGGCATGTACCACCACGCCCACCCAACTGGATTTTACATGCTCTATTTGGAGTGACATCTGGGTTTTCAGCAACACTTAAAGGGCAGGGGATATGGACAGACAAGTGATTAATTTTCTCCAGCGAAATCTGTTTTCAGGTTCCAGGGCACTATCTAGAGCATCCACATGCTGCTGCCTAAACTGAAGTCCCAGTTGCCCAGAAGGTATGTGCTCTGGGTGGATTTTTTCTGGTTGGCTTGGAGAGGTCATGGACTACTTCCTAAAATGTGCCACTAAAGAATTTAGCCTTCACTATTTTTTGACACTTGAAACAATAATTACTGCATTTCTTATATGGAATTTTATGGCACCTTTATGTTTACTAAATGAAGCTCCATCCTCAAATATTTTCTCCCCACTTTCTGAGGAGAAAATGATAGAGTTGTATCCTTTATAAGTCTATTTCAAAAAGGAGGCTGCAAGTTGCTCCCGGGGAGGCATGGTGAAGACAGGTTCTCCACCTTTGTGGCCACAAGGCCTAAATATTAGTGAGATCCATCTCCAGAGAATGCCGACATTAATACAAAAGCGTTTAACCACCATTTACTGATATCCACCATTGGGAGAAATTAGCCTCAGGGCTTAAAGACAAAATGTGCTAATGATGAAGGGGCACATAAACAAATAGAGTATATCTTTTGAGACTGAACTTGTCTGGATGACTGCAGTCCTGAGAATTTGAGGGTATGCTTAAGATCTTATGAGTTCAGGGGTGATGTGTTTCTTGCATGACTTCGAAAATTCAGGTCACTTATGTTGAGTCGTGCTCAGTCATTTTGAGCTTCTACAACTAAATTGCAAAGGGAGCAGTGTTCACACATGGTGAAACCATCGATTCACTCTTTCTCCAAAGTTCTCTTTATTTGTGATTTCTCACCAGCATGTTGATGGTTACTAATCTCCTGCTGTCAAGATCTAGTTTCACAAGTTCCCAAGCAAATCAATTTCAGGTATTGATCATTTGGCAACTGCTAATTGCTGTAGCTAAGAATTTAATTCAATGGTGAAAAAAAGGTCTATTTGTTCTATCCTTGCTATATATATGTTTTTGTAAGAAGATGTTTCGTTTTGCTTTATTAGCTATCCATTCTTTAATGTAAAATCAGTAGGCAAAATCTTGTAAAAATGGTATGATTCGTTGGCATTAAAACTGAGGTTGCCTTCAGGCTGCATTAACTTATATATCTTTTAACATATGTGAACTTTTACTTAATTCTTCTGTTTTGTTTTAATTTATCAGCTGTCTCTACGTAAGACAGGAAGCCTATTTTTCAAATAAGATTACTTTCTTTGATATTAGGCAACCCATCTTATTCTCTCGAGCACAATTTCACAGAAATAGGAGGATATATTTTTCTTAAAAATCATCAGCTGTGTCTCCAGTTTCACAATTACTAAGGAAGTACACAAAGGTAAAGGACAGGAAACTGATTTGTTGATGCAAATTTTGATGAAAAAAAAAAAAAATCCTTCCATTGTTGGCTAATCTCTTACTAGCAGAAATCTGAGAATGTTTTCATGGGTGGAAAAGAGTAATTTTTCTTGGAAACTTACGAGATCAGCCTTTGTTTGATGCCCAGTGAGACAAGGGACAACAGTTCAGTTCACTGGTTTGCTCCTGGGAGCAGAAGAGACTTTGTCATCACATTATTCACGTGAACCCAGAGCTGCGGTAGGGGAAGAGGGAGGTTTGCTCAGGAAAAGCCAATCCTGAATGTGTAAGGGGCTGTGGATTTTAAAATACAACTTTGTGGCCAGGTTTATTGACATCCTGAAATACAAGTTTTTTTTTTTTTTTTTTTGGCCTTAAGATGAAACCTAAAATATGAGGGTAAACAGTGGCTAGAGATTAAGACATCATCTCCTTTGTGAGATGACATCATCATCCACAGTTTGGCTAAGTAGTAATGTCTTTAGAGTTCAAAGTTTATAACTCCTACAGCCATTAGGAAATATTTTCTTGTATACATACATACATGACATCTGGGTTTCACATTCTACTCAGCTTCTAGGGTATTGTTGAAGAGTATGTTGTCCAGTGTCATGACCACTAGATACATGTGGCTACTGAGCACTTGAACGCTCTCTGGGCTGAATTCAGATATGCTGTAACTATAAAATACACACTGCATTTCAAATGGAAATGGAATTTCAAAATGGAAATAAATTTTTTTATAAAATGGAAATATATTAATATTTTAACTATTGACTACATATTAAAATAGTGATATTTTTGCTGACCAGGTGCAGTGGCTCACGTCTGTAATCCAGGACTTTGGGAGGCTGAGACAGGTGGATTACTTGAGGTCAGGAGTTTGAGACCAGCCTAGCAAACATGGTGAAACCCTGTCTCACTAAAATACTAAAATTAGCCAGGCATGGTGGTGGGCGCCTGTAATCCTAGCTACTTGGGAGGCTGAGGCAGGAGAATCTCTTGAACTCAGGAGGCGGAGGTTGCAGTGAGCCGAGATTGTGTCATTGCACTCCAGCCTGGGCAACAGAGTGAGACTCTGTCTTAAAAAATATGTATATATATATATATATTTTGGATATATCAGGTTAAAGCTAATTTCATCTTTTTATACTTATTTGATGTTGTCTGTAGAAAATATATATGTATATATGTGCATATTACACATATTTCTACTGGACAATGCTGGTTTAAGAATATTCATTGTGACAAATGATCCTTTGATATTCCATGGTGAGCTGTGAAAAGTTATTGGAACCCCAGTCACCAGGTCCTGACATTCAGGGGTCTTATCCCAAGTGTCTCCTCTGAGCCATAGTTCCTGGCAGTATCCACTCTCCTGTCTTCTTTGCTCCATATTTGCTCTGCCCATCTTAGCTATAGCTGCTGTTCCTGTCATTGCCTTGATACAGGGCTTACTTTTGCTCCGCTCCTATCGCTACTAAGTGGGAGAGGAACCAGGGTCACTATCTGTTACAAGTGCCTTTATTTATTTCTTTAAGGAACCAAATAGTTTGACTCTGTTACAGTTTGCCTGATGCCAGACATTGCTCATTAATCTTCCTCTTTAAGTTTGTTATTTTGGTTAATTCTTGGAATAAATTCGCTTGGGGCAGGGTTGGAAAACAACACAAACCCTCACACAGTGGACCGTGCTTAGAGAGCTTCCTCTTTGCTTTGATTTGACTCGCTGTTTGTGAATTTCTTACTCTACCACACGTTGCTGAGAAGATGAGACCCAGCCATCGGGTTCCAAGGTTTAGTCATATCCTCTTCTCTAGGAGGGGACATGTCCTGACTTTCTGGAATATACAGATGATATCCAGCTTGGGTTTTTATTTTGAGACAATTATTGCCTGTGGTGTTTAACTAATTGATCATGGGTAACAGTTGTCAAATAGGGATTCAAGTACAGTATCAGTTTTATACAACGAAAGCTGACTTAGAGAATGGTGACCCGGCTTCTTATATCCCAGCTGAAACTTGCCTGTAAATCCTCAGCAGAGAGGCTAGAGAATGTTGGGTCTCCTGGTGGAGGAAAGGTACTGCTTGAGGCACGAGGTAGAGGCAGAGAGAGCACCAAGCATGAGAACAAATGAGCCAAGAGAGCAAGGAGCTTGGCTGTGTAAACTTTGATGTTGCAACCTTATTCTTGGTAAACAAGGTCCTATGGATTTCAGGAGCTCCTTGCCTCACCCATCAGGTAAGTTACTCCTTCTTCCCCTGGGGAGGAGTGAGTGAGTAAGGGGATGGAGACAGGGAACCCAAATATTTATTCCTGTACTCTCCTTCCTTGGAAGTAGAGAAGTTTCTTCTCTCTCCGGAATGTGAGGGAGCAGAAGTAAGCAATCCTTATATCACACACTGTATAAATCAGATCATAGTATTATAGATGATCAGTGCTGGCAGGGACATGAAATGCTATCTGGTCCGACACCGTCATTATAGATAAGAAAACAGCCCCACAAAAGTGCATTAACAGAGTCTGGGGGAATCTCCCCTGTAACATCTCCTGTATATTAACACCTCTGGAAAAAATAGAAAAAAAAACCAAGTTGCCAGTTTGATATAGCTTATGCCTCAGTAGAAAGTTTGTATGCATGTTTTTGTCTTTAAATATCTGCAAATTTTTAAATACAATTAACAATAAGATTGCAAATCTGGCATATGAAAGAATTTACATTTTGGTTTGGCACATTTGGTGTGGATTTACATGCAACAGCAGAACTAATCCAATTGAAAGATTTAATACTTTCATTTCACTGCCATAAATTCACAGACTTTGAGCAACAGATCCCAAAAGTAGTGGTGTCTGGGACTCAGATTGTGCTGTTCATGGACAGAGAGAATTGGGCTTACAGAATATTTTAGCCAAACTCTGTGTGTTGAGTAAGTGATCTGCTGTGAAAAATATAAAAAGCACTAATACGTAAACCAGTTCTTTTTAGTGAAAAATCTGATTTAAAGAATTAATAATAAGTCTCTAAACATGAGTATTTCAACTTTAAAGATGGTATACACAGTGATTAGCAAGGAGAATGGTTAGAGGCATGCACCTCTGAACTTCTGCTTCCATTTATTTGTCTACTGTAACAGTTACCACACTGAATTGTAATTATTTGTTTACATGCTCTTCCACTCACTAAACACACATCAATCATCTGCCAGATGTCAGGCACCATGTTGGGCACTGGAGAAAATTAATGATCTGCATTTTGTCTATTGGCCTATATAAAGGATTTTAGTCAAGCTGATTGAAATCTTTGCATCTTCTGTTTTGTCATCTGTAAAATACTGAGTGGGGATTAACATCTCTTCAAGTCCTAAGATGTGTATGAAATAGAGGCTTTTGAGGTTTTGAAGGATGCTTGAAAAGTTTATTCTGCCATACAATCTGAGTCCTCCCTTTGCTTAAGACACTGACCCAAATCACAGTCAATGTATTTCTCTCTCATACAAAGGAAGTGGGGAGGTAAGGAGATGAGGCTTAATGGCAGTTCCACAAGGTTATCAGGGTCCCTGGCTTAGTCATGCCCTCTCTGTAGCCATTTCTAACACAGAGCTGCTGCAGCAGAAATGCCCACCCCAAGGTGCAGGGAAGGCTGGAGCACCTAGTCTTTTAGCTGGGAGCACCGCCGCCCTCAGTAAAATTGGATGCTAAGAGTAAGAAAGAAGGAAATGATGGACAATGGGATAGCCAACTATTGTCTGTAAAAGAAAAATTGCACCAGACCTGTTAAACAGACAAGGAAGACTTTATTCAAGACTACTGCAGTAGGGGAGAAACTTGAGCTTATCTCTGCTACAAGAAAATGAGGGAAGATTCTTAAACGTAGAAGTGAACTGCTGGAAAAGTACTGGAGGATGCTAGCGGGGATGTTGGTCAATGTGATTAAGCCATCTGTGTTAGACTCCTACTCTCCCACAGATACTGGGATATGGAGGCTCCATCTTTCTTAGTGATTTCATTTCAGAAGGATGGCTCCCAGGTCTTTGAGAAAAACATTCCATTCCTGGGTTACAGAACACTTATATCTCAAAGGGTAAGAGAAAGAATTTATAACTGCAAGTTTTCTAAAGTAAATGCTCTAAGAAAAGGGAGGTCAAGGTCTTATAGTCAGAAAGAAGCCTGTCTAAAATTTAGTCAGCCTAGGGAGAATGCTAAGGCTTGGTTATGTCTCTGCCATGGAATTTGTTTATTTTTGCTGCAATTTTGTTTACAACACTAATATCTTATAAATCTTTTTTTCCCCCATAGGTAAGATAAGCTTCAGCCCAAATTACTTTCTGAAGTGTCCAGAATTCTTTGCTCATAGAATCTGGGTAGATGAAATTGTACACCATGTTGGATAGAGGAGGGTCAGGAATATAGCTCTTTGTAGGTTAACGACCACAAGCTGCAATGTTATGAACAGTCTGTGGGACTTTATGACTCTCTAGAGTCAGGTGATAGAAAGTTTCAGGTTCTCAGAGCAATTATGTCACTCACATTATGCATGAAAAACCCCATCACTGTCTGAGCCTAAGAATAGGCTGCCAAGCGCTCCTCTTTCTGGTTATTCTCAATTGAAGATTGAGCAATTCAGGTTGCTGCATGATTTGAGTCTGTTTTCTTCCCCCTAAAGGTGACAGGCTCTAATTTTATTTTATTCTTTGTAAACTTGAAAATGAAAGGTCCTGTGCGAGCTGTGTGGGAGATACAGTTTGTGCCTTTGCATTCAAGGTGAGCAGCACATAAATGTTTTCTTAATGTGCTTCAGACATGTTCGGAGGCATAAAGAAGGGAATAGACCTAGCAGGTTATTGAATCCATGTTCCTTCTTTTGCATTGATTGAAACTGCCTCACTCGAGCATGCCTTTTGGAATTTTGAGCAAACTAATTTTCTATGTCCCCAGGAGCTGATACTTGTCACAATTCCATTTCAGAAAAATTTTTCTAACATGGGAGACCTCATTGTCAAGATATTTCTTTGCATCAGTTCTATCTTATATTTTCTTGGCTAGCAAGGCCAATCCACGAAGTCAGACCCCATCATAGAGCTGAGGTAGGAGAACAAAACCCAGAGGATAACTGGGTTACCTTAGGATTTTACTCTATCAAGTTATATTTCAAGAGGTGTGATTTAACACTTAATATGTCTCCAAATCCATGTAATAAGAAATTAAATTATATTTTGACTGCATTTGCTACTAAGATTTTTAATTTTTCATGTCTAGTATTACCCCAGTAGAATATCTTAAATATTTTGATTACTTTCTATTACATACTCTATTATTTTCTGCATTAAAAACCCAAACAATGTTAAGTCATTTCAATTTAATTTAATTCATATATATATCTGAATATATACATATACATATATGGATAGATGGATAGATAGATAGACACCTAGGTACCATGAGAATTCCTGCTTTCAAAGATTCAAAAACTTGAGGATAGTAGAATATTCTAAGTTAACTTAATAGAGCACAAAACAGACACAATAGATTACAGGATAAATTTTTACTGAAAGTTGAAAACACTCAAATGTCAATAGTGAAACTGTTATACAGTCAAACTTCTAGGAGGCTAAGTCATGGGGAGAGAATATTTTTTATGTGCTGTGGAAGAAATGATATGGTGGGTATATTTTCATCCAATAGGGGAATCTGTTTTCTGCTTAGAAAATTGATTTTCTATCCAAAACACCTAAATATAAAACCCCATCTTTCTGCTACACCATGGGACCGCACCATCATGAGAGAACGAGAAAGGAGTGAGGACAATACTATGACAACAGGCAGAGAAAAAAGCCATTCTCAGGGAAATAAAGAAAGGACATAGTTGCCATTTCCAATATTACTTAATAAAATAATTCTCTTTTTACAAGTGCCATTGACAAAGACTGCATTTATCGTGCACATTGAGCAAGTGTGTAAGAAGGAACTGATATTTTTCTGTTACTGGTAACATAGGCTCTGAAATACCATTTAACAAGAAGCAAGTATTTCTGACCAGAACAATGTGGGACATATTGAAAAGCATTAGCAGAAACTGAGGAGAGAGAATAATTAAAAGGAAAACTGTATTTGTAGCGTCTTCTAACAAAGATGCTAAAAACTCATATTTTCCACTATTTCCAATGTGAGGTGCTAGCGATTAATTTAATTAACACTACAGCAAGCTATCCATTGTGTCTGGTTATAATGGTTTAACTAGAAGGTAAACTGTTTCTAAAGTTTTCATTTTGTGTTAATAAGTTGTTCCCTTATTCACTTCTTTCTTATTATTGCTCATTCCTTCACTTGTTCATCCATCCATTCATTCATTTAATAGGTAAAAATTATAGTGTGCATCTAGTCATTATTTATTATTTCACTGTTTTCATAGGAACACAAGTATTTTTCTTTTTCTTTTTTATCTGTACTTGGCAGACCTTTCCTGATTGTTCTAGTGAAGACTCTGATAGTCAAAAGTTAGAAAACATGGAAGGCTACATCCCTTACAGAATTCTGGATTAACAAATGGGTACTACAGGGTACGCTGGCAAGGCTGCAAGCGAACAAACATTTCAAGTACTTTTACTTATTCATTTCCAATGATCATATCTACTGCTAATCAGAAACATGACAATGGCTGGATCTGAAAAAGTAACCAGACACTATAATTTTTAAAACTATCAGCCACCGTAAACATAAAGCAAAGAAAGCTTGTGTTGTAAGGAATTAAATTCAATGTGCTATTATTTCTTCAATTCAAACAAGACAATGAGAAATTTACAACAGGCATAGGCCTGAAAAGTGTTTGCCTGAATGTAATAACAGTGCCACTCTTATCTATGGAGATAGGATGCTCTTGTTCACTCAGACAGATGTGAACACACTAGTCAACTTGTTAATTGTTTTAGTCACTCTATTTAAACAATTGTAACAAAGTTCCTGAGTGAACTTTATTAGGCAGAATTCTAATAAATTAAGTAACTGTTCAATATGGAGTAAAAATCACATCCTCATAATGTGTTAAAAATGAATCGATTCAGTCAATTCAGCAAATTACTTTTTATTTGATGTGGAGCAGATTATTTGATTAATAGAATCTTTTGCTTTTCTGCCATAGTTTGATTTGGCTTTTTCGGTGGCTGGAGGAGAGACTGACCCACGTTGCCTTTGGAAAAGGAGAATTTGTTTTAAAGATACCTAGGGAGCAGTCAGCCAAGTAGCTCTGGCTGTCACTGCTGACTGACTTCTTCCCATCCTTCCCTTCCCACATACTCTAGAGAGCAAATCAAATTGCTCCAGCTCGTCTTTTCCCAGTAGGCCATAAGCAAACCCATGGATCTGTTGACTTTGAGTATCCTGTCCAGTCAACTCTGCTTGGGTGCTTGAGAGGGAGGGAAGACAGGACCACATTATGGGCAGACCACTGGTTCTTTAGCAGAGATTGTGGATGGGCAGCTGGTCTTAGAAGGGGCTTCTGATGTTTGTTCAATGTGGCACCCAGCAGCATCTAGTTGACAGGGCAAGAATGGGCAAACTTACCATGTTTGTGTGTGTCAAAACAGTGCCCATTATCTAGTTAGTTTTTTTCTATATTTTATAATAATATTATCATGTTTATCATTATAAAATTGAAGTATCTTTATTGAAATACATTTGGAAACTAAAGAAAAGTGCAAATAATACTCTTATTGGATTTTAAAATTGCATCTTAAAGAAGTTTAATCCATTCACATTTATTGTCACAAATGATAGGCTTGTATCACTATAATTTTATTTTACACTTTTTATGTTTTATGCTTACTTTACATTTATTTTTGCTATATGGAATATTTTTCTTTGCTCCCCTCAGTAATTTAAAACTTTTAACCCTATTTTTAGTCAGTATAGTTAATGTATATGTAGCCCAGTGTCTCTGGGTTTTGGGGTATGCACTGTGAAGAAGTACCCACCTGTAACTGTTGCTTCTTGAATCCTTGTTTCAAAAAGTTGGCCGGGCACAGTGGCTCACACCTGTAATCCCAGCACTCTGGGGAGCTGAGGCGGGCGGATCACGAGGTCAGGAGATCGAAACCATCCTGGCTAACACGGTGAAACCCCGTCTCTATTAAAAATACAAAAAATTAGCTGGGCGTGGTGGCGGGCGCCTGTAGTCCCAGCTACTCAGGAGGATGGGGCAGGAGAATGGCGTGAACCCGGGAGGCGAAGCTTGCAGTGAGCCGAGATCGCGCCACTGCACTCCAGCCTGGGCGACAGAGGAGACTCCGTATTTAAAAAAAAAAGAAAAATAAATGTTCCAGGAAGGGTCCAGCCATGCCTCAGTTGGGGATGAACTTTGGCAAACTCTCTTCATTACTATACTAAAATCTCTGTACAGAAGACTTTTTATAAATATATTCATCATTTTCTATACATGTGATGTATGTAGAAGCATAATCAATGCCTTCACTGCCTTTATGCCACCCTTACATACAATAACTCAGCTAATCAGCCCATTAAAAGACCTGTTTCCACCTTTGTTCGAGGAGACAATGCTTTGAGAACCATTCCAATGTCCTCTTTACTTGTTGCAAGAAATAAAATCCTCCTTGGTGGGTGGGCATCAGACTGTCTCCCAACAAGTGATTAAATCCACCCTCGTGTGTATAACGTAGATACCATTAATCATAATATATTGAAATCAGTTTTCCTCTCATTTAGTATTATTTTATTTCCTTCTTTCTACCATTGTTTTCTAGGTTTTCTTGATATAATACGGTATATTAGATGCAGATTTTTATTTTTTACTTTTATTTTGACATCATGGCTCTTTCATTTAAAGAAATATTTTTGAAAGATGTATTACATTTTATGATAGGGTTATCTACAGTTATTTAGGTATAACTCTATATTTAAATGATCTGACAATTATATTTTTAAAAATACCACAACACATCAATTTTGGAGATTTCTTTTTTTTTTTTTTTTGAGATGGAGCCTCGCTCTTGTCACCCAGGCTGGAGTGCAGTGGCACGACCTCAGCTCACTGCAACCTCCGTCTCCTGAGTTCAAGCAATTCTCCTGCATCAGCCTCCTGAGTAGCTGGGATTACAGGTGCCTGCCACCATACCCAGCTAATTTTTGTATTTTTAATAGAGACGGGGTTTCACCATCTTGGCCATGCTGGTCTTGAACTCCCGACATCGTGATCCACCCACCTCTGCCTCCCAAAGTGCTAGGATTACAGGCGTGAGCCACGGTGCCTGGTACTTTTTGAGATTTTTATTTTTTTATTTTTTTTATTTTATTTTTATTTATTTATTTATTTATTTATTTTTTGAGACGGAGTCTCGCTCTGTCACCCAGGCTGGAGTGCAGTGGCGTGATCTCAGCTCACTGCAAGCTCCGTCTCCCGGGTTTACGCCATTCTCCTGCCTCAGCCTCCGGAGTAGCTGGGACTACAGGCGCCCGCCACCTCGCCCGGCTAGTTTTTGTGTATTTTTTAGTAGAGACGGGGTTTCACCCTGTTAGCCAGGATAGTCTCGATCTCCTGACCTCGTGATCCGCCCGTCTCGGCCTCCCAAAGTGCTGGGATTACAGGCTTGAGCCACCGCGCCCGGCTTATTTTTCTTTTAGAAGCAATTATTTTTGGAAACAGTACATGGATGTTATACAGTCTATGCTTTTTATTCTTATATTAATCAACTATTTGCATGTCTGCTGTCTGTCACTTGATTGTAAGTTCCTTGGAGGGCAAGACTGTGTATTACTCACTGCTGTATCATTCCACTAGTGTTTAGCACAGTACTTGGCTAAATCTAAGTATTTAAATATTTGCCCAATAAATTAAAACAACTTGTTTTATTGTTCCTCTTCTATTTTGCTTTCTTCCATGTGTAGTGGACCTTTGCTTTTCCTTTTCTTGCCAGTACCCCTTTTTGATTTGGGTATCCACTTGTTATGGTTTGGTTTGTGTCCTCCCGCAAATCTCATGTCCGAATTGTAATCCTTAGTGTTAGAGGAGGGGCCTGGTGGGAGGTGACTGGATCATGGAGGCAGACTTTCCCCTTGCTGTTCTCATGATAGTGAGTGAATTCTCATGAGATCTAGTTGTTTAAAAGTGTGTCGCACCTCCCACTTTGCTCTCTTTCTCCTAATCCAGCCATATAAGACGTGTCTGCCTCCCTTTCACCTTCTGCCATGGTTGTAAGTTTCCTGAGGCCTCCCCAGCCATGTTTCCTGTACAGCCTGCTGAACTGTGAGTCAATTAAGCCTCTTTTCTTTATAAATTACCCAAGTAGTTCTTTATAGCAATGCGAGAATGAACTAACACACCAGCCTTCCCCTGGTGGCCTGCCTGCGTGCATCTGGAGAAGGTGATCCTATCCTTGCTTCTGGATTAGGCCCTGACTGTTTTAGGCTAAGCATCACACTCTATAACCTGGCCACAGTGTTTGGTTAAGGAATGAACAGGAGCCCCAGCCTGGACCAACTGCAGTGAATCTCAGGATTCTTCCTTGGAAATCTGAGACAGAGATGCCCTTTCTTTCGGGTAGGATATGGGTAACATGTGGAATTTGTTGTCAGTGATATTGCAACCACTGTGGGGGGGTAGCTTTCATGGGGGACAGATAGTCTGCACTTAGAAATATACCCTCTACATATTACAGAACAATATAACAATGTTGGTAATGATGACCCTAGGTCAAGAATAAAATATTAAACTATAACTTAATATTAACTACGACTTCATATTTTAATAAAATATTAAAACTGTGACCATGAGCATGAGGTAGACATTGTGAAAGGCAGAGAGCATAGAGACAGAGTTTCGGTTTCCTTGTGGACATTTTTATGCTGCTGGCTCAAACTAACCTCAAATGCACTTTACCCCTAGACTATCCAGGGATGGGAACCAATACATTCCTTTATTGTTTTAGCTTGTTTGTGTTGGATTTCTTTCAATTGCACCCAAAATCCTTATAAGTGATGCACTATATTTTCAGCCTATTTGATCATATAAGCATTTCGGCAGTCTGCTTCATTAATTTTTCTCCTTGCCTAATTCTTTACCCTGTTTCAGTTAAAATTGTTTCTTGGCCAGGCGTGGTGGCTCACGCCTGTAATCCCAGCACTTTGGGAGGCAGAGGTGGGTGGATCACGAGGTCAGGAGTTTGAGACCAGCCTAGCCAACATGGCAAAACCCTGTCTCTACTAAAAATACAAAAAAAAAATTAGCCTTGCATAGTGGCAGGCACCTGTAATCCCAACTACTGAGGAGGCTGAGGCAGGAGAATCTCTTGAACCCAGGAGGTGGAGGTTGTAGTGAGCAGAGATCGTGTCATTGCACTCCAGCCTGGGTGACAAGAGCAAGACTCCATCTCAAAAAATATTTTTTTTTCTCTTCAGCTTTCTAGTTTGTATTTTTTAGTGCTGATCAATTGTTTATAACCGCATAGGATCACCAACTGACCAGAGATCAGTTATTCCTGCTCCCTTATTTTTAGATAATAAAGGTAAACATAATGAGGCTAGATGATACGTGCTAGATTATGCAGTCATATTTTTAATATTTTATTCATGACTTTGAGTCATCATTATCAACATTAAGCATTAGATTGTCCTGTAATGTGTAGGGTAGACTGTTAAATGCAGACTATTTGCCCCCACTAATGGAAGTGTTTTCCTAAATGGCTTTCCATCTGTCTTTTCCAGTTAGTTGTTGCTTTTTGCTGCTGCTTTTGGGAGTTCTTTGATCATTCTTGTTGCCTCTAATCTTCTGTCTACTGTATGATAGGAAAGGAATGAGAGTCACTAAAGTTAATCATGCTTTGTAAGCTGATAACCTCAACTTTACACACAATACTAAATCCGTTCACTAAGGGGTGAATTAGTAACTCTAATGTGACATAGATGACCACTGAAGTTGTTTTCACCAATGCTCTTTAGTCTTTTTTCTTTTCAGTTGCTTCTGGCTTTTGGTCATATGGGTGTCTGCAGTTGTTGACAGTATAGAAAAGATAAAGTTTTTTAAGAAAAAGAGAGAAAAGAGAAAGATTAGGAAGTGTTAGTACTCTTATAATTTTTGAAGGGTTGCTGTGTGTTAAATGTTACCAAACCTCATAAATAAAACAGGTGAACCTGAGTTAAATGATATATTTTGTAAATTGTGGTTCTGGTTAATTGAATTTTACAGCTTACTGAAGTGGTATTCTGAAAATCCTTCATCTTCTTAAGATCTTTCCTTTATATGTTGTCTGTTTAACTTTCATAATAGATATCACATATGAAAGAAAATAATATTTTTCCTCATAAATTTGCATCTTTCAAGGACTCCTTCTGCATGACACAAAGTGAAACCCTGGAGGGCAAGGGTTTTGAACTGTGCTGTGGTTTTGACACTGCTAGTTGGCACGTGTCAGACACTATTCCTGCCCGCTACTGTCTTATTCTACTCTCCTTTGGGGCACATAGAAAGATTCTACTTTCTGCCACCTTAAGATTAGGCATGGCTATGTGCATTCTCTGATTGAGGAAATAGAAACAGAAGTGATGTATGCCACTCTAAGTCAAAGCCTTTAATTGTCAGGCTTGAGTATTCCTTCTGTGGTAATTATAGAAGCACGTGTCAAGATGGAGACTCTGCAGCATGGGTGGATAAGGCATACATTTTTATTATTTTAAGCCACTAAGATTTTGAGATTTTTGATACCACAGCATATCCCAGTCTTGGGAAGGCCCTAGGGGAGCCACAGGGCAGAAGTGGCAGAGCTCTGGAATTAACTCCTTTCCCCCACCCTTCCCCTTAACTGGAATAGCTCCCCTTCTTTTTTTTAATTTTATTTGACAAAATCCTTTCTATTTCTTAAAAACGGATTAAAAACCACCCATGTAGGAGTTTGACCTGAATGTTCTTTGGACCCTAGGATTTACAGATTTTAAAACATTTGCTCCTTAAGTTTTCTTGTGATTTGCTTCTCTCATAAAAATAGAATGCAGCCACAATTTAATTAATTGAGGGTTTCATCATATTGTGCTTTTCCCGAATGCTATACCCAAGCTGTGCTTATCAATTGACATGCCTGATGATTGTATGTGGTTTATGAAATGAGGTTCACTGTTTGATAATATATATCATAAAGCACAGCAGTGAGACATATTAAATATATAATAGACAGTGAGAATATTTTGTTAATAGTAGCTTATCACTTCATATTACTTTATCATTTAAGACCTCAATCGCTGTTCTTACTGCCCTTCATTTAAGCCAAGCATTTAGTATGCCAGTAGAATTTGGACTGAACAATATTATTAGAATTCATTTTTGAAAAATACTTTTTGTGAGTCTTTTCTCTATAGGACTTGAGCATAAAATTCCTGAAAATAGAACCTAGTCATATATTAGTGTATATTTAAAAGCACACAAGCTTATTGTCAGATGCAGACAATTTTGTCTACTCAAATGAAGGGTAAGAGACACATGGATTATACCAAAAAATGGATAATTCTCAAATCATTTTAAAGTAAGACAGTGATCGATAAAAATGCTGAAGGAAGGTACTCTTGGTTAATTAAAATTTTTGCTTGATAAAAGGTTTAAAGAAACAGTTGTTTTTATTTTGAACATTTTAAAAATGCCTCTTGATTTAACAAGTAGAGTGTCATGACCAATATTTAATCTTTGAAGACTGAAAATCTTGCATCACTTTGGGTGTCATTAATCTGTAGAGACAGGATCTTGCTCTGTTGCCCAAGCTGGTCTTGAACTTCTGGACACAGGCAATCCTCCTACCTTGGCCTCTTACAGGGTTGGGATTACAGGTGTGAGCCACCACTGGCTGACCTGGGTGTCATTAATCTGAACATGAATGGTCAATGTAAAAACAGAGAATGTGGAGGAAATTGGGTTGAAGTTGCACAGTTTGAGAATGTACTCTTTAATGTATTGGTTTAAAAAACTAAATTTCTCCTGTGAGTGTACTTACTGCTTTTGTGCTTAAAGCAATTGCTGGGGCAGACTGTGGGATTGGCAAATGAAACAAAACTGGTAAGTGAAGGATCATCCAGTTGGGTTTTAGTTAAATGAAATTTTATATCATCTGCCTCTGTTATACAGATGTGAACATCCCTCCTTCACTTTCCTCACTCCTAATCCTGAGCAGTGGTCAAGTTGTCCCTTATGTTGAGAGTTTGAGCTGGGCAGTGGTGGGGAGAAAAGTTAAGGGAGCAATTATTTGGAAGTAAGCAATTTATGTTTTTAGATACACACAGTCTGCTTCCTAGATGCAGCCCTCACAGAGTTAGGCGGTCTGACTGAGCTCCTCTAGCTGCAGCACAAGTGGGTGGTTTGGGAAGAGACTGCTCATCTAGTGCATTTTCAGAGTAAGCGTGTTGCCCGATCTCATGTTCCAGCTTCCCCAAGAGAAACCCCAAAGAAATGATATAGCGAAGGATTCTAAAATAAACGTTCAGATTAATGCTCATAGGCTTGAGCTGTAATTCAGACTCACTTCCATCATTATTATGTCTCCCAAGCATTTGGTTTTGAAGAATACCTGGCAAAGAGTTATCCTGCAGTCGTGTTGCCTTATTGAATGCAGTATAGACTGAATCTACACCCTTTCTGTCTGCTGGTTCTATATCATTGTGACTATTGTCCAGCTTTTTGATCTTGTGTATTACTAGCACGTTTCTTGAGTGAATTCATTGGTTCTGACAGGATCCATATTTTCGATCTCTACATGTCCACATGGCATTAAATCTAACTGTGGGAAATGTTATCATCACACTACGGTTATTATATTGACAAGCACATTTCCCTGAGTAGTCAGTCATGGAAATGGAGAGATTACTCATTTTCTGAAATACATGATGGTTATGAAGAGGGCAGTATAGGCTAATGGAAAGAGCTCTAGATGGATGATCATGATTCTTATTATGACAGAAAACCATTAATTAAATGCCTTTTTCCATGTGTTACTGTTCTAATCTCCACATAAATGGTCGTATGCAGAATTTATTTTTTCCTTTGTAAATTTGCAAACTACCATATAGTAATACAACACAAATATTTATAGATATCAGGAAAAATGTCATTTCATTAATATATGGTACGAAAATATAATAGCATAGAGCTGAGGATTTCTTTTGGGAGAGGTGAGAAATGATGGGCTAGGAGATGGGGGGGAGACAAGGTTGGAACATATTTCAGAAGAGAACCCAGAAAAGTAGCCATCAGGACTCTGTCCCCACTAGGTGAGCTGTGGGGAAGCAGCCAGGCCTTTTCTGGAGAATGCAGAAGGCTTGGCTTTTTGAAATGAATGAAATGGAGTAAGGGGTGTGTACGGAAACACATACTTAGTACCTGTTTTATGAGTTCGCTTTTGTTCTGTGTGCATTAGGTATTTATGTTGCTCTTCACTAGAAGACCCGATCTAAATTTATTGGAACAAATGAAGAAATGTAATCCAGTGATTCAATGATTCAGGTCTTCATAGGTTGATGGGAGGTGAAGGGACCTGGCGTTAGAAGGAGGAACTCAAGCTCCCATTGAGAAAAGGTTGCTGTCTTTGGTTTGGAGCAGGCAGAAGGAGCAGAAGAGCAGAAAATGTGTTTTAAAATTGTCAATCAGCAAAGTGTCCATGCAGGAAGGGGTACCCTTCTAAACGATGGCCAGCCACATATTGTTAGATAGTTAATGGAAGGTCTCCCCTCCCCCACATGGCCTCTGAGAAGGTGCGGAGGAAGTCTGCATAGTTTTTCAGGAATAACCTCAGTGAACTTCTACAGAAGCGCCCCTACACTGAAGGGAGTCTCGAACCCAAGGCCTTTGTCCTTCAGAAAAGACAGAACAAAGATTGGATTAAGTTCCGCAGTCATTAAAATCAATTTATATTAATATGCTAAGCACACGAGCTATACCTTTGTTATTTTGTTTCTTTAAATTTTCCTTTAAGTGTTATACTTTCAAGATAGCACATAATTAGTTTTCTATCAATATAGATTTATCATTAAATAATGAATTAGACCTAAATTTGTAATTACAAAAGTGTCTTCTAGCTGATCCTGGTGCTCTGCAAATAGCTGTTTGGTCCTAGCTCTTACTAGAGGGGATGCATGCTGGAGACTCGACCCAGGGTTTCCTGGAGGCACATGTCCCAGACGGGAGAAGATGAGTGCTGCTTGAGGCTCTTGTTTCTTAGAACGGATGGAGAGAATGGAATGGTGGATACAGAGCCTCTTAGCTCAAATAAAAGAGTTAGATGTAAATTTTGACACCTACCAGGGAAAGGGGAAAGCATTTCCTCCTCAGTTTTTAAAAAGTCTAGAATTTTTTTTAAAGTTCCTGTTTCCTGATCACCTTTCAAACAAGTGTCATATGATGTTACGTCTGAAAAAGTAGTTGTGTCCCTAGGAAAATGGAGTTTAGAAATATCGAAGAAAGATTATTATTTTGGCCCATCTTTCTCAGGTGTAGGGGACTTAAGATACGTCTCTGAATGAAATCTCATGCCACCTTTATGGCCATCTTGTCCTTACTTGTCCTTTGTGGCTGTCTTCACCATCCTCTGGGTCATAGATATCAGGGCTTTAATTTTATAATCACTGCAAAGAAGAAATGTGGTTGGAAATCCTCCCAGGGTAGAATCTGCACAAGGCCAGTGCCTGTTAGATGAATAAGGAGCTGAGGCTGCCACTGCCCACTTCCCATCTCCTGTATGCCAGTCTCACCCCAGAGAAACATTGGCCATTATTTCCCCAGATTAAATTCATACTAAACTCTGGTGGGGGTTTAAGAAGGTTTCAGGTGTGTATTCCAGAGCAGTATAGTGCCAGAAATTTGGGAATTGTTTTTCTTTAGCCAACACATTTCTTTGTCCAAGGAATAGGATGGAAACTCACATCTCCCTTGTGCCCTGGCTTCAGCAATTTTCTCTGTAATTGGTCCCATGTTTCCCAGCAAGCTTGTATTTCAGCCCATCCTTTCTTGGTATCTTTGTGCACCCTCCACTACCACCCTACAATATGCTTCCTTTCTCCAAAGGATAACTGTCCTGCCCTCAGTTCCTTTTTTCTGTCTTGTAAGCTCTGTCTCCTTAGGCTTTGACTGAGTATAAATGGATTCATTTGGTTATGCTTTTATTTTTATTATAATTTTTGTGTTTTCTTGTTCCACAGAGGGACAGGGAGAAACTCTGGGCTTGTAGTTGAGCTGAATAAGAAGTAGTACTTTAAGTCCAGTTAACTCCTTACCAGTGATATGGCAGGTCTTCATTCATCTACAGTTAAATACGTGATATGGTGAGAATTTATCTTATGGACATTGCATGGTCTGGCCTATAGAAGGGATGCATATTCCCCCTGTGACTCTGAGCCTTCTCTCTAAATAATAAATCTGACCTTATTAAATTAAAGCATATTTTCCCCTCCTGACCTGGCTTTCATTAGAAAGGCTTCCCATAGGTTTTACAGAAAATGTCCCAGCTGGAGCCATCTAGACAATGTTGCCCCATACTCCAATAGATTTTCCTCTTACACATTAGCTTCTCCTCTGTTATCAGGGATGGGGATTTTTATTCCATCTCTCTACAAAGAAAAAGTCTGCAAGCCCTCAGTCTTGGGACTGATCAGATCTTTCTGGCATACTGATATGCATCCTGATTGAGTGTTTAGGGTACATTCTTAGAACAGTTCTTTTGTTGACAAAGGGAAATTGAGACTGAAGCAATGACATAAGCTGTCAAGAACAAAGGAAGAATGTTGTATGAATTTTTTTGACTTGTCACTTCTTTGTGGCTGGATATATTTGATCTAGGAGGAAATATGTATGGTTGGATACTATATTAGGGTTATAAATTATGTAATTAATTTTATAAAGTGAGATTGATATTATGAATATACATTCATCAAAAATATTAGGAAGTAAAAGGCTAAGAAAAAAATGTGAACATATTTTTAACTAGATCTTTAAACTAAAGGCCAGCATTATAGCTTCCTTCCAGCTCTGTCTCCCATGCATGTTTCTTTTCAAAGCTGGCATCTTGTTCAGATCAGCTCCACAGGATACAAGGAGCAAGAGCATGTACGTGTGCGGACACACACAGACACACACACAGACGCGCACACACACACACCCCACCATCACCGTAAAATAGTATAATAGTGAAATGTTTTTCTCTGTATCTGAACTGCTTTCTTCTCTTTGAATTTTTATTTCATACATTTCATCTTGCTTATATAATCCAAAGGGAAATAGTCTATAGCCTATTTCCTATGAACAAATGCTGAAATGATTAAAATCTGACTGACTTCACTAGCATATGCAAGGTTATTTCTGATGACAACTGCAATAGACACTTTATTGATGGGACTAAATTGACTTTAATTTTTGTGTGATGAATGAATCCTATACTGGGCTATGTAGTCAATTTGGTTAGATTTTATTGCTTTAGTTAAATTTTCAAAAAGGAAAGCTTAAGCATGCAGGTCAGTCAAGAGGCTTTGAATTGGTGTATATATTAGAGGGTGGGAATTTACTTCCCTCTGCTTCTATAGGGGGAAAGATAATCAATTACTCCATGTGTGTATTTATGAAATCAGAATGCTGGTTACTAGCCAAGGTGTTTCTTTTTCAAAAACTGCAGAGAAGGCTTGTGATGAAAGCCAAAACCTTTTGAAAAGAGGCATTGGATATGTCTCCTTCTATGAATAAGAATAAAAGAAGATTTCCCCCTAAGCCTGCATGACTAAAGATAACACATCTCATTCCAATAATAGTCTCTCCCTTTTTTAGGCACTGTGAAAACAACAACAAATAATTTGGAGGAGCTTAACTTCAAATACAATTAACACCTTGAGCAAGTTGATTTTGGGAACAATGCTGAGCTTAAGGTGACTTCCTAGAGGAAATCTTGACCAGTTTCAGACCTGAGTGGTGAATGGGAATCAACTAGTCCAAGACAGGTGAAGCACAGTGCACAGAGAGAAGCCACTCAAGGCAGGAGGTAAGGGCTTAGCAGTGAGTGCAGCTCCTCTTGCCCAATGTCTTCCCCATATTAAGAATTCAGTAGACATTCAAATAACTAGGTCCTTTCAAAAAGTGAAACCATGGTTGGTAGCTGTTGGGGATGGCATTTGTTTGTTTGATATAAAGAGGTGATTGCTGAAAGGATGGAAGGAGGGTAGACAGGGAATAAAAGAAACTTACGATTTACTTCACTTACTTCACAGAATCTGGCAGAAGCATAACCGAAGTGAATTCATAGCTTTGTATAAAGCTTACTCTAGAAGGAGTGATGAATAAATGAATACGGTATTCATTTTTAAACATTATTTTGTGGCCCATTATCAACTGAATATAATTCCTATAAAAAACGGAGAGTAAAATTTATCTTTTGGATCTAGATTTGGATATACTAGGGCTGTCTTTATGAAACTGTTGCAAAAAAGGAAGACAGGGAAGAAGATAGAAAATGCTAAAGCTAGAAGAGGAAAGAGTTTAAAGCTAGAAAAGGAAAGAGTTTTAGGGAAGTGGAAAATGAAAAAGAAAATCATTTAATGCCGTACT
The DNA here is from genome assembly GCF_002776525.5 of Piliocolobus tephrosceles. Classification (NCBI taxonomy): domain Eukaryota; kingdom Metazoa; phylum Chordata; class Mammalia; order Primates; family Cercopithecidae; genus Piliocolobus; species Piliocolobus tephrosceles. The sequence goes on from NC_045443.1 coordinate 55,524,800, forward strand.
GACAAACACAAACAACATACAAAAATTCTACTTATTTTAAGAGTATATACTCTCAAAAGTGAAGAAACACTAATTCTCAGATGACAAAGCTGTCTTGAATACATAATGCTAGTTATTTGGTATAATTGTTTTTAGTTAGCAGTTAAATGAATATCATAAAATGGGATATAAAAATACTATCTATTTTCTGAAGTTTCTGTATCTAAAAAAAATATAGAAATAATGGATTTGGGAATATCTGTAAGGGATGAGCAATTAAGAGAGTTTTGTTACTGCAAGACAAGGACAGTAACAAAGAACAGTCTCACACATTTGATGAAATATTTAGCCGTGTCTTCCACACTCAGGAACCCTTAAACAATCCCATTATGGTCCTGAGAGCCACTTGCATTCTAGCTGATAGAATACCTTAAGCCAAAGTAAATTAGAACATCAAAGTAGCTTTTCTCACCAAATGACACAAAGACATTACTGTTTCTGAAATGAGAACAGAAAGGCTATGGCATGACTTCTACTGAGTCACAAGGAAGAATTCTTGGAATCCCCACTTCTTTGCGTTCTTTCAGCCAGGCATAGCTGGAATGACTGAATAATTGTTTGTAAGACTTAAAAATACAGTTGTAATAGCATTACCTAAATAGGGAAGAAATCACCTTTATATGCATTATCTACCAGTGAGATAATTTTCACTCAAATTTGCATCCAGTACTTCACTAGCCACCTTTTCAATATTCTTCACAAATTGCACATACATATTGGTTATTTTTAATAGTGGAAATATTTCTATACTCGTGAATTTTCAGTATCACCAGTTTGCACAGTTGAACCATTTTTTCAATGAGTACAGGGTAAGAATGGAGAAGAAAATTAGTTCGATTTATTCCAGTTTGGCGATTTGGTAGATATTTGCTTTAGAACAGGTTGTTGGGGATATTGGCAAGAAAGTGAATGAGTGGTAGGCCATGGAGTCTAAGTTGAATATGGAAGGTTGTACACACATTTATTACCTTACAATTTCTGTGGATCAGGAGTTGGACATGGCTTAGCTAAGCCTACTCTTTAGTGTCTCACAAATGTGACAATTGTAACAAATGTGTCAGTTGGACTGCCTTTTCATCTGGAGGCATAACTGGGGAAGCAACCACTTCCAAACTTAGATTGTTGGCAGAATTCATTTCCTTGCGGTTTTAGGACTGAGAGCTCCAGCTTCTTGAAGAATGTCAGCTGGAGGCCATCTTTACTTCCTAAAGTTAGTGTATAGTTCCTAGAGGCTACCTATAGTTCCTAAAAGCTACCCATAGTTCCTAGTGGCAACCCATGGTTCCTGGATATCCTTTCCACTATGGGTTTCCCAACATGGTCAATTAGTTCATCAAGCCAGCAAGGAGTTTCTAGAGGGAGTCTGCTGGCAAGATGGAGTCTTATATAATTTAAAGTAAATAAGGAAGTAGCCTCTCATCATCTTTACCATATGTTATTGGTTAAAAAAAGGCACATAGTTCCTGCCCACACTCAAGGGGAGGCGACTACACAGAGGCATGAATACCAGGAGGTAGGGATCTTGGGTCGCCATCTTAGAGACTGTTTGTTACAATATATAAATGCCAAAAGATCAACTGATTTTTCTTTTTTTTTTTTTTGCCCTTGTTCAGAGGCAAAGATGATTGATCCTTATGGGCTGGAGTATTGTGTTGATTGTTAATATATGGGGATTGGTAAGATTTGATATAGGAGAATAGGGAGCTCTGGAGAGGAAGTGGGGACAGGAATGCTAGTGATTTAGAAGTCTATTAGACATTGATCCTGCTAGAGTGGAGTTATTTTAACTAATTTCTGTTAAAAAAAAAAAAGCATAAATTCGTAAGTCTTTGACCCTATCTCTGACTTGCTATTTTAGGCAGGCTCCATTGTAAAACAAACAAAACCAGAGTTTGTGTGTCTGTGTGTATGCATGTGTGTGTGTGCAAAAAACTGAGAGGATTAGTTAGAAAATTTGATTTGAAATAGAACATAAAATGTTTATTTTTATAATCTTGATTTTAACTGCATAATAAAATACATGAATAGTAATATGGCAGGCTTTTAGAATCTAACTCTATAAACTGTGGATTTTATGGTTGAAAAGAGTAATGCAGATTTGAAAAAACACAGAAGAAAGTTTCAAACGCAGGTCCTCTGTTCATTACATTCTTTTGTCCTTAAGGTCTGACATACTCTCAGATCTATTTACAAGCTATAATGTTTGCCCAAAAGAGTGGTTGTCTCTAAGAAAAATAGACCACTTAATTGTTAGTAGGCCACTTAATTGTTAGCCGTCCTCTCTTTTTCATACTGTATTAAATATCAACCTGGCATGGGTCTGTATGGCAGAATCTGAAAAACTGAGATTTACTTCGTATTAATATTTTCATTAAATATTTAAGTGAATTTGGTAATATTTCTCAAATTTAATTCTTCTGCTGGTTCCCTCTCTATTTCCAGACCATGATTTCCCCCACCTTGGGTGTAATTCTTGCTCCTTCTGGAATGAAAGAAGACACTGAACTATGGTTACAAGTGATGACTTTGGTTAGATCTACTGACTGGATGATTGACTCATGGGTTTGAGTCTTGACATTACTAACTATTAGCTAGATGACACTGAACAAGCTATTTAAACTCTCTAGGTCTCAGGCTTCTCACCTGCAAAAAACGTTGTTGTGAATGTACAATGTGATTTAAACGTTGATAAATTTGGGTATATAATAAATGCTCAATGATAGCTATTATAATCCTATATTTGAGGTTAATTATTCTCTACCCTTAGCCATCAGCTAATTTTGTTATCTTTCCCCTATATGAAGTAAAAATATTGGCACTTGGCTTATGTCTCTTGTTCATGTCTTGGAAATATCTTTTATAATTTGTGTCCTATTTATAGCCCATTTAGTGGCATAGTCTCAGAATTTTTTACTCTTTCCAACTCTGGCAACCTCAAACATCACCAAAGTTCAGGCACTGACACTGTGACCATCTAATAAACCTTGTCAGCACAAGAAATTTATATCGTTCAAAAGTTCTTAATCATCAATATTCCATTTGCAGATTACAACCTCAACTTCTTCTAGCTTTCTCATGTCCTTACTTCTAGGAAAACTATGATTTGACGTTAATCTTTGGATTCTTCTTTATCTTCACTTATTGATTTCTTTTCCCCCAGTACTTAATCTGGATTCCATGCATCAGCCCGATAACTCTTTTACTAACATTCATCCTGTTACCTGCATTTTGTGTGTGTGGATTTGAGCTAAATGCCACAATTTACCTTCTCTGCTCCTTTAGCAGTGCTGCTCCATGCTGCTGAAGAAAATCTTACTGCCATATGAAGAGAATCTGGACACACACTTGGTCTGCAACCTCACTAGGACCTTCACGCTTCGTCATTTCCCTCTTCCATGTTTCTCCTCAGGCAATACAAATCATTACTAAAGGTTTTAAGTCATATATCTGCCCATATCTCGTAATTCTCTGCAGACTATGTCTTTTGCCACTTTCACAAGAAAAGCAAGGTAATTAGTTGTGAAATAACTTGAACTCTCCACTCACCACTTACAGAATTGCCCCATTTGTATCTATTTTTCCTTCTTTCAGTGTCAGAGGATAGATGATGTGACCCTCTCTCCATGTGTAGTCAGTACTCGGATCCCCTCCCACCCCAAGTGTAAGCTTGTGCAAGCAGTGAAGCTCTGCATGCATGTACTGACTTGCTTTTAATTCTATCCCTTCCTTCTCCCCCAGAATGTTGCTATATTATTTCTCTATTTCAAACTCTATATTTCTACTTTTTCTCATCTCATAATCCATCCTAAAAAATAGAATCTTCCAGGCATTTAAAAGCAGTACAATGTAATTAGAGTGACAGGCTGCATTGGAAAGCAAAAGGTCCAAGTCGGAAAAGCAATGCCAAGCTCAAGGACAGAAGGTGAGGTGAATGGAATATAGGAGAACATGAGTTCTGAGGACAAAAGCCTGGATGATAGGACAGATATGGGCCATAGCTGGGCTGACAGACCACCTCAAAAACTCATGCATATGCCGACCATAAGAAGCTTACAGTTGCTATTGGCAACGTGAAAAGTCACATCTTTCCTCCATTAGTGTTACAAGAATAGTGAAAAAAGCCACAGTATAACCAGGCTTTAGAGATGTTTCTCCTGAGCACTGTTTGGCTCATGTAAGCCCAGTCTCTAAGTTCAGCCACGTGAGTGAAAACCACTTGAATATGTTTTATGCACAAAGTCATCCAAAGAATGATATCTAGGTGGCACTTAGTTGCAGAATATAAAACCTTAACTCAACATTAGATGGCTACATAAGCTCTACATTCTACATAGACACGTAATAGTACAGTAGTATATGGAGTCTGAATTGTGAATGGAGTAGGGGGAGGCAAAATTGTGAAGCAACTTGCTCATACACTTCAATATTCTGAAACTAATAATTTAACAAGTGTTTTCAAGAGCTTCAGGAATCATTTGTTATTTTCATACAAGCTTTCTTAAATCCCTAAGATCCTTATCCCCATGATAATTTGAAAGTAGAGTGCAAAGGAATAACAACAAGTAGATTGAGATTAAAGCTGTAAAAATGCCAGCATATAAGTGGCCCTTTTTCTGTGGTTGTAGGTGTGTTATGTAGTGAAGCAGTGGTTCCCTAAGTGTGGTCCCTGGATGAGAAGTGTCAGCATCACCTGGGAAAATTTTGGAAATGCAATTTCTTGTGTCTTACACCAGACCTATCAAATCAGGTTCTCTGGGAGTGCAGTCCTGTAAATCTGTTTCAACAAGTCCTCCAGGAGACTCTGATGCATCTCAAGTTTGAGAACCACTGGCTTTAGAGGATTGGAGCAGCACTCTATATGGATACATTTGCAACTACTTAAATGACTTACCAAAGGAATGCTAGAAAATGGTATTTGGCTTTATGAACAGGTACTTGGAAGAGAAATGTATCTAATCCTGGTAAAACTTATAATATATTAATGGGGCAGAAATATTATTCCAAATGATAAAATTGTGATATTTGAAAAGAAAATAGATCTTTATAGCCTGAAATTATAGATTAACAAGCTGAGATTTGATAAGTAATAGAGGCAAATTCCCATATTTAGCTACAAAACCCCAAATGTATGTGTATCAGATGGGAGAAAAATGTCCTGAAACCTTTAGTTGACTACACATTCAATATGAATCAATGATATGATGTGGCTACAACCAATTATCATAGTATTCACTCCTTTATTTGTTTATTTATTCAATAATTATTTGTTGAGTGCCTACCATTAACCAGGTGCTGTACTGGTCACTAAGAACACAAGGATAAGTAAAGCAGACATGGTCTTCTCATTTAAAGGAACTTACATTCTCGTGAGTAGTAAAATAAAAACCAGCAAACAAATTTATAAAATACTTTTTAGTTACAGTTAAGTGTTAATAAGAACAGCAAGAGTGATGAAGACCGTGCTGTTCTTTGTTGTATCTGTCACCCAACCCCATGCCTATAGAACTGTGCTCAGCTGAGGTGAGTCACACTTCTGGAGAATTAGATGAGAGAAAGGTTAGCGCAATGGCTTTCAAACTTGAGCATGCATGAGGAACACCTGGAGGACTTTTTAAAAATCTGGATTGCTGAATCCTAAGCCCCAGAGTTCCTCATTCAGTTGGTTTGACTTGGGACCCCAAAGCTTACTTTCTAACAAGTTCCCAAAGGTAATGATGCTGTTGCTGGTTTGGGAGCCACTGGTTTAGACCTGGTTAAGGCTGGGGAGGACCAGGACCTGGGATTGCTTTGCTCAGAGAAGAGGAAACTTCAATAAGACATGATAGTTGTTTTGAAGTATTTGTAGGAATGATATGTATAAAAATAGGTTAAGTTTATTCTTTGTAGTCTGAAAAGTAGGATATAGATTATTTGGAAGAAGGGGGGAGACAGAGTGTAGAAACATAAATAACTTTTAGTCTTAGAGCTGATTTAAAACGAGATAGCTACCTCAGAAGGAACAAATTCTACTAGAGACATTGAAGTGTAGCACTGATGAGGACTCATTGGGGATGCTATGTGGACAGAAGAGGCAGAGAAAGCCCATCTACAGATACTAGGGCAATAGAGGGGAGTGGAGGCAGAGAGGAAAAATTGCTCAAATTGCCAGTAACTTCTCATTTTTTGATTCTAGTCTTTCTTGAAGCCTGGGCGTTTTTGCCTTTGAGTCCTGTGGAGTCATTTCTGTAACCCTAAAAAAATTCTCTATTTATGTTTAAGCTAATTTCTTGTTCTCATTTTCTAACAAGGAATTTAGTAATGAGAATATCTGTTGGAATTAGAAACATGGAGCTCATTGGTCATATTTGCCAGTGTAATTTCAGGGCTGCTTTTGGAGTAGACATTAAATTACGGTGAAGAGTGAATGAGAGGTGAAGAAGCAGAGGAATCAAGAGTGGTCTAGAAAGTGTGGCTCAAAGCAAGAGGGAATTTTGGAGTCCAAATATTTTCTTTTTCAAAGATAAGAATGACTAGAGCAACTGTATACTTTGAGAGAAAATAGACAATTGAATGGGAGAGAGAGAGAGCAGGTAATAATTGGAGTAATTTGAGGTAGAAATACAACAGAATGAGATTAAAACCCAAAGAAAGAAGTTAGTTTTGAACTAGAGGAGGAACATCTCATCTTCTGAGGAGACAAAGCAAGAAAGGAAGCTTGGCCTTAAATGAAGGTAGTGGTGAGACAGGGGGCAAGAAGTTGAAAGTGTGAAGTGAGATAATTTCCTGAGGGAGGGCTGGGATTGCGGAGGAGAGAGTAGGAAGCCTAAGGAGACAATGAAGTTTGAAGCATTACTTCAAGAAGTGGAAAAGGGATTTGACCAAAGACAGAAGAAGGGGTTATGGAGCAGGAAGGGGAGCCCAGATAAGACCCTTGACTTAGAGTGATAGCACTTGGAAAATTGTGTGATATTTGCCAGTGTGATCAGAAGCTCAGGGAAAGTCTAGATGTGGAGACAAACTCCAGAGAGTGTGAAGGGAAGATAGCAATGCAAGGAAGTTGAGAGAATTGGTTTTTTAAAACGTTATTTGATGGAGGCCAGGCATGGTGGCTCATGCCTGTAATCCCAACACTTTGGGAGGCTGAGGTGGGTGGATCACTTGACGCCAGGAGTTCGAGACCAGCCTGGCCAACATGGCAAAACCCCCTTCTCTACTAAAAATGTATACATTAGCCAGGTGTGGTGGTGCACGCCTGTAGTTCCAGCTACTTGGGAGGTTGAGGGTCCATGGGGAATATCTTTACCAACCTCTTTAAGGGTGTTTTTGGCAGAAAAGAAACGCTTGTCCTCATGGTGGGCCTGGATGCTGCAGGCAAGATGATGATTCTGTATAAGCTGACGCTGGGTGATTGTGACCACCATTCCCATCATAGGCTTCAATGCAGACCCATGGAATCTAAGAACATCAGCTTCACTGTGTGGTACATGGCAGGCCAGCACAAGATCTGGCCTCTGTGGTGCCACTACTTCCGGAACACATAAGGCCTGATCTTTATGGAGGACAGTAGTGACAGAGAGCACATGGACAAGGTCCATGAGGAGCTCATGAGGATGTTGGCTGAGGATGAGCTCTGGAATGCGGTCTCCCTGGTGTTCACCAACAAGTAGGCCCTCCTCAACACCACGAACACCACTGAGATCACAGACAAGCTGGGGCTGCATTCCCTGCTCCACAGGAACTGGTACATTCAGGCCACCAGTGGCGCCCGTGGTGACCAGCTCCATGAAGGACTGGACTGGTGTCCAGTCAGCTCCAGAACTAGAAGTGAACGTAACACCCTTCTCCATCTCCCTCCTTCTCTTAAAATGTCTGCTTTACTCCCATGTGGCAAAGAACTCTGTGCTGTGAGTGCCAGAAACTGCCTTTGTGGTTTGGTTTATTGTGTGCATTGCACTGTGCTGTAAATGTGGCAAATGAAGCCTGTGGCCAGGCTTTTCATTAAACGTAAATAGATTTTGTTTCCAACAAGACAGTTTCTGGTAGTCACGTGCAAGATTACTCAGTGTTTTTTTTTTGTTGTTGTTTTGTTTTTTTATTGTAAAGAGTAAAATCAACTCAGTGCTGGTCAGTGCTGAGAGAGGATGTAAGCCCATGGACACCTGGCCTCCGGGAGTCACTGTGTTGGGATTATTGGATGCACCCCTGGCTTTAGAACTGTATTGAGATCCATTTTTGTGGTTGGTTTTAAGCCTGAACTCAGCCATTTTAAAAATTGTTAAAAATCTAACTTGAGAACACTTGAACACACAGAAGGGAGACCCTGCCCAGTGTGGGTTTGCAGTTATGGCCTGGATGCTAGCCGCCAACTTGGCTGTTCCCCTCAGGAATGTGAGGTGGTGGCATGTCAGACCACATCAATTCTGCATGACTGCAATAGAGATCCCTGTGACTCACCTGTCCTTGGGTCACTTTGCATCCCATAGCCTTGTGCTTGTCCCTGTGCTTCCATGGCTCCTAAAGGCTGGGCTAGGAGCCCATTGCCAGCCCACTCTCCGCTAGGCTGCTCAGCTGCCCATCCACCTGCCCACAGCCAGCTCAGGGGACACAGGCCCCACCTGTCCCTTGGGAAGCATGTGGCCAGAATGGGCTCATTGCCTACAGCACTGACACTCTCTCAGACATATTGGTGGGATGTCTTTGGCCTCAGCAGCAGGAGTGTGCGTGAGCCAGGCAGGCCATGCTTCTAAACCTACAGACCCTGGGAAGTACCCTATCTCCATGTATGACATAGCTCTCTCTCCCTGAGCTTGCAAGAGTCCCATTTGCTATCAAAAAAAGACGACCTCTACTTTTTCTTTTGTATTTTGATAAACACTGCAGAAGCTGGAGCTGTTCAATTATCTTGGGTAAAACCTCAGAACTGGTCTGTTTGATGTCAGGGAACCTTACTTGTTTCAATACACAATTAGTAAAAGAAAATAAATCGCTCTTCAAAATAGATTTCTCCTCTGTCATAGCAGATACACTGAAGCTGCAATTATGACATAGTTACCCTTTGCAAAATTGCTTATAAACTTACTTTCTCCTCATTGAAATGAATGAGAGTCTTCAGGGCTGACTATGCTGTCAGTGTAGTTTCTGAACAGCTGCTAGAAGCAGACTGGACATCTTGGACCCACTCAGGATAACAGATGCCCTGCATTAGGGGACTCCTTAGGACTGTTTAAAGCATGGAATTGAGAGGAAGTTTTAACTCAACAGCAGAGGAAGTTTTAGTGTGGTTAAAGAGGCCACTAAAAATACTTCGTGTATACTAGTTTCCTGTGGCTTCTGTGACAAATTACTACAAATGCAGGAGCTTAAAACAACACAGGATTTATTCTTTTAAAGTTTTGGAGGCCAAAAGTCGAAAACCAAGGTATTTTCAGGACTGTGCTCCTTCTGTAGGCTTCAGGGCAGAATCTGTTTCCTTCCCTATTTCAGTTTCTAGAGGTCACCTGAATTGTTTGAGTATGGCCCCTTCATTTCCTATTCCTTACCTCCAATCTTTTGCTTCTGTCATATCTTCTATTGAGTCTGATCTTTCTGCCTAGCTCTAATAAGGACCCTTGTGATTCCATTAGTGATACCTGGATAATCTAGGATCATCTGTTTCCCTCCCTCCCTCCCTCCCTCCCTCCCTCCCTCCCTTCCTTCCTTCCTTCCTTCCTTCCTTCCTTCTTTCTTTCCCTCTTTCTTTCTTTCTCTCTCTCTTTCTTTCTTTCTTTCTTTCTTTCTTTCTCTTTCTTTCTTTCTTTCTTTCTTTCTTTCTTTCTTTCTCTCTCTCTCTCTCTCTCTCTCTTTCTTTCTATTTTAGGTTTTGGGGTACATGTGCAGGTTTGTTATATAGGTAAACTGGTGTCACAGGAGTTTGTTCTGTAAATGATTTCATCACCCAGGTACTAGACCTAGTGCCCAACAGTTATTTTTTCTGTTTCTCTCCCTTCTCCCAAACTCTACCCTCCAGTAGGCCCCATGTCTGTTGTTCCCCTCTTGGTGTCCATTTGATCTCATTATTTAGCTCCCACTTGTAAGTCATAACATGTGGCATTTGGTTTTCTGTTTCTGTGTCAGTTTGCTAAGGATAATGGCCTCCAGCTCCATCCATGTTCCTGCAAAGGACATGATCTTGATCTTTTTATGGCTGCATAGTATTCCACGGTATATATGTATCACATTTTCTTTAATATGTCATTAATGGGCATTTAGGTTGATTCTGTGTGTTTGCTATTGTGACTAGTGCTCCAGTGAACATACGTGTGCATGTGTCTTTATGTTAGAACAATTTATATTCCTTTGGGTATACACCCAGTAATGGGATTGCTGGGCTGAATGGTAGTTCTGTTTTTAGCTCTTTGAGGAATCACCACACTGCTTTCCTCAATGGCTGAACTAATTTACACTCTCACCAACAGTGTATAAGTGTTTGCTTTTCTTCACAACCTTGCCAGCATCTGTTATGTTTTGACTATTTAGTAATAGCCATACTGGTGTGAGATGGTATCTCATTGTGGTTTTGCTTTGCCTTTCTCTAATTATGAGTGATACTGAGCTTTTTTACCCCATATGTTTGTTGACCCTATTTATGTCTTCTTTTAAAAACTGTCTGTTCATGTCCTTTGCCCACTTTTTAATGGGGTTGTTTTTTCTTGTAAATTTATTTAAATCCCTTATAGATGCTGGATATTAGACTTTTGCCAAATGTATAGTTTCCAATCTGTAAGTTGTCTGTTTACTCTGTTAATGGTTTCTTTTGCTATGCAGAAGCTCTTAAATTTAATTATATCCCATTTGTCAATTTTTGCTTTTGCTGTGATTGCTTTTGGGATCTTCCTCATGAAATCCTTGCTAGTTCCTATGGTATTGCATAGGTTGTCCTCCAGGGTTTTTACAGTTTTGGGTTTTACATTTAAGTCTTCAATCCATCTTGAGCTGATTTTTGTATATGGTGTAAGGAAGGGGTCCAGTTTCATCTTCTGAATATGGCTAGTCAAATATCCCAGCAACATTTATTGAATAGGCAGTCCTTTTCTCATTGGTTATTTTTGTCAGCTTTGTTGAAGATCAGATGGTTGTAGGTGTGCAGCCTTATTTCTGGGCTCTCTAGTCTGTTCCATTAGTCTATGTGTCTATTTTTGTACTAGTATTGTGCTGTTTGGATTACTGTAGCCCTGTAGTATGGAAGTCAGGTAACATGATACCTCCAGCTTTGTTCTTTTGGCTTAGGATTGCCATGGCTATTCAAACTTTTTTTTTTTGGTTCCATATGAATTTTAAAATAGTTTTTTCTAGTTTTGTGAAGAATGTCATTGGTAGTTTGATAGGAATAGGATCAAATCTGTAAATTGCTTCAGGTAGTATGGCTATGTTAACAATATTGATTATTTCTATCCATGAACATGGAATGTTTTTCCATTTATTTGCGTCATCTCTGATTTATTTGAGCAGCATTTTGTAATTCACATTGTAGGGATCTTTCACCTCCCTGGTTAGCTGTATTCCTGGGTATTTTACTCTTTTTGTGGCAATTGTGAATGGGTTTCCATTCCTGACTTGGCTCTTGGCTTGGCTGTTGTTGGTGTATAGGAATACTAGTGATTTTTGTACATGGATTTTGTATCCTGAAACTTTGCTGAGATTGTTTAACAGTGGAAGGAGCTTTTGGGCTATGACTCCGGGGTTTTCTAGATATGGAATCATGCTGTCCGCAAACAGGGTTAGTTTGACTTCCTCTTTTCCTATTTGGATGCCCTTTATTTCCTTCTCTTGCCTGATTTCTCTGGTCAGAACTTCCAATACTATGTTGAATGGAAGTGGTGAGAGAGGGCATCTTTGTTTTGTGCTGGTATTCAAGGGGAATGCTTCTAGCTTTTGCTCATTCAGTGTTATGTTGGCTGTAGGTTTGTTATAGATGGCTGTTATTAGTTTTGGGGTATGTTCCTTCAATACCTAGTTTATTGAGAGTTTTTAACATGAAGCGATGTTGAATTTTATCCAAAGTCTTTTCTGCATCTATTGAGATCATGTGATTTTTCTCTTTCATTCTGTTTATATGATGAATCACATTCATTGATTTGCATATGGTGAACCAGCCTTGCCTCCCAGGCATAAAGCCTCTTTGACTGTGGTGGATTAGTTTTTTGATGTGCTGCTGGATTTGGTTTGCAAGTATTTTGTTTAGGATCTTTACATCAATGTTTATCAAGGATATTAGCCTGAAGTTTTCATTTATTTTTGTGTTTCTGACAGGTTTTGGTATCAGGGTGATGCTGGCCTCAAAGAATAACGTGGGGAGGAGTCCTTCCTCTTCAACGTTTTGGAATAGTTTCAGTAGGAATGGTAGCAGCTCTTCTTTTTATATTTAGTAGAATTAAACAATTCTATGCAAAAAGAGCAAAGTTGGAGGCATCACATTACCTGATTTCAAATTTTACTACAAGGCTATCATAATCCAAACAGCATGGTACTGGTGTAAAAATAGACACATAGATCAACAGAACAGAATAGAGAATAGAAATAAAGTCACATAGCTATAACCACCTGATCTTTGGCAAGTTGATAGAGATATACAATGGGGAAAGGACACTCTGATCAATAAATGGTGCTGGGAAAATTGGATAGCTATATGCAGAAGAATAAAATTTGATTCCTATCTCTCAACATATACAACAGCTAACTCAAGATAAATTAAATACTTAAATATAAGACCTGAAACTATAAAAATTCTAGAAGAAAACTTAGGGAAAACTCTTCAGGACATTGACCTATGCCCAGAATAATTGACTAAGACCTTAAAAGCAAATGTGACAAACCCACAAATAGACAAATGGGATTTAATTAAAGTAAAAAGCTTCTGCACAGCAAAAGAAATGATCAATAAACATCCAACTTACACAATGGGAGAAAATATTTGGAAACTGTGCTTCTGACAAAGGACTAAATATTCAGAATCTACAACAAACTCAAACAACTAAACAAGAAAAAAAGAAATAACCTCATTAAAAAGTGGGCAAAGGACATGAACAGAAAATTCTCAACAGAACAACAAACATGAAAAAATACTGAACATCACTTATTATCAGAGAAATGCAAACTAAAACCACAATAAGAGACCATCTCACGCCAGTCACAGTGGCTATTCCTAAAAACTAAAGAAAAAAAAACCCAACAGATATTGATAAGGATGCAGAGAAAAGAGAATGCTTATACACTGTTGATGGGGATGTAAATTAGCACAATCACCATGGAAAACAGTATGGAAATTTCTCAAAGAACAAAAACTACCTTCTGATTCAGCAATCCTACTACAGGGCATATATGAAAAGGGAAAGAAATTATTATATCAAAAAGATATTGGCGCTTGTATGTTTATTGCAGCATTATTCGCAATGGTAAAGATATGGAATCAACCTAAGTGTCCATCAGTGGAGGACTGGATAAAGAAAATGTGGTATCTATGTACCCTGGAATACTACCCAGCCATAAAAGAGAATAAAATCATGTCATTTGCAGCAACATGGGTGGAGCTGGAGATCATTATCCTAAGTGAAATAACTCAGAAACAGAAAATCAAATACCACTTATAAGTGGGAGCTGAACAATGGGTACACCTGGGCATGGACATATAGATGGAAATAATAAACACTGGAGCCTCCAAAAAGGATGAGGGTGAGAAGAGGGTGAGAGTTGAAAAATTACCTTTTGGATACAATGTTCTTATTTGTGTGATGAGAACGCTAGAATCCCAAATTCCACCATACACAATATAACAATGTTCATTATTTGTGTGATGAGAGTGCTAGAATCCCAAATTCCACCATACACAATATAACAATGTTCATTATTCATGTGATGAGTACATTAGAGCCCAAACTTCACCATACACAATATATCCATATAACAAACCTGCACCCTTGTACCTCCCGAATCTATAAATTTTAAAAAACAAAACATAATTTGCATAATTTCAGAGTATTCTATTGTATGAATGTGCATACTTTATTTTTTATATTAATATTTTATTGAGTGATTGCTAGAGACAGGATCTCACTATTTTCCCCAAGTTGGTCTCAAACTCCTGGCCTCAAGCAATACTCCTGCATCTGCCTCTGAAAGTGCTGGGATTACCAGCATGAACCACCATACCCAACCCTAAAGTTTCATTCATGGACATCTTCAATACTGTTAAATGACTTTAAAAACTGTACAAAAATGTTTTAAAAAGGAATGAATATTTTAAATCACATATTAATAGTGTAAATAGTCATCTGGAAGCATTGCATGTGTTCATGGTTCTTCCATGGTTTATGAGAATGCCTGATTACATGTGTTCTCATGAGTATTGAATAATGTCATGCTTTTAAAAATCTTTTCCAATTAGATATTTAAAATTTGACTTTTCAATGATGAAGCATATTTTGTCTATGTTTTTTAGTCATCTTTATTTCTTCTGTGTTGAATTGTCTGCTTGGAATGGCAAAACATTTGAAGTTTTGCTATATTAAAAGTATGCCTTTATGGTTTCTGTTTTTATCACTGCTTAAAAAACTTATCCTAATATCAGATAAATCCTGATCTATATTTTCATTCAGGTAATTCATGATTTTACTTTTTAAATTCAACTTATTAATTTGTTTCAAGTTTATTTTTCTCTAATGTCCCAGGTGGGATCTAATTTCATTTTTCTTTTCTGAAAGGTAAACTAATTGTTCTAGAAAGAACTACTGAATTATCTATCTGTATCTATCTGTATCAGTTAGGAATTTCTTTAAATAGGATAATGAAGCTGACAATGATGAAGCTTTTTGATGAAATGATAATCTCTAGCTTTTACTCAGAGTGTGTGGATCATTTATATTTAATGTAATTATTAATATGGTTGAGTTTAAATCTACTTTCTCATATTTGTTTTTTATTTGTTTCACTATTTATATTATTCCTTAAAATCCTTCTTTGTTTTATATTAAGTAATTGTAAGTATTTTATTTCAACTATTGATTTATTTGCTATTCTTTTTGCTATTTTTCTTAGTGGTTGCTCTAGAGTTTAGAATATACCTTTTAAAACTTATCAGAGCCTACTATGAAATACTATTACACTACTTCACATGAAATGCAAGACTCTTACAGCAGCAAAATTTTAGTATCCCCTCCCTATTCTTTGGGCTTTCACTGCCATATATTTCATTTCTGCAAATGTTCCAAACTTCATGATATATTACTGTTATTTTGCTTTAAGCATAAAACAAATTAACAAATGAGAAAAAATATTTTTATTTACTTACATATTTACCACCTCCAGCACAGGTTATTCCTTTCTGTATATCTGAATTTTAATATGTTATCATTTTCCTTCTACTTGTAGAACTTTCTTAACATTTATTGTAGTGCAGGTGTGGACTCTATTTTATGAAATAAATACTGATTTAAATCAATCAATCAAATCAGTCAGTATCTTCTATTTACGAAAGTCAATAATTTTAAGAGTCTACTCTTCTTTGTAGTCTTTAGAATATTTTTAATTTTTCTTTCTCTGAAATTTCTTTCTATAGTTCCAAGTGTGAATTTTTCCTCTTTGTTTATTCTCAAAGTGAGATTTATTTAGTCTTGAGCTTCTTGAACATACAGCAGCTAGATGTGGGTGGAAAGGCATAGTCTTTAATTGACCATTGACTTGGTAATATTCAAATCCCTTCATATCCGTTTCCAAGTTCTTTCATGTGCACAGTTCCCCTTTCGATTCTCATTATCCAGAAGGTATTCTTCTAGTAAAACTCCATTATACCCAGGAAGAAAAGAAATCTTCTTTCTTATTTCCTAATATTCTTGTTACCTAATATTTTTAACTCCTTGATTTATGTAACACATGAAACACCACAATTCCCAATGTACACAGTTGCCAAGTCTCCTCTGTGTTGGTTTCCACACACAAATCTTTACATGTGGAGGGTCTACACTTCCCAGAAACCATGTCTTATTGTAGGTTGTTTCTCTAACCTCTCAGCTACTTTTACAGAAATTATTGTCTCCAACTAAATGTTAGAAATTAGTTTTGGCTGAGAGTGAGGCAGTGATGTGTCTAACTCAATTGGACTGATATAATGCTTCTGTAAGATAAATGGGTACATTTTTATTAATACTAATGATTTGAAGACTATATTTCTAGATTTTACATATTCCCTCCTTGAAATTGGATAGTATCATCCAAAACTAATCAATTGTTGGGTGGTCTTTAAATTGCTCTATACTTCCATCCTGCTTATTAATTTCTGTTTGTTTGAGAAATAAGCTGGAAAAGTAATTATCTCAAATAAGGAGACTTCAAGTGTGCTTAGAAAAGTAATTGGCTTTTAATGCTCTTACTCATGATCTCTAAGGCTCTATTTGGATGAAAATACCAGAGACACTTGGAAAATTGTCTCTAAAAAACTTTAATGATGACTGACTTGATTCAGAAAAATTATTCACTAACCCCCCACCTCATTCTCTATGTTAAATATTGAAATATAAAGTTATTGACACTTAGTCAAATAACAAACTTGGCCATGTATGCCTGTTTCAGCTATGGTAGCTTACTTCTGCAGGGTCAAGTAGTTCTAAAAATAAACATGGGGGTATTCAGACAACATGGATTATATTTAAATCCTAGACATTAAAATTTACATGGATTTGAGACAGCATTTATTGACAATAACATAGTAGGAAGCCTTTCTTCTTCAATATCCTCAAAGTTAATATTTTTGAATCTCATGACACAGGGCTGACTAGTTTCTGAAAAAAAAGAAAGAATAAACCTGTAATAGTAATTTATCATTCTTGACATTTTTCTTTCAGTTTAATTACTGCTGAGCAGCAGAACTGACACTTAATAAAAGTAAGAAGCATTTAAAAATCCTCATAGAAAATCCCCAAGTTACAGGAGAATTGAAAAGCTATAAGATACACCTGACCACACCCATCATTTTATTTTGTCATTGAATTTCAAAGTACTCCATGTTAAAGCTTTAAAAACAATGGGACCCCAAAAGAGTAATGTGCTGATAGCCAGTAGGGCACCTGCTTCTGAGAGTCCATAATGTCTTTAATTTTCAAAGATTTTTAAAAAAAATCTTTCTCTCTTTTGTCCTCATTATAGTGGTATGGAACCCTGTGGCCAAAATTCAGAGGGAAGTTGCACTGTTTCCCAAGTGACTTATCGACTATCAAATATCCTGAAAAACCAAACTTTTTGTTCTCTTTTTGCTTGACTGAAAGAATGAGCCCAGAGGACAGGCCCTTAGATGAGGACAGAAAGCATAGCCTAATACAATGTAGTTTGATGGGGCCAGGAGGTACCTCTGGCCTCTGAATTCTCCCCTCTCACCTCTCCTGACGCCCAGCATTCATATCTTTTGAACATTAATTTTTTTTCAGACTTTCAGAGTCTTCCATTAGAAGTACCCTATTAAAGTATCATTAAGGAGTCTGACAGTTAAGATCCTTAGGATATAGAATAGAAATAGGAAGAAGGGAGCTACTTTAGGAAGATAAAGGAAGATAAACTCTTATATAACCCCCTATTATGCAGTGGACATCTTTCCTGAAACTTTCTCAAACGTTTTCTTATACAATTATTCCAACAATCCTGTGACTTAAGTACAGATATGGAAACTAAAGCTCAGAGACGTCCAGTGATTTGCCTAAGGTCACACGGCTAGTTAATAGCACATAAAATTATCAAAGACAAGCATAAGCAAGGTATCTTCTTTCCCACAGTGTAGTACTCAGGTCAGTTTTACATAGTGAATATTTCCTAAATCATTGCAATAAATGGCAATAGCAACAATCACCTTTAAAGATCTGGAGCATTTAAATATTTGTTGAATGAGACGGTAATGATCTGACTTAGTTTTCTGCTGAAAAAAAAGTGAAAATCCCAATGAAATGAACCAAGATATTATAGATTAATTACTCCCGGAAAGATAACAAAGCATTATTCTTCAGGTATAAGAAATATAAGCATCATTTACAAACTTAACACCAGAAATGACTGCATAACAAACCTATAAGCTTAGTAACATAGGATGTGGGTTAGATGTGGCAAGAAAATGACACTTAGAAGAAATAAATCAATTTCCATTAGCCGAATTTCATGGATTAAAAGAATAAGCACACTAGATAAAAGGTAAAAGTTAATGGGAGTTTGAAGCAATTCAATGACTATTTAAAAATACTCAAGCTACACAGTGTCAAAACAGTCATAAGATATGGGGAGAAAATAATCAAAAGCATAATTACTAGAATGCTGTTGGTTTCATGGAATTAAACATCATTTAAAAAGTCAAAAATATTTAGTGAGCCCCAGTTAAATGTTTAAAATTCCAATTCTCCTTGACATTCCCACCTCCAAAGAAGTATCAGGAAACCTACGCATACCATGCACTGAATGGCTGGGTGTTACGTAGGACTCAAAGGTGGAAGGAAGTGGTCTCTCTTTCCGCTCTAGGAGTTCACAACTGGTTGAAGTGACAGATACATATACTTATTATGTCTTCAGAGCCAAGTGGTGTGGTAACTGTTTTAAGAGAGTTTTAGATCTAGTGCTATGGCAGGCTTGTGAGGGCGATATTAACATTCAGGGGTGTTGTTAGTGGTGTTATTTGAAGGAGAGAGAAAAATGTCCCCAAGTTACCTACAGTCTGATTTGGATAAGAAAGCTAACACCCTGGAACATAGATTTTGATTCAGCCAGACTTGTTCTGCCTGTGGGGAGACAGCCTCGAATCGGAAGCAAAACAACTCATTTTATGCTTTTTCCCCATTCTTTTCTCCCGCTGGCTTGTTGAGATTCTCCTAACATGATAGTATGTACTTCTATTTTAATTACAGAAGGCTGTCATGACTTCTCTTGGACCACAATGATTTTGGTATGCTTATCCCTTTTTAAAGTCATGGCGGTGGTTGAATTTGTACAAAATGTTTTAAATTGCCTGGAACAAAACCAGAGGTAACTTATCAGAAGAAGAAAATAATATGGAAATATACTGGTAAACAAAAGAAAAGACAAACAACCCTTCCCTCAAATTTACAAAGAAACTCATACAGACACATCAATCGCCAATATGATGCTTCTGACCTTTCACCCGTTGAGCTATTAATGAGTTGTTTCCCTGGTTGTGGCGCTATACCATGAATCATCCACATTTTATTACCTTCAGCTGCATGTTCTTAGTATCAGAGTGAATCCAGGTATGTGACTGGGAGAAAATTCTGGCCACCCAGCTCTGAGAGAGAACATGAGGCCACCTGTCTGGACCTGCACCTGCTTTTAGACACTCATTGGCTCAGTAAACTTCTAATGAGTGCCTACTGTGTAGCAGGTACAGTCATAGACATGGGGGATGCACCTGCAGACAAGGCTGCTTCAGCTGCCTCCCTCTTGGAATTTACTGTGGGATTGAGAGGAAGGATTTACCAACAGGCAGGTGCGAGTTGTATTATAGCTGTATTTATGGCAAGTGCTTGCTAAGGGAAATGATGGAAGCATAGAGGTGAGATCTTTAACCTACAAGTGATGTCCAAGTTGTGTCCTAAGGAACACATAGGAGTTAGCCAAGTGGAGGGCAGGAATGAGGTGGGGGAGTGTTCCAGGCAGGGGAGCAGCATGCATAAAAGCAGAGGCTAGAGGGAGCATGCTTGATGTGCACGCTGAATGCAGAGCGGGAAGAGGGGAGTTCAGGAGGGGAGGCCAGAGAGGTAAGTGGAACAACATCCCAAAAGGTCTGATGTTCTTCACTGAACTCATCTACTCTTCTTCTAGAACTCAGCCTGGCGAGATGGGCATTCAATGTTTGTTTTTCTGGTCTGTGATATTTTTCTCATTACCCCACTCCCCAACCTTCCCTTTCAGGGGCACAGCTGGGAACAAGGCTCAAGGCCTCTAGGCTGTATTCACGTTAGTATATATAAAGTCACCATCTCCACTGCTCTTACGAATCAGCTTGAGTTTCAGAATGAGGGAGTGTGTGAACTGAGAGTGTAGTTTTGTGCCTGATTCGATATATGAAAGGAGTAATTGTGCTTTAGGGGGAGTAAAGGGCTCATAGCTATGGGTTTGGAAATTTTCATTGAGTGTCTTCAGTGGAATTTCATTGAGTGGACTCATTGCCTAACTTTCCAGGAAGCTGAGATGCTTAGTGGGGAGTTATATTTTGGTTTCCCACTGCAAGAGATGTATTGAGGCCTATGTTTTGGCTGTTTTGTTCTTGTGAGATTAGAGAGGCTGCTCTAGATATATTTCCAAACTCACCTGGGGATATTGGTGCTCTGTGAGATATTTTCTTTTCATAGCCATGAGCGTTTAAATAATAATATATATAATTAAATAATATATAATTTAAATATATGTATATAATATATAATTTATATAGCATATGTAATATAATATATAATTTAAATAGTTACATATATATAAAAGTTTAAGTTCAAGAGTACACGTGCAGGTTTGTTACATAAGTAAACTTGTGTCACGGGGATTTGTTGTACAGATTATTTCATTGCCCAGGTATTAAGCCTAGTACTTATTAGTTATTTTTCCTGATCCTCTCCCTCTTCCCACCCTCCGCCCTGCTAAAGGCCCCAGTGTCCCCCTCTATGTGTAGGAGAATCTTTGACTGGAGAGCAATGAGGATGTAGTGAAGCTCCCTTATATGGATTCCACTGTGCAGAAGGGCAAAGCTCTTTTGCCTTCTTGATATGTAAGGCAATGAAAAATACATTGGTCCCGTTTATTCTATTGATTTGGAGATGCCTTTTTATGAGGGGAGAGAAGCAGCTTTTCTTGACCGGAGATGAGACTGACCCTACTGTTATATTAAAAGCATCTTTCTCCAAGGTGAATACCTGTCACTGACCTGGCAGCAGGAATAGCTCTCTAACTCAAGGGGATGAAGGACAATTGAGCTTTAGGCAGTCATTGAAAGACTTGATATTTGTGAAATAACTTGGTAGAGGGAGTGATTAAGAATGAAGAGTCCAGTAAGAAACCCTGGCTGTCATTCATTCCAGTCTCAGGATATGTACAGTTCTAATGCAGAGTGTGCTGGTTGCTTACCCTGTATCTATTGCCCATCCTGCTTTACTTACGGATTTTTTTTTTTTTTTAGGGCATCAATATGCCTAGCTGAAAAAAACAACAACCTACATTTCCAAATCTTTCTTGACCTAGGGGAGGTCATGTGATAAAATTTTGGCCAATGATGCATAAACTACAGTGTTTGGTTTCTGAAAACAGTTGTTTTTCTGCTACAGATGCTGTGCTTTTTTGCCTTTTTCATTCTCTCCTTCTTCATGCCTACAATGTGGACATGATATTTGGATGCTAGGGATAATGAGTAAAAGGTCACACAGAGACAGGTCCCTGAAATCTTTGAGCTGCTGTGCTAGTGACAGCAGCTGCTATCCTCAGACTTCCTAATTAATAATAAACTAACGTGTCTAAACCATGGAAAACAGATCTCTGTTACTTGCAGACAAACCCAATTCTTAACTGCCACAAATGCCTTCAGGGACGAGAGAGAAACCTGGCAGAAGATCCATCTTGGGCATGGGAGTCCCAGAGCATTCCTCCAGGACATGACTGTGCAGAGGTTTGTCTGCTGACCTTGGAAGCCTTTGCTCAGGAAATACAGGAACAGTGAGAGTGCATTATGCAGGCCACTGGCACAGTCTGTCCATGTGTTCACAATATGCCTTGAACATTGTCCCTTTCTCTATTTAAACCTAACTGTATGTTCCCTGAGAACTAATTTTGTTTAAATTATAGCTGACTATTCTAGGTCTATCAAATAGCGATATGTCTAATGGACCTTGCCTTTACTCTTTTTCTTATTATATGCGAACAGGTGGGAGAGGAGGGATACTGAATACAATTGTGCATTTTGTTACTATTTAATTGATTCATTCATCAAATAATTAGTGCCCACTATATACCAGGCACTGTGTTAAGTTTTGGGGATACAATGATGAACATGATAGATAGTGTCTCTGTTGTATGGTCTAGACTTGGGATAATATTTTACTTTACTAAATGCTTGCTATGAGCCGGGTATTGTATTGGGTACATTGTACACATTATCTGATACCATCTTCATGCCAAACCTATGAGATTAGTTATAATAGTCTTTTGGAGATTTAAAAATAAAAATAAATATCAGACTAATTTTATGAATATGTTACTAGAAGAAGGGAGAGCTGGGATTCTACCTGACTTCAAGGTTATAATCTTAACCAATTTGGAAATCTCCAATGACTCTGTTTCTGTTAGGGAATATATGAACCCTACATGCCCTAGCACTGGCTTAATGAGTGGTAGGAATAGAGGTGGAGATGGGCACTAAGGGGGACGTAGATGGAAAGAAGTTTCCTTTATAGAGAAGACATCATGAAGGAAGATATCAGGGTATTCGAGTGGATGCTGTGTTCAAGTCATGGCAAAGTGAGAGACATGTTGTGAGCAATGTGATGTTTGTCTCTGTCTCTGTTGCCCAGGGCAGAGCTTGGGTGTCTTTCTGCTATCCTGTGGGGTCAGTTGGAGCAAAGGCTCATTTTGTTCCTGTGGTTTCTGCAAATTTCTGCTGGAGATGTGAACCAACAGGCTAGGATTGATGGGGAACATGGTATCCTGGAGCCTAAGAGATAGGTGAAGATTGGGACAAAGTGGTGGGTAATGCCGAAGCAAGAACAGGTCAGGAGGGCTAGTTATACAGTGGATTGAGGCATTAGATACCAAGAAGAAAAGGTGTGTGTACCAGACCAGCTCTGGCTTGGTAATCAGACTGAGGTCAGAAAAGGTCAGATGGCAGAATCTGGGTCAGTGTCCCACAGGGGCATAGAGCAGATTCTTACTGTCTTATTTGGAACAGCACGAGTCATTCCCAGCCAGCCCCACTTCTGAGACATCTATTCTAGGCCTTGAAGAGTTAGATCTTTCGGTGGCTCAAGCCTGTAATCCCAGCACTTTGGGAGGCTGAGACGGGCGGATCACAAGGTCAGGAGATCGAGACCATCCTGGCTAACCCGGTGAAACCCCGTCTCTACTAAAAACTACAAAAAACTAGCCGGGCGAGGTGGCGGGCGCCTGTAGTCCCAGCTACTCGGGAGGCTGAGGCAGGAGAATGGCATAAACCTGGGAGGCGGAGCTTGCAGTGAGCTGAGACCCAGCCACTGCACTCCAGCCTGGGGGCAGAGCGAGACTCCGTCTCAAAAAAAAAGAAAGAGTTAGATCTTTTCCGGCCTTGCTGCTCTTCTAGAATGGACCCTGCATTCTCTGTATTTTCTCAGAGACTCTCATTTTTCATGTCCTACAACATATTTAAATCTTAGGGCAAATTGGGACTCAGCCATCTGGTTTGTCCTCTAGGCTGGGTAGAAACTCATTCACTGGAGTCCATGAATACATTTTTAAAAGACATTTAGACACTCTTTCTCCCACCCTTAAGAATTGGGGATCTTGACCCAGATTCTGCAACCAATGACATTAATTTGTGAGCTGGATGATCACCACAGAGCAACCTCCTGTGGCTATAGCACAGTTTTTCTCTGAGCGCAGCTCACTTGCCTGGATGGAGATGGCACCTGTACTCTGATCCCAGGAGATACTGCATTAATGGAGCTGATCGATTTAGCATGAGCACCACAGCAGAATCAAAGGTAAGGGTTAAAGAATGCAGCCAGCCATCTGGGCACAAAGAGACTCTTTACCGTCTTTATAACTGGCTCATCAGACAGTGTTGATGTTTTTCCTTGACTTTTCTAGGAGAGAGCTCATCCACCATGATGTTTTGATGATTTGGGCCATCTGTAAGAAAAGCAGCTGCTCTACTCCAAAAGGGGTATTTGAAAGAGTGATCATATGTTCCCCGTGATCCTGTGAAAATGAGGAAGGGCATATTTTTTTAATAGAGCTAAACTTTTAAAAACTCAAATTTGAAAAATCAGCTGTAATATCTTTTCTCCCACAGAGACCCTAGAGAACATTCTCTCAGGAAATAGCCTGTTACATCTTTACCAGTTTGTCATCCACCTTCTAGTTTACAGATATCTCTGTAAGTGACGTGAAAAACCTCACAGCTTTTTGCTTTTATGTAGACTATCATTGAGATAATATTTCTTCTAGGTTTCCATCCTATTTGGAAATGATTATCATTCATCTCCAGATGTTTTGAGATAATATCTTTCCTTTTTCCATTTTCAAATTATTTCAAGAGGTATTTTATCTTATTCTCCTATACTTTAACAAATCACATCTTTCCTTATACTTCATTCTTCTAGTTTAAGTCTTTGCTATCTATTTTCAAAATCTCTTTTCAATGCCTTCTTAATGATATTGAAATTTTAGAGGTAATTCATAATTATGTTCTCTTACCACATTAAAGCGTATACATATATTTCAAGGACACAGGAAGTTCTTGCAGGCTATTTTTAAATATGCTTTAATTTTCCCAATTTCTATTAAAAATGTTTAAAATATAGTCTTTCATTTCTCCAAAGTCTTAGAAAATGCTGATTCAACACGACTTAAATGTTTACTTTTCTTAGGAGTGAAACACTGAGTAATTTCTTTTGAATTTTAAGGTATTCATCTACTCCTTATATTTTCAACCCAAATCTATTTGGTTGCTTATTGAAAAAAAAAGATTGCATTTCTAATCTGTGAATATAGTTTTTTTCCACAAGATGATAATAGTTTGGGTGGAAAATTTCTGAAGAAAGGCTTCTCAGGGAAAGTTTTATTAAATTCAGCAAACATTTACTAAGCACAGACTGCCGTATGTTCCTGGCTTTCAGTAAGACAATCAAGATGAATAAGACTACATTTTTTCCCTCAAGCTGCTTATAAGAGATACATAACCAGAGTAAGATACAAGCTATGGGAGAACATGGGATGAAGGTTAATTTTAACTGAAGAAATCACAGAAGGTGGCATTTAAAAGGCTGAGAGAACTACGATGGATAGGGAAGGAGAGAAAGGACATTCAGGCAGAGAGAGTAAGAGCATAAGGTGAGGGAATTATGCAAAAGACCAGGGAGTAAAACAGCCATATGTGCAGTTATGCTGGAGTGCAGGGCATGATGGGAGATAAGTTCGGGAGAGCAGGTGGGCCAGATTCTGGGGGACATTGAATCTCATGTTAAAGAGATTGCATTTCTTAAAGTTAAACAAATTTAAAAATTTGTTTTAGAATAGAGACGGGGTCTCACTGTGTTGCCTAGGCTGGTCGCAAACTCCTGGGTTCAAGCAATCCTCCCACCTCAGCCTCCCACAATGCTGGGATTACAGGTGTGAGCTACCACACCTAGCCAAAAGACTGCATTTTAATCTGTATTCAGTAAGGAACTGCAGAAGGATTTGAGCAGAAAAATGATTTGGTCATTCTGAGGTATTGTTAATGGGTTAAATCATGCTGAGGTCAAAACCTGAGACATCAGATTTAAAAATGATTGCAAAGAGAAAGATGTAGAGAAGTAGCATTTATGACAGTCTCTACCGTGTTTCTGAAATGACAGTGAGTAAGCCATAGTCTTCATTACAGGAGGGTACATACAAGGAGATAATTTTTTTTTCACTCCATAAAGTGAAAGCAAGATTATTAAGAAAGTAAAGGAATAAAAGAATGGCTACTTCATAGCCAGAGTAGCAGCTTGGGCTGCTTGACTAAGGATACTTTTTGTCACTTCTTGATTATATGCCAAACAAGGAGTGGATTTTTCATGAGTTTTCCAGGAAAGGGATTGGCAATACCCCAAACTGAAGGTTTCTCCCCATTTTTGACAGTATAGGATTACTTCTGGATATTGCCATGACATCTGTAAACTGTCACAGCACTGGTGGGAGTGTCTTTAAGCATGCTAATGCATCATAATTATTGCACAATGTGGAGTGAGGGCAACCAGAGGCCACTCCCATTGCCATCTTGGATTTGGTGGCTGTTGGCTGGCTTTTTTACTGCAACCTATTTTATCAGCAAGGTCTTTATGACCTTTATCTTGTGCTGACCTCCTGTCTGATCCTGTGACTTAGAATACCTAAACTACTGAGAATGCAGCCCAGCAGATCTCAGCCTTATTTTACCCAGCCCCTATTCAAGATGGAGCTGCTCTGGTTCAAACACCTCTGACATAGTCCCCCCTCCCTTTTATAAGAGAACCCTTAATCCTAAGGGTTGTAGGAGGATGAAGATCCATCTTCTGTAAATTCTTCAGGCTGGATAGGAGTGATGATATTCCTGCCTGACTATTAGGGTCCTTTGTATTAAGGAGAGAGACAAGCTCGGGCAGAAAGCATCAGCATGGTAAGGGCCATTCATAACTCTGACAAAAGGTAATATCTGGAAGATTAATAAGTGTTCGATTTAAGAAAACATTCAGTAAGCTTATCCTGTATTCCTACACAAAGAGTACAACAGTAAATATATTTCATAACAGTAAAGCAAAATAAGCAAAATTACCCCAAATAAACCAAATTAGAAGGCTTTCCATGAAGTAAGCAACTGTTGAACCAAGCTGATATGGGGTTGCTAGCTGTTTCCAATATATGCCCAGAATTAGAATATTGATCCAGATTTTTTTACATTACCCATCCCTCTTGTTTCTTTTGAGCTACAGCCAGAGATCACTGGTTGGTTTACAGGAATAAGCAGGGTTAGTCTAAATTGTAGGAAAAAAGCTTAAACAAGCTTAAAAATGAGACTAGAATCTAATAATGAATGTACATAGTTCTTGAAACATTTTTTTTTTTTCTCCCTGCAGTTTCCCATTTTTACTAAAGACAAATCATGGTAAGACTGATTTGCCTTATTATACTTGGCCTGATTATTTGTATCAAGTACAGCAAGAATAATACTTTTTTTAACATAGACTTTTAAAATTGGTTTTGATGGAACTTTGTTCCATGAGGAATCTCAGAGAAGACTTTTTTAAAGCCAAGCTCAGCCATGGGTTTGTACCCTTGAATACCTATGAACTGGGTACATTCCTTTTCTCTTGAGGTCCCAAGGTTATGTGGGGCTCCTGGGCCTGTCAGAAAGTGATATTGTGTACTTAGCACAGGTCAGGAACCCTGCACAGGGACTGTGTAGGCAAGGTATGAAGCCACTTTTCCCAAGGGGCTTTTATTGGCTCTGTAAGTCAAGTTTGATTCCTTAAAGGAAAGCACGCCATTCCAGTCAAATCCTTGGTAAGATAACCAGTTTCTAAAGGAGGTTGTTTGAACACAAACTTAGTCATGCTAAATGTGGCAGATACTACTAATGTTTAGTAATTTCTTTTTATTTCTGTGTTCAAAGAGCACTGGGCTTCCCAAGCCCTCAAAGTTAGGCATGGCTGTCATTTCCAGGTGGAAGCACATAAGAACTGGTGCATGTTTGTTTTCTTCCCTGCCGCTGCATTCATGGAAATATATGTGGTTATAGAAATGCCAGAAAAACAAAATGGCTTATAATTCTGAGCCAGCACATGGAAGGTAGTACCTTAGAGTCATCCTGACCTGAAGTAAACTTTGTGTACACAGAAATAAACTTTTGCTGCATTAAACCTCTGAGATTTTGGTGGTATTTGTTCCTGAAGCATAACTTAGTAGACCAGGCCTATCTAATAGAACTTTCTGTAATGACTGGAGTGTTCTATATCTGCACTGTCTGGTATGGTAGCCACTAGCCACATACGTCTATTGAGCACTTTAGGTGTGGCTAGTGTGATTCAGGAAAAGAATGTTTAATTTTATTTAGCCTCAATGAATTTAAATTTAAATAAGCATTATAAACCAAAAAGTGACTAAGTCAGGTCTCAATTGATTAGAGGTTTACTTAGCCAAAGTTGAGGACTCACCAGGGAAAAAACATGAATCACAGGAGCATCTGTCATCCGTGCTTTTTCCAAAGGGGATTTTGTGAACTTTGGTATTTAAAGAAAAAACAACAAGTACAGTGGGCGGGGCGGTGGGGGAGGTGGGTGGGTGGAGGGAGTGGGGAGGGAGGGGAAGGGGTGTAGGCAGTGAGGCAGGTCGTTACATTCTTGTGAGACTCTGAGTAGCCTCAGTAAACCTACATTTTACATGTGAAAATGAGGAGTAGGGGAAGCGAGGCTATGACATGGGCTGTGAAATTACAGTTATCTGGGAATAAAAGGAAAACAGTATGGGTGACAGTTTCCAAGCTTAACTTTCCTTTTGGCATACTGAGTTTGGGGTCCTGAGATTCTATGTATCTTTCACAGTATCCTGACTCATACCTTAAAGGATTTTTTTGACACCTGGAGAAAATATTCCAAAACCTCTTGCAACTGAACAGAAAATACAGGAGATGAGGAAACTTTGAACCAAAGTGAATTAGTAGAAGGAAACTTTTAGTTATGAAGACAATATGTCTTTCATCTAAATTCAGGATAGTACTTCATTGAAAAAGCAATTGTGCAGTTTCAGAATCCGGTAGGTAAAAATGATACTAAAGAAAAAAATCTACTTAAATTAAAAGAAAAAAAACTTGTATCGTGTTCCTACTATATAACAGGCATAATGTTAGCTGCTAAAGTTTCATTGACTTATGTATTTGTTCATCAAATTATTACTGAGTGCCTACTGTGTACCAGGCATATGATAGAGTCCCCAGGCTCTGGCAGATACAGTAGTAAACAAAACAGACAAAAATATCTGCCATTATGGAGCTTGCTTTCTAAGCAGGTTGAAAGACTGTAAGCAAATGTATTAAAATAATGTCTGAGTGTGATAAATGTCATGAATAACGACAGCTAACACTTATTGATCACTTCCGTGTGCCAGGAACTAGTCCATTTTGCATATATTTATGCACTTAATCCTTCTAATAACCCTATGGGATAGGAAATATTATCATCACTATTTTTTGATAAGGAAACTGAGACCCAGGGAGATTAAGTTTAAGTAAGAATTATACAAAATGTTTGTCCCTTGGGAATTCCTATGTGAGGAGACAAACAATGATACCATTCAGCTGATAAATACTGTACTATGTAGGCAAAATGGTGCCAGATATGCTGGAGGACAAAATAAAGCAGGGTCAACTCTGCTTGGGGGAAGTTGTAAAGAGGAGGTGGATGGAGCTAATCCCTGGTGGAAGAGCGGGTGTTGTCAGGGAGACAAAGGAGGGGTGAGAGTAAGTATTCTCATTAGAGGGCATGCCTGTGCAAACTGTGCTAAGACACAGTTTCATGTGGGAAGATGCTAGAGACCCAGGAAGCAGCCAGACTGTGGAGCGTGCTGTGCCTAAGGCATCTGACTGTCAGGAAAACTCAGACTGTACAAAAATGAGGAGCGACAGATCCAACCATTTTCCTACCAGATTAGTAGAGAGTTCTTACTGAAAGGTAGTCATTTCCTTCTAAGAAGCAGCTTTTTCAAGTAAGGCTTCTGAAAATAAACTCTCTCACAAGGCTAGGAGAGATAGAAGGCAGACCCAGTGGGTTACTTGGGTCAGAGGACTCAGCAGGGTCAGATAGGCAGAAGCTGAGGCTGTTAGGGTAGAATTGCTACCTCTGAGGACATCAGATGCTATCAGTGGGGAAACTGCTTGTGAGGTGAAGACTCAGCATGCATGAATATTTTGAATGTTACATCAGATGGTTATATTTTAAAAGCCTTTAAATGAATGTGGCTTACAACGTTTTAACAGAAGGGGGTACTTTAGACGTGGGAAAGATGCCCAGAAAGGAATCAAAGGCTGGCAGTTCTGAGAGTCCCAGGGAAAAAGTCGGCCTAATCCGGCTTGCTCACAGAGCAACTCTGTAGCTTTGGACAGGACCTCTCTGTGGTCGAAGACAGATAAGTCAGGCACTGGCTTGTGACTGTGATCCCAGTAACTCCAGAGGATGAGGAAGAAGGATAGCTTGAGAGCAGGAGTTTGAAATCAGCCTGGGCAGCATAGCGAGATCCTATATCTACAACAAATTAAACAAGAATTAGTTGGGTGTGGTGGCATGTGTCTGTAATTGTAGCTACTTGGTAGGCTGAGGCAGGAGGATCACTTGAGCCCAGGAGTTCAAGGTTGCAGTAAGCTATGATCATGCCCAAGTAACAGAGGAACACCCTGTCTCTAAAAAAATATTAAACAACAACAACAAAAAATAGATAATAACAATACTGAACTCACTGAGTTGTCCTGATGTTTAAATATAAAAGCACTTTGTAAACTCTTCAGAGCCTTATTATATCATCCCTTCTAGGGACAAAAGTAATTGACAGAGCTAGTGAAGGCTGCTACATTAAACTTGCCATCGTAGGCCAAATAATGGTTCCCAAAGACATCCATGTCCTAAACCCCAGAGCTTAAAAATAATGGCATCAGGGTGAATATTACCTTACATGATAAAATATGTGATTAAATTAAGGGTTTTGGAACAGGGAAACTATCCTGGATTACCCAGGTGGGCCCTAAAGTAATCACATGTCCTTTTAAGAGGGAGGCAGAGCTGGGTGTGGGGATGCACACCTGTAGTCCCAGCACTTTGGGAGGCTGAGGCGGATGGATCCCTGAGGTCAGGAGTTCGATATTAGCCTGGCCAAGATGGTGAAACCTTATCTCTACTAAAAATACAAAAATTAGCTGGGTGTGGTGGTGTGTGCCTGTAATCCCAGCTACCTGGGAGGCTGAGGCAGCAGAATTGCTGGAACCTGGGAAATGGAGGTTGCAGTGGGCCAGAATTGCACCACTGCACTCCAGCCTGGGTGACAGAGCAATACTCCATCTCAAAAAAAGAAAAGAAAAAGGAAAAAGGGAGGCAGTGGGAGATTTGAGGGAGATTTGATATGAAGGAGAAGGTGATGAGATGGGTGCAGAAAGCATTTTGAAGATGTTACCTGCTGATGGTGAAGATGGAAGGAGTGGCCATGAGCCAAGGAATGCAGCTCTAGACATTGAAAAAGGCAAGGAAATAGAGTTTTCTCATAGAGTCTCCAGTGAGAGTGCAGTACTGCCAACACCTTGATTTTAGCTTAGTGAAAGTGATTTCAGACTTCTGGCCTCCTGAACTATAAGAGAATAAATTTGTGTTGTTTTAAGCCCTGAGTTTGTGTTTTTTTTTTTTTTTTTTTTTTTTTGTTACAGCATCCCCAGGAAACTAATATACTCACTAAATACTGAAAACCTACAGTGTTCAAGGTATTGTGTTGGTATGGCTGGGACTATAATGATAAGTAAAAATAATCAGTTTTTTCCTCTTTATTTATCCTTATATAGGAGGACATTAAAGCAAGAAATATCAGTAAAGGCAAAATGTTAGAGCTGTAAGAGAAACAATTATACATTATGCTTATTCAGTGGAAGGAGAGATTCTTGAGCTAGTTGGTAGTTGGTAGGATCGAGAGAGCCAAAGTGGAAGGAGGGACAATTAAAATGGAACTAAAAGGAAGTGAAAATAATGGAAGGTAGAAGTGGGACAGAAGAGGTTGTACCAGGTAGAAAAAAGAGAACAAAGATGAGAAAATGAAATATATATTTGAAGAGTAAGGAATAGTCCATTTTTGCTGTAACATAGGTACTTGGATTTGGTTATAAAGGAATATCAGGGCCATATGGTGCCAAGTTGTAGATGCCAACCTAAAGGATTTATGTTTTTCACTAAACAATGAATGAACAATAACAATAATAGCATCGTTAAAGGTATTTGCATTAAGGCATCTTTATTTTATATTTAAAATATCTGGTTAGTTAAAACCTTCTGGAGGTGATTGTAAATGTTGCATATTAAAATAATTGTGGCAACTAAAAGAATTTGTGGCCATTTTTTCTGCAGCGCAAAACTTGCTTATGCATTATGATGACTTTACTATATTTAATATTTTAAAAACATAGTTCTGCAATAAAAAAACAAGACTGAAAACTAAAGGAAGACAGATTTTTATTGAATTAAAAAATGTTACTGTACTTCAAAGACAGTCTGATGGAAAAGATGATGAGTGATAGACAATGTACTAACTCATGGATTTGGTAGCTATTCTCAATATGAAAAATATAAAAAAATAAAACTTTCTAATGCCATAACAATGTTAAAACTGATATAATAGAAGAAGGAGACTAATAGATGTGTAGGTAAAATAGAAGAGCTGATAGTGATGGAGGCAGGAGGCAGAGAAACTCTAGGAAGACAGGGGTGGGTCCCTGGCAAAACCCCACCTTCAGCCAAAAAGCCTTAAGCCCATGGCTCAAAGTGAGAACTTCCATCCCAGTGTGCTCGCTCTTTCTTGATTGGACCTTTCTGAATAGGGCCTTTTTACCAATCAAATGTTGCCTTTTCCAAAACTACCTATGGCCCACCTGCCAACCATCCTGTGCCTATAAAGACCCCAGACTCAGCCAGTAGAGAGGAGAAGCAGCTGGACATTGGGAAGAAGCAATTTGACTTCAGAGGAGAGCGAACTGCCCTTCCTGTCCCCTTCCAGCTCCCCTCTCTGCTGAGAAATGCATTCACCACCCTTCAATGCATCCACACGACCTCATTCTTCTTGAGCACCAGGCAAGAATTCGGGGCCCACCAAGTGCAGGTACCCAAAAAAGCTGTCACACTGGCCCTTTGCCCTCACTGGCAGAGGACAGCTGCCCTATGCGACAATGCAAAGGCCCACTGAGCTGAGAACATACTGCTGTCTGTGGATGGTAGAGGGAAGCCAGCGTTGTGACACGCCCTCTGGGGCCTTGGAGTTGCAGGCACCCTGGCCTGGATACTGCTGTGGGGCCTGCATGAAGTTTGCTCCTGCTGGCACTAAAGCAGCCAGCTGGTTCCTGCACTTACTTGTCTATGTGCTCCCTCCTGCAAGAGGTGGAGTGGGGGGGACCTGAGTGAATGGAGTTTTCTCCTGCCGATGGCAAAGCGGCCGGCCGGTTCCTGCACTTGTTTACTCTTGCACACCCTCTTGCGCGGGATTGTGTAGGGGAGACTGAGTAAATGGGGCACCCCTGTTGCAAATCCCATGAATGGGTCAAGAAAATATCCTTCATCAATAGGAGGAAATAGAAGTAATTAAAGTTAAGAATGAGGAAGACTAAATAAATGATGGGATATTGAAGTGTACTACTTAAGAAGATTTTACCTGTGTCGTCTTTAAGAAAAAAACAAAAAACGTCCACCATTTTTCTCATGTAATTTGTTGGCAATGAGCAACATATAGCAAATATTTTAACATTTACTCAGTGCTAGGCACTAGACTATGTACAAGTGACTCCATAGTAAAGAGACATTCTTATACCTGGTGGAGGATGATCCTTTAAGCAGAAAAGGTGCTTTCATATGGCAACATTCTAGGTTATCTAAGTAATCTGGACATTTTTAAGGGAGCATTTCATTTACTGGCTCATTGACTAAATGCTGGAGTTTCTCTAGTGAATCTCGCCAGCACATGTGGGGAAGAGCAGCTGAGATTGCTGATCTACAGAGCATTAGACCGGGGTGGACCTTTCCAACACTCAGTATTTTATTTCTCACATTTTATAAAACAGGGTGTTTTGTAAGTTTGATTGCATAAAGAAGCAGGTTAAAATGGAAAAACACAAACAATCCACAATGAAATATGTTTGCCAGACAAATAATGGGATATTGTTCTGTAGATAACTCTAATGGAAAATAGAAGAGGTGTTTTAAAAACATTCATTACAAAAATATGTATTGCCTTGGAAACCACATAAAAGAAATTAGTGACAAAAAACAAACCAAACACAAATGTGGTAAAAAGAAGAAAATCATACAGTAAATCAAAATTTGAAAGATTCACCTTTAAGGCTGGAGTATAAGATTAAAGAAGAAGAAAAAAGCAGGTGAAAGAAAGAGGGATTAGTCCTTTTGCCCAGGGTAACCTCACATGTGACCATTTATCCAAAACAAACACTGAACATTCATTTGTGCTACTAAATGATTTTTAGAAAGAAAATCTTCCAGTCGGAGCCAAGTTCCCTCCAACCTAGATTCATATCTGCCACGTAAACATTCCCCGGGGCAGAATATGGTCTAGTTCTCCCCTTTACTGTGGAAAACACTCCGTTGCTGATCTGTGCAACAACTCTCAATAATACTTTAACAATTTCCATCAAGGGTCAATGGTCCAGTTAAAAATTGGCTCAATATGTGCACAGTTGTAGCTGTCCTTTAACCAAGAGTTTCAGTTAGTATTCATAAATTAACCATATACACATTAAAAATTCTTGGTTTCTGATTATCCAGTTATTCCTTTTCCTCTTCCCTGGGATGTTATTCAGAATGAGTTATTACAGATACTGTTAGCCCAGGGAAGGACTGCAATTCTTTCATATCTAAATCCCCAAAGCTAAGATTCATTTATGTATTATGAGCTTGTGGTTTAGCTTCATCTCTGCTGTAGGTGTAACAGTACCTTCATTAACATAAATATTATAGCAGCGTATGCTCTATTGCCTTATTTAGTAGATGTTTTGTACATTGTGTGTGCAGAGTTTACATCATCCCAAATGCTATCAATGTCAAAATGACAGACAAGGATGTAGAGCGTTCTAAAAATGGACACAGTGGGCACCATTGGCTGTGTATTAGTTAGGTGTTGGTTGTAACAGAGACAAGATAGCAGTGGCTTAAATAAGACAGACGTTTCTGTCCCATATAATCTTGGCGGCAGGCTGGAGGCCAGGACTGACCGGCAGGACAATTAGCAGTCATTGCCACCATCTAAAATGGTGATTTATATTCCACTTAAAGGAGATGTTCATTCATTGTGCTGAATCAACACGAGCTAGTGTACAACCCATGGCCAGGTTTCCTGGTTAATGGTGGTGCAAACTAAAATCACATAAAAAAATGAAAGCAAACAGCAAATAAAACAATATATACTGGCATTAATAAGTTTGCCACTGCTTATCTATTTTCCTACCACACTAAATAAGTTGTGAACTTATAAAATACATGGTGACAAGTTAATTAATAAAGCTTAGTAACACACAGGGCCAAATTAGCTCTCTTAGGCTAAATGGGGCTCAAAGCACTAATTACTAGGAATTTTTGAGTTGTGATAAAACCATTGACATGTACAAACCTTTAAATTGTGTTATTAATCATATCATATGATCATTTTTAAAACCTACACATTCTTTGTATCATAAGTAGAATAAAACCTGTGAAAAATGTTCTTTTTAAGTGCAAATTTTAGATTTTGTTAATGATTTATTTAAAAAAATACAAAATGTACATTTTAGGATTGGTTATTCTTTTTTTTTTTTTTTTTTTTTGAGACGGAGTCTCACTCTGTCACCCAGGCTGGAGTGCAGTGGCCGGATCTCAGCTCACTGCAAGCTCCGCCTCCCGGGTTTACGCCATTCTCCTGCCTCAGCCTCCTGAGTAGCTGGGACTACAGGCGCCCGCCACCTCGCCCGGCTAAGGATTGGTTATTCTAGATGTAATTAAGGGTATAAACAGAATCTAAATATTTAAGATCAAATCTGTATAACAAATTAAACTAATATTTTAAATCCCATCTATGACGAATGATTCGCAATGATCAGAATGATAAAGAATTTAAAAAAAAGTGATTCAAGAGTTTTACCCTTGGAGATTCTGATGTTGTGGATCTGGTGTAAGGCTTAGGAATGTAACTGCCCACTGGGTTCACCTTGCCCGCTGCCTAGGCAGAGCCGATTTATCAAG
The DNA here is from genome assembly GCF_002776525.5 of Piliocolobus tephrosceles. Lineage (NCBI taxonomy): Eukaryota > Metazoa > Chordata > Mammalia > Primates > Cercopithecidae > Piliocolobus > Piliocolobus tephrosceles. The sequence continues at coordinate 55,560,523 of NC_045443.1, forward strand.
ACAAGGGAACTGCAATGGAGAGAGAGTAATTCATTCAGAGCCAGCCATGTATGGGAGACCAGAGTTTTATCATTACTGCAGTTAGTCTCCCCAAGCATTGAGGATCACAGTTTTTAAGGATAATTTGGCAGGTAGGGGCTCCGTAAGTGAGGAGTGCTGATTGGTTAGGTGGCAAATGGAATTATAGGGGGGTTGAAGTGAATTTTTCTTGCTGTCTTCTGTTCCTGGGTGGGATCTCAGACTTGATTGAGCCAGATTATTAGTCTGGGTGGTGTCAACTGATCCACTGAGCACAGGGTCTGCAAAATATCTCAAGCACTGATCTTAGGTTTACAATAGTGATGTTTTCCCCAGGAGCAATTTGGGGAGGTTCAGACTCTTGCTGCATGGCCCCTAAACCATAGTTTCTAATCTTGAAGCTAATTTGTTAGTCCTACAAAGGCAGATGGTCCCCAGGCAAAAAGAGGGTCTTTTTGGAAAAAGATTATTAACACTTTTATTTCAGAGTCAAACTATAAACTAAATTCCTTCCTAAGGTTAATTTGGTGGACACCCAGGAATGAACAAGGACAACTTAAAGCAAAATGGAGTTGGTTAGGTCTGACTTCTTTCACTGTCATAATATCCTCAGTTATAATTTTTGCGAAGTCAGTTTCAGGAGCTTGCATTTTTAAAAAGCTTTCCAAATGGTAGAAATCTCTGGTATAGATAATTTATTCAGGAGCACAAGTTTACATCAGATTAATGTCTGACATATTTGAAATATTAGATGTTCTAGAAAGTGTTTTTAGATTCTTTGTATTAAAAAACTCTGATATTGTTAGTATTTTGGCAAATAAAGTTCTTCTCGCTATTTAATGATTTTTATGAACCTGTGGACTAAAACAGATCACTTAGAAAATCTGTCCAACACCTAAGATTTGATTTTTCACCCCCACACCTTAATTTTTAAATGTTCAGAGAGAAGCTTCTTCAAGTTTTTGACACCAATGGTACTGGTTTTCACTGACTGTCATTTTATCTCAATTCAATATCTTAAGAATAGTACTGAAAGCAAGCTTTGCTAAGGAACCAGGAACATACAGTGTTACCAACTTTTTTGAAAGTTGGTGTTTCCTGTGCAAAAGAATTAATCTTTACAAGTGTGGTTCTGAGAAGTCGATGGGAGACCCTATCTCTGCCAGTCATGGCAAAATACTGTCTGGGCAGGTTTCCAAGTTCAGCTGACATTCCTAAGCCAATGAGAAGTGTCCAAGATGGTTTCCAGCTTTCTCTCCAAGGGTAAGAGTTGGATGTGTTGACTGACCTTTACCAGCACGAACACATTTGCCATTTGACTCTGAGGAATAAATGGGTGACCTGACTGTGGGCACAGAGCTGAAGGTTGATTTTGCAGAAAACCTCATCATCAGTTTGCTCAGCAACACTGCTGACTCAGAACACATTTTGTTTTTTCTTTTTGAAACTGCGCCATGCATTCCTGAAAGCTTGACTCAACCTTACCAGCAGTCTCAGTGAGCTCGAAGTGGCCTCAACTAGAGAGGATTTATAGCCTTTGCAAACACAGGGCACATTTCTTTGTTTCCTTTCAGAAATTGAGAAGTGATTCATTTTCAGTAAACAAAGAGAGGATTACCAACACATTTACTAGTCTGAAATTCAGCTTCCACTGAATGCAATTCCTTTAGTTCCTAGTAAAGGCATTGTGCATTTCAAACAGTTATCTTTCTTCTTTAGTCCACTTTCTTTCTTCCTAGCATGGAAAAGTATATAACTTAGCCCTCACTCAAATACAAATAAGATGACTTTCAAAGGCTATTCAGGCCCTAATGTGTGTCCTTTGCAAGAACAAGAAACTGTGATTCTGAAGAATTTAAATGCAGATACTGTTGGCAGCCAGAGATGTTTTCTGCTCTTGGAATGCAAAAGAAAATATTGCTTTACAGCTGCACTGTGCCACTCCTGACATTGATAGGTCTTGTATTCACCAGAAGGGGAAAAATTAAAATATCTTACCTGTCTACACAGTATCCTTGGTGGTTATACAACAATAAAATATTCAGCAGTCTGATACATTTACTGTTAAAACTGAAATACCAAATTGAAACTGGTTGAGAATGTGTGCAGTCTATCGTGTTCCTATTTTCTTTAGATTAGCTTTCTATCACAATAACTGCATTCAGTAGGGCTCATATTGTCTCAATTATAAAGTCACCTCAAGACATTAGCACTAGATTGCTTCAGCAAATCTCAAATATTTTTAACTGTTGACAAAAGATTCAGTTTCATTATGCCAAGTTCCAGAGTAAAACTATGGTAATGTAATCACTTTCTCAGAGTTTCATTATTTGCATGTTCCCAGAAAATCATTATAACTTTCTAGAATTATCCTGAATGGTTCAAAGTAAGCAGTTTTCAAGTCAGTGGGAATTGCAGAGGCTGCTGATACTCACTTATCCATTTGTTTATTAGAAATAGGTCACAGCCAATTTTTGACATGAATCTTCTCATTTTCAGAAGAATGTTAGAAATAGCTCAGCTAATGTACCATAAAAGTTCAAATTTTGATAATGGAAGTAAAAGCCATATTAACAAATGAACCCATTGCTTTATGCACCAGAAAGTGAGAATTTTAATTTCCCATTTTTTCCCTTGTGTGGTATCCACAAATTTTCTTGACAGAAACTCAGCATCAATTCAGAAAAATTCTTTTTGACTGAATATTTTTAGTCATATGCTCCCTATTTAAGGAGAGGAAAAAGAATGTTCTCTTTACTTTCATAGTTTTTAGTTGAATGGGCCCTTACAACAAAAGACAGATTGATAAGAATTTATTAACATGTAACCTCATGTATACATGGGAGCTATCTAGAGAAATCACTAAATCTCAAAGAGATGGTTTAGACTTGGGCTTACAGACAATCTACCACTGAGACAAAGAAGGGTATGGGAAAAGCATAGTAAATAAGAGAAAAGTTTGTTATGCAGATTTAAGTGGGTCTCAAATGATTTATGATCATACATCCCTTCTTGGCTAGGGGTTGGGGGGCAGGGAGAGAGAAAGAGAGCGAGCTTTACAAATTGAGTTTTTTTGGTATAGATGTTAATTTCCCTTACAAAAAGGGTAGCTTTAACTCTGTTTTCAGAGTTTCTCACGTGTCTGCCATTTCTCAAAATAATCAGCTCAAAATAACCCTTATGCCAAAAAGGCATAATTTAGGGTGGCATATTCTGTTCTCCTACAAGGCTATTGTTGGGGCTCAGAAACAATACCCCCAAATATGGCATTTTTGACATGCTGCACTGAAGAAGCCTTCAAGGTCTCTATGACCTCTCTTAGACGTTGAAGTTCCTTTGTCTGCCTAAGATCTGACCCACCAAGGAGAACAATTGTTCTTGTTCCCTCTCTGGCCATTACAGAAAAGATGACCAAGAATGAAACTACACCTGAACAAACCCTGTTTTTTCAAGATAATGACTGTCTCCAAGGATCATTGAAATTTCAAAGAGAAATATTTGCAAGTTAATTTCTGTTTCTCTGGATCCAATCATTCTCCCTAGTAATCATTTATTGATGATTAGTAGAATTCCTCTTCTCCCTTTCCTGTAACCTGTTCTGTCCATCCAACCCCTCACTCTTTCTGTAAGTTTCTGTACCTCATTGCAAGGTCGGGTCTTCATTGTGAAGGCTCCCATGTATACACATTAAATAAATTTTTGTGTCTTTTCTCCAACTGATAAATCTGCCTCATGTCAGTGATTTTTCATCAAACCATTGGATGGACAAGGACCTTGGGCCCAGCACTGTCTATTGGAGTTCAGGAATACCATCAGAAGAGGAGGGAGCATTTCACTTTATAATTTTTGGATTTTTAAACTGCTAGCTTCATTAGCCTGAGTGTGGGGAGCAAAATCCTCTATTTTAGAATCCACATATTTCCATTTACTGACAGAAGGTTTGATTGCATTTTGTTGAATAATGAAATAGCTCTGTAGCCATGTAATAAAAATAGTGGGGGTAGCCACACAAGAATCTACTATCTGGCCTCACTGCTGCCTGAGGCATGGCTTCTAGTCTGAAGAGCTGCCGAGGGGGAGACTGAATAGGAACAGCTCCCGTCTGCAGCTCCCAGTGAGATCAACACAGAAGGCGGGTAATTTCTGCATTTCCAACTGAGTGTAAACAAAGCTGCCAGGAAGTTTGACTGGGTGGAGCCCACCGCAGCTCAACAAAGCCTCTGTAGCCACACTGCCTCTCTAGATTCCTCTTTGGGCAGGGCACCTCTGAAAGAAAGGCGGCATCTCTGAAAGAAAGGCAGCAGCCCCAGTCAGTGGCTTATAGATGAAACGCCCGTCTCCCTGAGACAGAACACCTGGGGGAAGGGGTGGCTGTGGGCACAGCTTCAGCAGGCTTAAACGTTCCTGCCTGCTGGCTCTAAAGAAAGCAGCGGATCTCTCAGCACAGTGCTTGAGCTCTGCTAAGGGATACACTGCCTCGTCAAGTGGGTCCCTGACCCCCCCATGCCTCCTGACTGGGAGACACCTCACACAGGAGAGCTCCAGCTGGCACCTGATGGGTGCCCCTTTAGGGGACGAAGCTTCCAGAGGAAGGAACAGGCAGCAATCTTTGCTGTTTGTCAGCCCCTGCTGGTGACACCCAGGCAAACAGGGTCTGGAGTGGACCTCCAGTAAACTCCAGCAGACCTGTATCAGAGGGGCCTGTTAGAAGGAAAACTAACAAATAGAAAGGGATAGCATCAACATCAACAAAAAGGACATCCACACAGAAACCCCATCTAAAGATCACTAACATGAACAACCAAAAGTAGATAAAACCACGAAGATGAGGGAAAACCAGGACAAAAAGGGTGAAAATTCCAAAAACCAGAAGCCTCTTCTCCTTCGAAGGATCACAACTCCTCGCCAGCAAGGGGACAAAACTGGATGGAGAATGAGTTTGATGAACTGACAGAAGTAGGCTTCAGAAGGTGGGTAATAACAAACTCCTCCGAGCTAAAGGAGCATGTTCTAACCCAATGCAAGGAAGCTAAGAACCTTGAAAAAAGGTTAGAGGAATTGCTAACTAGAATAACCAGTTTAGAGAAGAACAAAAATGACCTGATGGAGCTGAAAAACACAGCACAAAAACTTTGTGAAGCATATACAAGTATCAATAGCTGAATCGATGAAGTGGAAGAAAGGATATGAGAGATTGAAGATCAGCTTAATGAAAAAAAGCATGAAGACAAGATTAGAGAAAAAAGAATTAAAAGGAATAAAGAAAGCCTTCAAGAAATATGGGACTTTGTGAAAAGACCAAACCTATGTTTGATTGGTGTACCTGAAAGTGACGAGGAGAATGGAACCAACTTGGAAAACACTCTTCAGGATATTATCCAGGAGAACTTCCCCAACCTAGGAAGACAGGCCAACATTCAAATTCAGGAAATACAGAGAACACCACAGTGATACTCCTTGAAAAGGGCAACCCAAAGACACACAATAGTCAGCTTCGCCAAGTTTGAAATGAAGGAAAACAAGGGCAGCCAGAGAGAAAGGTCAGGTTACCCACAAAAGGCAGCTAATCAGACTAACAGTGGGTATCTCTGCAGAAACCTTACAAGCTAGAAGAGAGTGGGGGCCAATATTCAATATTCTTATGTAAAAGAATTTTTCAAGCCAGAACTTCGTATCCAGCCAAACTAAGCTTCATAACCAAAGAAGAAATAAAATCCTTTACAGACAGGTAAATGCTGAAAGTTGTTGTCACCATCAGGCCTGCCTTATAAGAGCTCCTCCTGAAGGAAGCACTAAATATGCAAAGGAAAAATCCATACCAGCCACTGCAAAAACATACCAAATTGTAAAGATCATCAACACTATGAAGAAACTGCATCAACTAATGGGCAAAATAACCAGCTAGCATCATAATGACAAGATGAAATTCACACATAACAATATTACCCTTAAATGTGAATGGGCTAAATGCCCCAATTAAAAGACACAGACTGGCAAATTGGATAAACAATCAAGACCCATTGGTGTGCTGTATTCAGGAGACCCATCTCAAGTGCAAAGACACACATAGGATCAAAATAAAGGGGTGGAGGAAGATCTACCAAGCAAATGGAAAGCAGAAGAAAAAAAAACAGGGGTTTCACTCATAGTCTCTGATAAAACGGACGTTAAATCAACAAAGATCAAAAAGACAAAGAAAGGCATTACATAATGGTAAAGGGATGAATTCAACAAGAAGAGCTAACTATCCTAAATATATATGCACCCAATACAGGAGCACCCAGATTTATAAAGCAAGTTCTTAGAGACCTACAAAGAGACTTAGACTCCCACACAATAATAGTGGGAGACTTTAGCACCCCACTGTCAATATTAGAGCAACACGACAGAAAATGAACCAGGATATTCACGACTTGAACTCAGCTCTGGATCAAGCAGACCTAATAGACATCTACAGAACTCTCCACCCCAGATCAACAGAATATACATTCTTCTCAGCACAACATCACACTTATTCTAAAATTGACCACATAATGGGAAATAAAACACTTCTCAGCAAATGCAAAAGAACGGAAATAATAACAAACAGTCTCTCAGACCACAGTGCAATCAAATTAGAACTCAAGATTAAGAAACTTACTCAAAACCGCACAACTACATGGAAACTGAACAACCTGCTCCTGAATGACGACTGGGTAAATAACAAAATTAAGGCAGAAATAAATAAGTTCTTTGAAACCAATAAGAACAAAGACACAATGTACCAGAATCTCTGGGACACAGCTAAAGCAGTGTTTAGAGGGAAATTTATAGTGCTAAATGCCCACAGGAGAAAGCAGGAAAGATCTAAAATCGACACCCTAATGTCACAATTAAAAGAACTAGAGAAGCAAGAGCAAACAATTTCAAAATTTAGCAGAAGACAAGAAATAACTAAGATCAGAGCAGAACTGAAGGAGACAGAGATATGAAAAACCCTTAAAAAAAAATCACTTGAATCCAGGAGCTCATTTTTTGAAAAGATTAACAAAATAGATAGACCACTAGCCAGATTAATAAAGAAGAAAAGAGAGAAGAATCAAATAGATGCAACAAAAAATGATATAGGGGAGATCACCTCTGATCCCACAGAAATACAAACTACCATCAGAGAATACTATAAACACCTATATGCAAATAAACTAGAAAATGTAGAAGAAATGGATAAATTCCTGGACACATACACTCTCCCAAGACTAAACCAGGAAGAAGTCAAATCCCTGAATAGACCAATAACAAGCTCTGAAATTGAGGAAGTAATTAATAACCTACCAACCAATAAAGCCCAGGACCATATGGATTCACAGCTGACTTCTGCCAGAGGTACAAAGAGGAGCTGGTACCATTCCTTCTGAAACTATTTCAAACAATACAAAAAGAGGGACTCCTCCTTAACTCATTTTATGAGGCCAGCATCATCCTGATATCAAAACCTGGCAGAGACACAACAAAAAAAAAAGAAAATTTCAGGCCAATATCCCTGATGAACATCAATGTGAAAATTCTCCATAAAGTACTGGCAAACTGAATCCAGCAGCACATCAAAAAGCTTATCCACCATGATTAAGTTGGCTTCATCCCTGGGATGCAAGGCTGGTTCAACATATATAAATCAATATACGTAATCCATCATATAAACAGAACCAATGATAAAAATCACATGATTATCTTAATAGATGCAGATAGATATCAATAGATCTCAATAGATGCAGGCCTTCGATAAAATTTAACACCCCTTCATGCTAAAAACTCTCAATAGACTAGATATTGATGGAATTTATCTAAAAATAATAAGAGCTATTTATGACAAATCCATAGCCAATATCATAATGGGCAAAAGGTGGAAGCATTCCCTTGAAAACTGGCACAAGACAAGGATGCCCTCTCTCACCACTCCTATTCAACATCTTATTGGAAGTTCTGGCCACGGCAATCAGGCAAGAGAAGAAATGAACAGTATTGAGATGGGAAGACAGGAAGTCAAATTGTCTCTGTTTGCAGATGACATGATTGTATATTTAAAAAACCCTATTGTCTCAGCCCAAAATTTCCTTAAGCTGATAAGCAAATTCAGCAAAGTCTCAGGATACAAAATCAATGTGCAAAAATCACAAGCATTCCTATACACCAATAACAGACAAACAGAGAGCCAAATCATGAGTGAACTCCCATTCACAATTGCTACAAAGAGAATAAAATACCTAGGAATCCAACTTACAAGGGATGTGAAGGACCTCTTCAAGGAGAACTACAAATCACTACTCAAGGAAGGAAGAGAGGACACAAACAAATGGATAAACATTCCATATTCATAGATAGGAAGAATCAATATTGTGAAAATGGCCATATTTCCCAGAGTAATTTATAGATTCAGTGCCATCCCCATCAAGCTACCATTGACTTTCTTCACAGAATTAGAAAAAACTACTTTAAATTTCATATGGAACCAAAAAAAGGGCCCGTATAGCCAAGACCATCCTAAGCAAAAAGAACAAAGCTGGAGGCATCATACTACCTGACTTTGAACTATACTACAAGGCTACAGTAACCAAAACACCATGGTACTGGTACCAAATAGATATATAGACCAATGGAACAGAAAAGAGACCTCAAAAATAACACCACACATCTACAACCATCTGATCTTTGACAAACCTGACAAAAACAAGCAACGAGGAAAGGATTCCCTATTTAATAAATGGTGTTAGGAATACTGGCCAGCCATATGCAGAAAACTGAAACTGGACCCCTTCCTTACACCTTATACAAAAATTAACTCAAGATGGATTAAAGACTTAAACCTAAGATCTAAAACCCTAAAAACCCTAGAAGAAAACCTAGGCAATACCATTCAGGACATAGGCATGGGCAAAGACTTCATGACCAAAACACCAAAAGCAATGGCAACAAAAGCCAGAATTGACAAATGGGATCCAATTAAACTAAAGAGCTTCTGCACAGCAAAAGTAACTATCATCAGAGTGATCAGGCAACTTACAGAATGAGAGAAAATTTTGGCAATTTATCCATGTGACAAAGGGCTAATGTCCAGAATCTACAAGGAACTTAAACAAATTTACCAGAAAAAAACAACTCCATTAAAAAGTCTAGAAACAACAGATGCTGGAGAGGATATGGAGCAACAGGAATGCTTTTACACTGTTGGTGGGAGTGTAAACTAGTTCAACCATTGTGCAAGACAGTGTGGTAATTCCTCAAGGATCTAGAACCAGAAATACCATTTGACCCAGCAATCCCATTACTGGGTATATACCCAAAAGATTATAAATCATTCTACTATAAAGACACATGCACACATATGTTTATTGCAGTACTGTTCACAATAGCAAGGACTTGGAACCAATGCAAATGACCATCAATGATAGACTGGATAAAGAAAATGTAGCACATATACACTACGCAGCCAAAAAAAGGATGAGTTCATGTCCTTTGCAGGGACATGGATGAAGCTGGAAACCATCATTCTCAGCAAACTGTGTGAGTTTCCTGCACAGGAACAGAAAACAAAACACCCCATATTCTCACTCATAAGTGGGAGTTGAACAATGAGAATACATGGACACAGGGAGGGGAACATCACACACAGGGGCCTGTTGGGGGGTGGGGGGCTACGGAAGGGATAGCATTAGGAGAAATACCTAACGTAGGTGACGAGTTAATGGGTGCAGCAAACCACCATGGCATGTGTATACCTATGTAACAAACCTGCACGTTCTTGCACGTGTATCCCATAACTTAAACTGTAATAAAAAAAATAGTGTTAAACATACTTTTTTTTTTTTTCCCCACCTAGCAAGGTCTCTTTGCTCTAAAAATAGGTACAAAATGAGGTGAGTTTAATTTCTCTATATTTAGTTAGAATTGGGTAGCCTGACTTTCTTTTATCATGTTTAAAATTGCACACTTTGATGAATTTTTCCATCTCTCCTGCTTTCATATCTTAACCAGAGATGTGTTAGCATAAATATTTCAATGTTGATATTTTAACCATTAGCATTTCTTGAGTTTTTGGTAGCAAATTTGAAAATATTTTGAAGTTTTAGCTGTTGTAGGGAAATGCTTTGATGATCTAGAGTTTGAGAGTCAAAATTGTTCTGATTTTTATAGCTCAAGTTTAACCCAATTTCCCAGACAACTTTTTCTATCATAATTTTGGTATTTCCCATGAAGTAAAATTACTACTCTAGTTCATTTAATAAATGTAAAAATGGAAAAAGCTCAAAAAGAAACCTGCTAACAGTTTTTTCTTTAATATAATTTAATATTAAAGTGGAGGCTATATTTCCCAGTTTGTGTAAAGACTAATTCAACTCAATTTTCATTGCATTTGGGAAAAGCCAGAAGTAAAACTGCATTTGGGGAAAGCAAGAATCTAAATGTTTTAACCCTGGTAATCATCTGTCATTTCTACTAGCTAGAAAATGTCATTTCATCTAGAACTCTCTAAAGGGAAACAGTTTGAAAATATTCTTTGAGCTATTTGGTCCCAAGTTCCTTCCTGTTGTCAGCTCAGAGAAATGATGGCCTAAGTCTTAAAAGATAGCACAGTTCAATGAGTAGCAGTCTCAAGCCTGTAATCCCAGTACTTTGGGAGGCCGAGACGGGCGGATCACGAGGTCAGGAGATCGAGACTATCGTGGCTAACATGGTGAAACTCCGTCTCGCCTAAAAAAAAAAAAAAAATACAGAAAACTACCCAGGCGAGGTGGCGGGCGTCTGAAGTCTGAGCTACTCCAGAGGCTGAGGCAGGAGAATGGCGTAAACCCGGGAGACGGAGCTTGCAGTGAGCTGAGACTCGGCCACTGCACTCCAGCCTGGGCGGCAGAGCGAGACTCCCTCTCAAAAAAAAAAAAAAAAAAAAAAAAAAGAGTAGCAGTTCCTAGTGTGGGTCATTCAGGACTCCCAGTAAATGGTGATAGGCTTGAAGTAATGGGAGAAAGAAGTGCAGTATTTTTAATTTAAAGCTTTCACATTTTAAGTGTTTTTTTTAATAATAGGAGAATTAATATGATATAAGATACAAACATTGATATAATATGGTACAAGAGATTAATAATAATTATAAATTAATAATAAAATTATCACTGATCTTTGATTACATATTACATTACATTTTGCAATGCTTTTTTACATATATAAGGATTCTCCAATGTCTCCTAGACAACTTCGTGACATTTACTTCATTCACAATGTTGTGCAACTACCACCTATAGTAAGTCCTAAACATTTTGTCATTCCAAAAGAAAACTCCATACCCATTAGTCAGTCACTCTCCACTTGCTCTTTCCCCCAGCCTCTGTCAACCACCAATCTGCTTTTTGTCTTTGTGGCCTATTATAGTTATTTCATATAATGGTATCATGCGATCTGTGACTTTGTGTCTGGTTTATTTCACTTAGCATGTTTTTGAGTTGCATCCATGTTATAATGGGTAGCAGTACTTCATTCTTTTATATATATATATATATGACATATATATGATTATATATAGTCATATATGACTACATGTGAGTGTGTGTGTGTATATATATGTGTGTATATATATATATGCTACGTTTTGTTTATCTGTAACCACCCTGTGGGTTCACCTTGCCCACTGCCTAGACAGAGCCAATTTATCAAGACAGGGAAACTGCAATAGAGAAGAAATAATTCATGTAGAGTCAGCTACACGGGAGACCAGAGTTTTATTATTACTGAAATCAACCACCTCAAGAATTCAAGATTTGGGGTTTTAAGGACAATTTGGTGGGTAGGGGCCAGTGAGTCAGTAGTGCTGACTGGTTGGGTCAGAGGTGAAATGATAGGGTGTTGAAGCTATCCTCTTGCAATGAGTCATTTCCTGGGTGGGGACTACAAGACCAGATGAGCCAGTTTATTGACCTGGGTGGTGCCAGCTGATCCATCAATGCAGGGTCTGCAAAATATCTCTAGCACTGATGTTATGTTTTACAGTAGTGATGTTATCCCCTCCAGGAGCAATCTGGGGAGGATCAGAATTTTGTAGCCTCTAGCTGCATGACACCCAAACCATAATTTCTAATCTTATGGCTACTGTGTTAGTCCTACAAAGGCAGTTTAGTCCTCAGGCAGGACAGCTTGGAGGGTGGAAACAAGATGGAGTTGGTTAGGCCAGATCTCTCTCACTGTAATAATTTTCTCAGTTATAATTTTGTGATGGTGGTTTCATATTCATTCATCTGTTGGTGGACATTTGGATTATTTCTACAGTTTGATTATTGTGAATAGTACTTCTATGAAGTTACATGTACAAGTATTTGCTTGCATACCTGTTTTCAATTCTTTTGGGTATATCCTTAGGAGTGGAATTGCTGAGTAATATGGTAATGCCATGTTCGACATTTGAGGAAATGTCAAGCTGTTTTCTACAGCAGCTGTACTATTTTACATTTCCAGTAACTATGTATAAGGTTATAATCTATTGGTTTTTCTGACTCTGTACTTCAATAGATGCAAAAGGAACCCCAAAGGCCACTTGTTATTTTTTATTTTTCAGTTATAGCCACCTAGTAACTGTGAACTGGTATCTCCATTTTGCATTTCCCAAGTGCAAATGATGTTGAACATCTGTTCATGTTCTTGTTGGCCATTTGTATATTTTCTATGGAGACACATCCATTCAAAACTTTTGCCCATTTTTTATATTGAGCTGTTTGTCTTTTTGTTGTTGAATTATAAGAGTTCTTTGTGTATTCTGGGTACTAGACCTTTATCAGAAACATGGTATGCAAATATTTTCTCTCATTCTGTAGGTTGTTTTTTTACTTTCATGATAATATATTTTGATACACAAAACTTTTTAATGTTGATGAGGTTCAATTTATCTTTTCTTTTTTCCTCCGTTACTTATGCTTTTGGTGTCATATCTAAAAATCCATTGGTAAATTCCAGGTTATGAAGATTATGTTCTTTTCTATTTTCTTCTTTTTAAAAAAATGATTAAATATACTTTGTGCATTCAACTTTTTTCTCTCTTCTGGTTTGGAATTTTTAATCTGTTTCTATTCTTTTGTTAATTTAGCTTGAAATTTTAATGTGATATTTAACTCCAAGTTTAAGTCCTGCAAGTGGAAAATTTTCCAAAGAAAAGTTATCTTTTGGACAGTGTTGGATAATGGATTTTCAATGGAAAAATAGCTGCAATAGGGGCAATCATTGTTTTCTCTCCATTCACAGTATCAGAATCTCCCTCTACATTGAAGAACCAGAAGAACTAGGCAGAGAAGAAAGAACATTGATATTCAGTATGTAGGATACAAGAAGGGATTGGAGACCTAAGAGTTGGTTACTTCTATAGACAGGGGTGAAGCATCCTGGGGAAAGGTGGAGAAGTTGGAAACACTAGTTAGGAAATGCATAAGTAGGAAAGGACTATGAATTTTGAAGACAGAGGGAAAGTGTTGAGGAACAAGGGATCATATATGTGGAAGAGTTCCTAAATACTAGGAAGCAAGGCCTTTCTCATTGCAGACAAGCGAGTTCAGGAATGAGCAGAGTTAAAAGACTATTATTCTATCTTACCACCCCAACCCAACTCTGTTTGACTTTGAAAAACTGCCTGAACTCTACAGAAAGGAACTCCTTGAACTTCCATAAGGATACTGGGTAATGAAGTGGTGTCAGAAGCAAGTATCAGGAAGCCTCTCCTTTCATGGTCATCTATGGTCACAATTAGGACTTCTGATGTGAACTGCAGAGAAGGAGGAATCTGCAAACCATGATCAAAATAGAGAACAGTTTCCTGGGGTTCTGTTCCTCAGGGGAGCATCCTGTAAGACTGTAAAGACAGAAACCTACCACATGGTTCACATAAGTTCAGTAGTGTACAGCCTCATGTGATGAGTATTGTGAGAGGAAAAATACAGAATGTAGTGAGAGTGACCAGAGACTCCCAAAAGGACTTGTTTAAGCTTAAGTCTTACAGTATAAAGAAGACTTGTCTAGGTGAAGGTGATGGTGCTGCCACAAGTGAAGAGAAAGTTCTGGCGTAGAGAAGAACACATTACAGCCTTAAAAGTGAAACAGAATGTGGTATGTTTGACAGACTGTAAATTTAATATAGACCCTTGTGAACAGGGAAGGACGTGGCACGAGATGGGTTTGAAAAGGCAGGAGGTGCCAAATATCCTCATAAACCATATCATAGATTTGGAATTGAATCCTATAGGCAATGAAAAGCCATTAGTTTCTAATTTGCATTGTTTTTACAAGTAATTGACATGATCTAGTCTGCATCTTTGAAAATGCATCCTGGCTGCTGTGTGAATTGGAAGGGGTAGTGAGAGTAATTATGATGTCCATTGCAACATCCAAGAGAACAATGATGGTGGCTTTGACAAGGGTGTGGACAAAGGGAGATAAGAACAGATTTGAGAGAAATTTAGAAGGTAGATAAACTAGGATTGGTAAGTATTAGATAATGGAAGGGAGAAAGAGGAGATAGTCAAGAATCACTCTTAGATTGCTGGATTGATTAGCTTTGGTGGCATTTATTAAACCAGGGAACCTTAGAAGAGGAACAAGTTTGTGGGATGACATAGAGGAGAGACAATAAGCCCAGTTTTATACGAGTTGAATTGACAACGGAGAGCCAAGTAGAAATTTCCAGGCATGATCCCACCTCAGTACTTTTCCTGCTATTTTTACCTAGAGCACTTCCCAGAGATACCTACATGGCTCACTTCCTCAGCCTTCTTAGGCAACAGCTCAAATATCCCTTTCTTAATGAGATTTTCCCTGACCACCTTACCTGAAAAAGTAGTAGCCCTCTCCCCCATTAACTGAGCATTCTCTATCTTCTCTCTATTCTTTATTTTATTCCATAACATTTATTACTTTGGCTTTTCCTGTATCCCCTCTATCTGGAATATAGCCTCATCCTTCCAGAACAGCCACAAGGTTCAGTTCACATCTTAGCTCCTCTGGGAAGCCTTCCTTGAGATCTCCAGGCTGGGTTAGGAGTGCTCTTCCCAGGGGTTTCATTCCTTATCTTGAACATCTCCACGACATTACATCGTAATGTCTGTTGATTCAGGACACTCTTCTACTGGCTTGTAAACTGTGGGAGGGCAAGGACTATATCTTTATATTAGATCCCTGACAGCACAGTGCCTGGCACAGAGAACCTGCTCAGTAACTATTTGTTGCATGAAAGAAATAATTCTGGGGAACTACCATGGAGCGCATTAAAGAATGTCTTTCCTCTCATCTGCCATTGAATAGATGTTCAACCACTGGACTTTTGATGTATTTTTCTTCCCAGAATGCATTTCCCCTTCTAATACTAGCACCTCCATTACCTTTGGATAATTAGTTTTCTCCATCGCATGCAGTATGAGTTGGATTCTTAGTCGATATATCTGACCTTCCCATTCCAAGGGGTGGAAAAATACATGCAATTTAAGATAAGCAATGTTTCTCACCTTAAAATTTGTATCTAGAATATAGACAAAATGGCTAGGACTGAATAATCATCTCAGTGTCTCTCTGACTATACCATTCTGTAGGTGCTTCTCTCCAGATCACTGAAAATTTCCTGGTTTCTGTCATTTCTAAAGCCTAGTTGTCAGGTTTTCTTTTGATTTGATGAGTAATCCATTTTCTTCTAATCAATTCATTTTTTTGGACTTAAGTGGACAGAGTTGATCCCTGTTGCATATAATAAAAAAATATTAATGTAAACTGTGTTTAGTACTGCTAGTTAGGAAAATGATCAAAAAGCCTGTTAATGTGGAGGATACCAGAAAATGACATGCACATATCTTAAATATTTTATTTGATCACCATACGCATGAATATTCACCTGCCATCTTTTGATGCAGGGTTAAGGCTATTTAGTATAGTTTTATTTTTTTGAAACACCCATACCCAAAATACATGTCCTGTAATTTCCAGTTCCAATTTCTTTCAACTGGAGAACTTAAAGACATTTGTGAAGCAGTTTGAGGGCAGAATTCTAAACTCTTACAAAATTTCCTTGATTATTTATAGTTATCTCACTGGATTAAATTGAACAGAGATTTTTAAAAGATATTTATTGAGTGTCCTTAACCTTTTTATGTAAATAAAATTCTTTTTTTCTCATTCATATTTTATAAATTTACCAAATGTTTAATTAAATTGTTCCATTATAATAATAACTGGCAAAAAAAGGATTTGGGAACAAATATATTATACTCTTCGTAAGCACACATCGCAATTGGATGTGGGACTGCAAGGGCCTATGACAGACAGCCTGCCAGATGGGAAAATTTAACTTGCTTTTATTACCTATGAGAGAATAAAGGACTGTAATTGATCCTGGATAAATGAATACCATTAAAGACTGGTTTTATTAGACTCATATTTAACTTTAGAGCTTCTCAAGGAAAATACCATTTCTTTGCTTTCTTATTGTATAATACCTCTTCTTGATTTTCTCAATTAGAAGACAATGGATTATTTTGGAGTGCGATAAGAATATTTCTTTCAGAAGCATTACTATCAACCATGCTGAGTGTTTCAGTCCATTTTGTGCTGCTATCACAAAATACCTGAGACTGAGTAATTTATAATGAAGAGAAATTTATTTTCTCACAGTTCTGGAGGCTGAGAAGTCCAAGATCAAGGTGCTAGCATCTGTGAGGTCCTTCTTGCTGTGTCATCACCTGGCAGAAGGTGGAAGGGCAGTCCGGGTGCAGTGGCTAATGCCTGTAGTCTCAGCACTTATGTGCCTGTAATCCAAGGAAGGGAGGCCAAAGTGGGCAGATTACCTGAGGTCAGGAGTTCAAGACTAGCCCCGTGAAACCCCATCTCTACTAAAAATGCAAAAATTAGGTGTAGTGGTGTGCACCTGTAGTCGCAGCTACTTAGGGGGCTGAGACAGAAGAATCACTTGAACCCGGGAGGCAGAGGTTGCAGTGAGCTGAGATTGTGCCACTGTACTCTAGCCTCGGCAACAGAGCAAGGCTCTCTCTCTAAAAAAAAAAAAAAGAACGTAGAAGGGCAAAGGGGCTGGACTTGCCATTCATAACAGCATTAATCACACTGATGAGTGTGGACCCCTCAATGGCCAACTCATCTCTAAAAGACCCCACCTCTTAATACTGTTAAGATGGCAATTAGATTTCAACATACATTTTGGAGGGAACAGATATTTAAACCATACACTGCACAAGTGATTAAAGGAATATAAGTGTGGTTCAACAGACATATATTTAGCACTCTAACCTGATTAGCTCTATTGCTGGATGCAAGTGTACATAGTTGAATCAAAAGTGGTTTGGGTGTACATGAAACACAGTATAGAAAGGGAAGTAGTTACTTCAGCACCCAAACATAATATGACATTGGAAGACCAGACATAGCATGTGGTCTTGAGTTGCCCATGAGTTAGCTGTTTAAAGATAGGACAAGGACATATGAAACTAGGTAGGTCATAATTCAAGATAGTTAGTGCTTCAGTGCCAGAGTGATTGTAGCAGCTAGCAGGTCCTCTAGTAAGAAGGGACCTGGGATACCTATTGGAGAAGGTCTTAGTACGTTGACCCTGAAGGACATACATTTATTCATTTATCATTTATTGAAGTTTTACTGTGCACAACCCTGTGCCAGGCAGTGCTCCAGACATTAGGGTTATAAGAGTGAACAAAACAGATAAGTTTCCTGCTTTGGAGAGCTAAGCTGGGAGTGTGTGAATGTTTGGAGCAAGGTGAAGAGAACATGTGGTTCATGCATAGACATGTAAGTGAACAGACACATGTGCTACTAACAAAAAAAAACAGGGTAATGAGTGGGAATAATGTTGGGAAAGGCTGCTCAATGGAGATAAAATCTGACCTGAATGGAGAAAGGGAGTCAGCCACATGAAGATTTGGGGGAAGATGTTTCAGGTAGAGGAACAGCTATTGCAAATGTCCCCAAACAGAACGAATCTTGTCATGCTTAGGGTAGAAATGATGGGGTCACTTTCAGGACATGATTGGTTTCCATTTCTACAGAACTGACACAGAGAATTAACAGGTGTCTCCTGCTGTGTGTAACTAGAGAACAACTGTGGCCTTTTCCCAGCTCCTTTGGGAAACCCCACATTCCTCGGTAGTCACATTACTTTGTGAAGCTGAACTTACAGCATTGGAATTCAAGTTAACAAGCTTCTGAGAGGCTGCGCCAGGTAGGCATACTCTCTAGCATCTCCCATTCCTCAAACTGCACCCTGATCCATGCCAGTCTTTAGAATAATATAGAGGAAACTGCAAACTCAAATAGGAAACTTCAACTCTATCATTTTAGTTTTCCCTTTCATAGCTTTCCTTTCGCTCAGGCCCTGTTCTGACAAGCCAAGCCTTTCTGGCAATTTAGCTGAGAAGTAAACTTAAGCAAATAAATATGATTCTAGGGATCCTGCCTACCAGGATAACTATTAGAGAACTTGTTTAGACAAAACCTATTTTCTCATTCCCAAAACTGACAAAACAGTGGGAAAATCACTCATGTTTGAAAGCAAAGTATAATAAAGTGCTATATTATACCACTGCCTTCATCAAAGGGAATACAAATCAACCAACCAACCAACCAACCAACCATAAACCACAATGTATTGCCTGAAAATGAGAGGTCAGAGGCTT
This sequence comes from Piliocolobus tephrosceles, assembly GCF_002776525.5. Lineage (NCBI taxonomy): Eukaryota > Metazoa > Chordata > Mammalia > Primates > Cercopithecidae > Piliocolobus > Piliocolobus tephrosceles. The sequence goes on from NC_045443.1 coordinate 55,579,227, forward strand.
AAAAGGAGAAAATAAAAGCAACTAGACTGGTGGCTTGATTTCAAAGGCATTAACAATTGTGAAATAATTTTATGAACAGTATGCCATGATTCTTGACTTTGTGATTGGGTTAATATATCAATAAACAATAGTTTGGGGGAAAAATAGCACATTGCTATCTCCATGGAAGAAGTGAGAAGAATTTACCTGTTTTATCTACATGTTAATCTCTAACATTAATGTTCTTCTTGTTAGCTTGGTTTGAAAACAAAGTAAGTTAAGAAAATAATCATCAGACTTTTCTTGCAAGTCTGGAGCTGTGGATAGTGTTGATGATTTGGGGAGATTTAATAAAAACTGTATTCAGGGTGACCATATGTTCTGGAGTGCTCAAGATAGTCCCACTTCACACCTGTTGTCCTAATATGATTTACAGCGGCTCCCTTTCTCTTTCAAAATTGTTCCTTAGCTATAGTGGGTCCTGAAAGTAACCTCTCTCCCTAGGATGAAATCAGTCTAGCAACTGTGTCTTCCACTCTCCAATTTCAGTATCTGGTTCATTCATTCATTCATTCATTCACAAGTATTTCTGAAAATTACAATACCAGATATTTTTCTCATCACTGGAATTATATATATATTTTAAATTATATTCCCTTATGGGGCTCATAAAGATCGGTGCAAGATGGACATAAATTGTTTTTCTCAATTCAATGCAATGTGCGTTAATGAGAACGCACCATGTGTTTTAAGCACTGACTAGTTATCAAGGGGATGGAGGAGTAAGCAAGGCAACATCTATACCTTTAAGGAGTCATTTTGGTGGATCTGCTTATCTCCATCTATTAATCTGATGATAAAAATCTCCAATGGTTTCCCATTTCACTTGGAATAATCTGAGCTCGTTATCATGACCTCAAAAGCCTGATCTGGCCACTGCCTATCTCTGTGACTTTATTTCGCACTACTTTTTTGGTTCACTAAGCTCGAGGCAGACAGGCCTTCTTTCTGTTCCTGGGCTTGTCCCTGCCTCAGGGCCTTTGCACTTACAATTTCTTTTATATACAAACCCCTTTCCCCAGGCGTCCTGTGGCTGTCATCTTCTCTTCATTTGCTTCTAGGTTAAAAGTGACTTCTTCTGGGAGACCTTCCCAATCACATTATCCAAATCAGCCTTTCCTCTCTCTGCCTTATTTTACTTGGGTTTATTTTCTTAGCTGTTATCAACCTCTAAAAGTAATAATTAAATATGGGTTGCTTTTTTGGGCTGTCTTCTCATGATAAAATGTAAGCAGACTCTTGCCTATCTTGGTCACCCCAACATCTCTGTATCTTGAGCAGTGGCTAGCACACAGTAGGTGCTTAATATTTTTGAATAAATGATAAGTAAACTTTGTGACTGATTTATAGATTTACATTTGTTTCTCACAGTTTAGTATGTATTCTTGAAAGCCTTTTCTTGCCTTTTACCTTTCTCCTTTCTTATGATTCTTTCTACAACTTTGAGTCCTTGAGTCTGTTATTGTCACTCCAATCTCCTGACAAACGAGTTATCTTACATATCCTGCACCAATACACTAATGTTGATTGTTGAAAATCACACAGGTACAGAATGAATCTGGTTGTGGTCTTCTGTACCTCTCTCTCAAATAAACCCAAACTTGAGGATATTTTCAGTTATTTCTCTTGCCTCCTTTCATATCAAGGGTAACTCATACCAGTCCATTTCAGTCTGGAGGGGCCATTGAGAAATTTTTGGTTTGAGCCTGGTAGATTAAAAGAGGCATTATTAGTTCAGTGTAGAAATAAAGATGAAATTTGAGTGTTTATTTCTGTAATGGTGATGGTTTATCTGTTCCTTTTGGAAGCAGGCCTATTGACACAGGTGAGACATGCCTTGTTTGTCCTCAGTTCAAAGTGAATTGGTCAGTGATGGGATCAAGTTTGCAACATTGGCTGCATTATCATCATATTCCAACTAAGGCCAATGGCCGGCCAGGATAACTTATTTGAAGTGTGCGTAGGCTTTGTTATACCTCTACAGGGGATCACCTTGTATTTCCTATAAAATAAAAAATTCAACTCCTCAATGAAATGATGTGGCTTTGACTAGGGATAAAAAGAGGTGCAACGATTCAAATGTGATAACAAACACAAGTGATGACTTGAATGCTAGTGATTTGCTTTTGACAATCCTGTGAGGCAGGCAATGTGGGATGAAGCCATTTCTGAGATGAGTTTAAAGAGTGAAGGCCATAGGGCTAGAAAATGGCAAAGCAAGAGCTTGTCCCAGATCTTTTGAGGGCAGTCCTTTATAATTTCTATTACATTATACTCTCCCTCTTTCCCACCTTATAGTATATTTAACTTATATATACCATTTTATTTTTAGTTACCTTTTTTTTGCTTGAATGGGACCAATGCAGCAATTTTTACTTTGTGTCTCATTTTATTCCTAACTTAGTTACACAGAATCTACTGGCAGCCAGTCACATTTAAAATAAATACAAGGAATGCCAGTTGCGTCTTCAAAGTAGCAGATACCAACATGGAATGATATATGCAAGAGACTTTATTGAGTGAAATACCTGTGAAGAATAAGAACTGGAAGGAGGAGGAGTAGGTAGAGAGCAGGAGTGGACAGGTCTGAGAGAAGTGAAAGGAGAGACAGAGGGAGAGACTGAGTAGGAAGAGCCTCAGATCATGCATAGTTTTGAGAAATGTTCTGTCAGGTCAAGGGGTAGCCCCTGAGCTCTTTCAAGCTAAGGTTGGTAAATTATTTGGCCCATGGGACAAATCTGGCCTGCTACCTGATTTTGCAATTAAAGTTTTATTGAGATGCAGTCATGTCTATTCATATACATATTGGCTATGACTGCTTTCGTGCTTAACTGGCAGAGTTAAAGTGTTGCAACAGAGAACATGTGGATGGAAAAATATAAATATTAAGTATTTGGACCTTTATAGAAAAGTTTCCAACCTTTGCTTTAGAGTAATCTCATGTTAGACAGAAATGGCCCACTGTAGTACCCCCACCATATTCAGTTGTGGGCTGAGAATAGCCCTAGGAGAACGTGGTTATGGGGCAAATGATGCCCCCTGGTGGATTGAAAAATGTGGCAGTTGGAGCCTCTTAAGCTATATTCTCCTAAAAGGAGATTTGAGTGAGACACACAGATTGTGTGTGGCTCTTTATGGAAAAAGTTTGCTAACCCTGCTCTAGAAAAGAGTTATTATTTATTCCACAAGGGACATGGTCATTTGTTATAAGTGATCAAATTAATAGTCTGTTTTATAAAGCAATTTCCTATAATACTGCCTAGCAAGAATTGTTTTCCTTGGATTCTACTTTGTCAGCTCTGCTTTAGATAAAGGTATGTTGTTGAGGGAGGAACAAGGTGGTGCCGGAAAGAACGCTGAATGGCTGGAAGACCCGGGGCCTTGTCCAGTACAGGCTGCTAACTATCTCTGTGGTTGCCATGTGTTACATCACCTCTCTGGACTTCGAGAGTCCTGTTTGTCAAACACGGGGTTTAGACTAGAGGACCGTTAATTCCTTCTAACTGCAACAAGAGTATCATACAGGACGGTACTAATCAATGGGGTGGGCCTGAGCTGGAGATTTGGTGGACTAAGTGGGAGAAAAATGACCCAGTGTAGATCAGAGATCTTCTCCAGCTGGTGTGCAAAAAATTGCAACAAGGAGAGACTTGTTCCAGTAACCCAAACTGTTCCCTTTTAATTACAGAATAAACATGAGTCTATTTATGTGGATGTTTGATGATACAATGACGTTGCCTATCAAGGGGAAGCAACCAATAAAGCAGACAATGGTGGTGCAGGCCCAAGGAGCCTGGATGGTGCTCACAGGAGGGCCCTTGTGCTGGGACATAGAGGAGAGGCCTTTCTTCCTGTTTGCAAGATCTACTCTGTCTTGTTGGAGGGCAAAATGAGGTGAACATTAGCTTATTACCTCTGTGTGTATGTGTGTGTGTCTGTGTGGGCGGGTGGGGAGGGAGAAGTTGAACACCTAGACAGCTCCGGAAACATCCCGGTCTCTATGAAACCTGGACACTGAAGGTTTTATATATGTGTAACATAGACTGTGCTTGTTTGAACTTCTGGTATCGCTGTGGTAATAAGATTAGTGTCAAAATCCTAGATATCCCCAGGAGGGAGGGGGAGGGTTCATGGGAAAGGACAAGAGTCCTTCCAGTAGTATTCCATGTACTTGCTGGACCTAGAAAACAAAAATACAGGATGCATATTTATGTAAGAATTTCAGATAAAGAACGAATAATTTTTTAGTATAAGTAGGTCCCATGCAATGTTTGTATTTTATTTGGTAACCCTAATTGAATGAGAGCAACTTCCTGAAAAAGTTAATGAATAGAATAGATTTTGGTGCTACATAAGAGTTACAAGAATCAGTGGACTCTGGAACAGGGGTACCATGTCATTAAAATAATTGTTTTTAATTTTTGTGGCTATAGTATGGTCATTTAAATACCAGTCTTTGCAATTTTTTTCGTCTTCCAGCAGCCAAATAGTGGATATATACTTTTTTAAAGTAAGAAATAAAGCTTTAACCTTACCCTTAGATTTATCAGTGTTTGTTTGCAGAACTTGCTAGAACTTTGAGTTTAGCTGTAATTACAGAACTGACCCAGACCATATCAGACATTGAGATAATTGAGTTTTTCAAGTCATAGTGAGAGGGAGATGGAAAGCTATATTGTGGCTGAGCTAAAAATCTATTCTATTCTATCATAAGCAATGCTGGAAATATAAACACCTATTTTTGGACATTTTCTCAATCCTATTAAACTCACAAAATGTGAAACTTTTTAGTTGGTTCAAAGCAATGATGAAGAATTTTACCCCTAGACTGTCCTTTAGCTAGCAAATAGACATAGAAAATATTGTCACATAGAGGAGCTTCGGGTGCTAGAATGTTCTCCTCTACTGTTAAAGAAGGCCACTGTGAAAAAAATTTCAAAAAATCTTTCCATCATGAGTAGATTATAAGCTTTCTTTTCCAACACCTTTTTCTTTTATTGTTCATTGGAAGTGTGCTGATGCCAGCATAATTTTGACAAGCCTCAAAATATTTGCCACTAGAATCGTAGGAGTCTTCCTTTAATAAAATAAAATTTGATTTTGATTTACCTTACGTAGTAGAGAGTTGCTCGATTTAAAAAATCATTGTACACACATTATCAAAAATAGACCAGTTTAACTGAGTTTCATCACTTAAGTTGCACAAATATTAACTAGAAAGTTAGTCTTCACAAGGTTAGAAGCTGCCGGCAGAGTTCAAAAACACTATGGTATCTTTTGAGTCATTTAGCTCTTTTCCCTCATACTGTTTCCCCTTTTTATGCAATAATTCTTTTTTCAAGGTGCACTTTTCATTTTCTAATTCCTCGTCCCTTTATTGGCATGCCATTAACCTCATAATTGATCCATATTGTTCTTAACATGGGGAAATGTAATTTCTCATTTCTCATCATATGTTCCTTAAAAAAATTCATATTCTCAGCTCATCCTACCCTCTCCTCAGCTTAAAATCTGCCTGGTGTTCTTAGATTATGTTGAAGACTGTCCATTTTGTTGTGTTATTCTACTGTGTTCCAGTCTGTTATGTGGTGTGTTTCAGTTATAGTTGCTGCATAGCAAACTACCCTAAAGCTGGTGGCATGAAACTGCACTGTGTGTGTGTGTGTGTGTGTGTGTGTGTGTGTGTGTGCTGACTGATTCTGTGGATTAGGAATTCATAGAGGAAGTAGTAGAGATGGGCTCATCTCTTAGATGTCTGAGACTTAACTTTGGAAAGCTCAAACAACTGAGGGTGGCTCTTCCCAGCAGCCCCATCAACTCCAAGCACGTGGCTCATATTTGTGTAACAGTATTGGAGCAACTGTATTGGCTCCAAGTCATTTGGCACCCACTGCATAATGGCTGTTAAATATTTTAATCTTCATCTGTAAGTATCAGTTTGTCAAACTCTCACCATATGTCCCTCTGCTGGGAACCCACTCGCCTTGCTCACTTGATGAAGCCCTTCTGTGTCCTTCAAGACTCAGCTCAAGCTCCTTCCTCAGGGTTCCTATACTACCCTTTGTTTCCCCTGTTACGGCACTGGCTGGACACATTGCTTTGCAACTATTTTTTGATTTTTCTCCTTATGTTTTGAACTGCTTAAGTAGAGCTCCTTTTTTCTTGGTCATCTCTGCATTGTGTGCCTGTCACATAGTAGTCTTCAAGGGATAATTGGGTTTTGAACATCAAGTAAACTTCTCACTTAATTTTCTGCCCTTTGAAAATTGGTTGTGTTTCTTGATAAATCAAACTGAGTTCAGTTTTTTTCTCTAATATCTGTGAACATTATAGCATCTTCATCAGAGAACTGATCATGAACTTATTTTTCCTTTTCTATTGCATATACTATTTAAAAATCCCTCCCCCTTAAAAAATACAAACTATAAGCTCCATAAGGGCAAATGTCCTTTTCCCAGAGTTTAGCATAGAGTGCAGAACTGCGCTCAGTATTTATTAAGTGTATTATTCAGGCTAAATAACATTAAATATGCTATTGCTAATATTTATAGCAAGGCATATATGCAAAGTGTTTTATTTGCATTCTCTAACTTAATATTCTTAGTAACATAACAGGCACCTCCCATTGTTTTCTTTATAGAAGTTTTGTTATTTCAAACTGAGGCTTAGAGAGGTTAAGTAGGTTACCAACATCAGATGGCCAATGAGTAGTAGAGTCAGAATTTGAATCCAGATTAACCAGTGTCAGAAGCCGACATCTTATGCATCACATTTCAATACCACCTTAGGGAAAGGAATGTCAAAAAAATCTTGAAATCATTCTGGATTGTGGCCTTCTTAGTATCATTCATGCCATCTGTCTCTGCTTATTTACCCTGACTTCTAAATATTTTATCTGCAGGAATAAATTTGGTATGTTCAAGAAGTGACAAAAAGGCCAGTGTGGTGAGAGCATTGGGGAAAAAAAGAGACGAGTAAGAGATGGGGTTGGAAAGAAAAGTGGGGGTAAGAGCACACAGGACTTTGAAGAAGTTTGGGTTTTATGTAAATGAAATTAAGTCATTGGAGGGGTTTTGATTTGATCTAATTTACTTTAAACACTTTGGCTGCTGTTGTAGATAATGCACTGAGAGAATGGGGTAGAGGCAATGGAGGCTTTTGCAGAAGTTGTAACTGAAAATTTCAACTACTGCAAAAGAGGGAATTTAGACTTGTGTGACCACAGTGGGCATGATGAAAAATGGATGAATTTGGGATATTGTTGGAGACAGGGGTCCTTAATAAATATTTATTGAATTAATGAGTATATAATAAGCATAAAACAATTAGCACAGTTATTGGTCCACAGCAAGTACCCAGTAAGTGGTGGTTACTCTTACTATCATCATCATTGTCTCTTCTACCTCCTGAGAGGTGAAATTACAGTATCGACACTCATAAATCATTAGCTTCCCACTCTGCATATTATCCTCCATCCCCGCAGCTCTTGTGTCTTACTCTACAGAGGCTACTCTCTTAAAGTGACCCCCAAGCTGTTGAATTCAGTGTAATTTTCTAATTTTTCATTCCCTAAGGCCTGTCTACCCCCTTTGACTTCCTACTCTTTGCAATGCCTTGACTCCTGAGATGATATACTCTCTTAACTCTTCTTGCACATCTCTTGGGGCTCCTTCTCTGTGACTTGTTTTTCTCCTCTTGCCCTTTCAGTATAGAGGTTTCTGAGGAATCTGATCTTGAGAACCTCATTCTAATAGATCAGGTCCAGACGACCAAATCCTCATCTTATGATTATATTTTTAGCTTAGCCTTTCATTTCTGACTTATATCTTTTTCTTCCAAAGCCATGACTTGAAACTAGAAGAGAGGGGAACTTTACCTGTGCCTCTAAGTCCTTCAGTTTCCTACCCAAGATTATAAAATATATATCATTGGAAATCTTGCACAGTGCACAAAACATAATTTATCAGGAATGAAATTCATATAGAAAACTAATTTTCTATTGAGGAAATTAAGAAGAGGTTTGAATTTGGCCTAAAATATCCATTTCTAAAATTAATCTTACATGTGCTCTCTTTTTTTGCTAGCCTATATGATATTTATGTTTTACTTATTGAATAATTCATGTACCACTGACCAGCACAATAAAATATTTCACTTTCAGCATACATCTACATTTCTTAACTTAGCTCTCAATTCTAATTACTACACTCAATTTCTGTTTCTCGATGGAAAGAGGAATCCCACATAGAACTGAACACCAGATAACGAACTCCATTAAATAGGGATGACTGAGTAGTGCTTACTGAGAAGATTTAAGTATAAATCGAATTTTCTTTCCTGAGTTTAAAGTTTCATAAACGATTAAATAGGCAAAAGTTTACTACAGAGTAGATAGCCTTTGGGGTGGGATAATACCCTGCTGTCTTTTCTTCTTTCCTTTTTCATAGTTCTTTAGGCTCAGGAGCTCTCTGGGATGCAGAAAGGAGAGAAAGGCTCTTCCCTCCTGCTTGATCCTGACATATATCTGCTTTTTCAAACTATGTTTTTCTTCATCTAGGATGAGTTTAGGGAAGGGAGAAAAAGAATGGCTGCAAAAGAAGTGGCTTCCTCATTCTCCAGTTTCCTAGCACATGTTATTCCAGCACCATGGGAGAAAAAATTCTTCTGTGATTAAGAAATCAGCAGATTCTCAGAGTATTTCTAAGAGCATCACAGGAGATATATAATGCTGAACTGTGCTGGGAAGAAGCAGGGAGAAGGGAAGCTGTTTGCGGAGCTTACTCCTCAGATTTTTACTTTGAACATAAGTTGCAGGGCCCACGTTATTAGCCTTAAAGTAGAAGAGGGGTCCAGGAAGCTCTTGGACTTCTCTGTCGGTGCTGAGGTTTCATGAGGTAGGAGCCTAAAGAGGAGCATCCCACATAGACCTGAAGACAAGTAAGGGACACTTAATAATGTTTGAGTAAATGAGAAAATGGCAAGAAAAGGCTCCTTTTTACTGTGATTTTCAGAAACATCAAGGATGTCAAAGCTTACCAGTTCTGACTTGATTTGTATTACAGTCAACAACCTTAAAGTCATTGAATTAAAAGAAACAAGACTGCTCTATTTCCTTCCATCTCACTGCCCTTTTTGACTAGATTTTCAGAATGTTCTCTTGTAAAAATTCCAAGCATACAGAGTTCTTTATACTAGCTCTTTTTATGAGAACAAGGAACTTTTTAATGTTGTTTGTTCGTTTTCATCCCGATTTCCTATTCCTATTTTACCCACTTTTCCATATGTGACCAAGTTCATGTTTGGTGTGATCCGTTTGCTTTTATATTTTGTAAAATGTGTGTCATATTTTGTGTGCATTATTTTTTAATTTACATTGTACTGACACAGATCTTCTTCTTCCTACTAATATTATGTATATTTTTTCCTCTGTGCATAGTCTACTATGGGGTGCATACATTTTATTCTATCTATTTACTCCTCAGTGTTGGACACTTGGATTGCCTTTGATTTCCTGCTCCAAAAGTAGTGTTGTGGCAAACATCCTGGTACTTGTCCCCTTACAGAGGTGTATAATTTTGGGGGACATATATATCCAGGATTAAAATTAATAGATTATAAGGGCAAAATTATACAGTTATTTTAATCAACTGCAGCCAATTCCTTACCAGAATGGCTTTCCAGTCTGCCTTCCCCCAAGCAGTGATGAGGGCTCCTCCATCCCTGTGTTTCTGCCAACATGGCATTATCCAGCTCTCTACTTTTTGCTTGTCTTATGGGTAGAAAGTGATCTCCCATTATTGCTTTAATTTACATGTTTTTACTAATGTTTCTCTTTAGAAACTGACTTTTCATGATGCATCTTCTGTAAATTAACTGTTTTCTTTGCCTATTCTCTATTGGGATTCCTGTCTTTTTCATGTTGATTGCTGGAGTCTCTTGTCAGTTTTAGATATTGCAAATATCTTTTCAATTTTTGTCATGACTCTGTTAACTTTGACCATGACATCTTTTGTTGAGCAAAAATCCTTAATTTTTATAAAATCAAATTCATTTTTTTGCCTTATATTTTATATCTCTGGGGTAAAGAGCTTTATTAAAGTAATATTTTTATGACAATGACAGAATAGATGGAAAAATGTTTTTTGATAGTTTTATGTCAAACAACAAGCATCATTTCTACAGAGTTGAACATGAATTTCTTCTAATGTCTTTAGGCTTCTGCACTAGTATGAGTAGCTCTGCAGGTTTCGCTAGACCTAAGTGGAGAATGGGGTTTGTTTGTGGCATGCATACTAAAAAGCTTTTCACCTAAGGAGAGAAGGCCTTTTGAAGAAATAATCTTATTCCCAGGAAGCTCTAGCTTCCTGGGAAATTGTGAGCTGTTTGGCTCACATGTATATATATATATGTGTGTGTGTGTATATATATATACATATACATACATATATATATACACACACACACACACACATACACATATATATATATCTCAGTTTCTTTATCCACTCATTGATTAATGGGCATTTGGGTTGGTTCCATGATTTTGCAAATGTGAATTGTGCTGTGGTAAACATGCATGTTCAAGTATCTTTCTCTAATCATGATTGCTTTTCCTCTGGGTAGATACCCAGTCGTGGGGCTGCTAGATCAAATGGTAGTTCTACTTTTAGTTCTTTAAGGACTCTCCAAACTGTTTTCCATAGTGGCTGTACTACTTTACATTCCCACCAGCAGTGTAGAAGTGTTCCCTGATCACTGCATCCATGCCAACATCTACTGTTTTTTTATTTTTTTATTATGGCCATTCTTGCAGAAGTAACGTGGTATCTCATTGTGGTTTTGATTTGCATTTCCCTGATCATTAGTGATGTTGAGCATTTTTTCATATGTTTGTTGTCCATTTGTATATCTTCTTTTGAAAATTGTTCATGTCCTTAGCACACTTTTTGATGGGATTGTTTGTTTTTTTTCTTACTGATTTATTTGAGTTCATTGTAGATTCTGGATATTAGTCCTTTATCAGATATACAGATTGTGAAGATTATCTCCCACTCTGTGGGTTGTCTGTTGATTTTTCTCCCATTCAGTGGTTTGTCTGTTCACTCTGCTGACTGTTCCTTTTCCATGCAAAAGCTCTTTGGTTTAATTGGGTCCCAGCTATTTATCTTTGTTTTTATTGCATTTGCTTTTGGGTTCTTGGTTATGAAATCCTTGCCTATTCCAATGTCTAGAAGGGTTTCTCCAATGTTATCTTCTAGAATTTTTATAGTTTCAGGTCTTAGGTTTTTTTTAAAAATTTTACTCTAAGTTCTGATACATGTGCAGAATATGTAGGTTTGTTACATAGGCATATATGTAGGCATACAGTTTCTATTGCTCATGTCACCTTCTTAGATGCAGGGAGTGCACAGAGATCTAAGAGATAGCTGAGTCTTACAGATTTCCTGTCAAATCTTGAGGCCTGGTACTCTAGCATCTCTGATATCCCCTCTGTGATATCTGAATTTTCCCACTCTTAGAATCTGAACAGAATTTCTCAAGGTTCTAAACTCTGACAAATGATGTATACTTTAGGAATGTCTTCTTGGTTACCACTTGCAAGGGTATTCCTAACTCTCTGGCAAAGAGGCAAGTACCAGAAAAATATCGCTGTTACTGAGAGATGAGTGTGCCTAGAAGTAGAAACTACAGCATTACAACAGGGAAAGCAGATATGACAATTTAATACATAGAAGGAGTGCAGAGAGATAGAGGTGTTACGTATGGTCTAGGAGAGGAAATTTACAGAAGCGAGCAATGAACATTGAAGAAAATTGTTTTATTACTGAAAGAAGAGTCTCAGCTGAGAAAGTCTAGGTGGCACTGGGCTGGTTTGGATTCCTCCAGGATTGAGTGAGACCAAATCAATGGCTATTACAGGAATGCTCAGGCATGCAGCCTGTATCTCCTTCAAGGAGGCCATTCAGAGTCATGTTCCATCTCTGGAGAGTAGGGCTTAGGTCCAGCTGTGGGTTGACCCACTGTTAGGTCCTTAAAGAAGCAGGGGGAGGAGGAGTTGATTGATTTGTTTTCTGAGGTATAGCAGAACTCACGCTCAGACCCCTCTGACCTATATGGTGGCAGTGGAGCTGAGGGGTAAACTTTATCTAGTAACTCCATCTGTAGCAATCTATTATTTCAGAGTCAATTGACTCGATTGATTGAGATTACCAAACTCCTCAGCCTGGCATTTAAAGCACTTTACAATTTGCCACTTTTTCTTTTCATGCTTAATTCTCAGGATGTGCCTCAATATACCCGACTTCAATCACAATCATCCACTCACCATTTCCCAAATGTCACCTTCAGCCAACAGATGCTAAGCCATTTCTCAACCTGTCTTCTTTACTTAGAATGCCTTCTCATACTATGACTGCCAAAGTCCAACACATTCTTCATGTCTCAGCTGAAATCATCCTCCTTCCTCATAGATTCTCCCAGTAGAATTTAATGCTCCCTTTTCCATATTTGTAAAATCTTTTGAACATTTGTTATATAATGTATCATATTTTATCCTACAGTGAAATGATTTTATATATATACCTGTTTATCTATCTATCTATCTATCTATCTATCTATCTATCTATCTATCTATATACCTGTTTTCTTATCCAATTTGGAAGTCTCATTAAAAAAATAAAAACAATATAACCCTATTATACTTAGGATAGTACTTTGGATGTAGAGGTACTCAATAATGCTTGTTGCCTTCAACTCCAAAGTTGAGGCAAATCATAAATGTGATTGGATGTTGAATATAGAAGATTGAATGGATTTTCAACATTTAAAATACCATCTGATCTTTTTTGGCATCTGGCACAACTTTCCATAAGTCTTCATTTCTTTCTGTTGGTTCTACTCTGCTTTCTCACCACAACTCTAGACTGTTAGCCCTTCCTCAATCTCTGAAAAGGCCTGCAGCATACCCTGTCTTGGATCCTGGTGGGGCTGTTGTGCTGGCAGCTGCCTGGCTCACCTTGCCAGCCCAGAAGGGGCCCACACACCCTCCCCAGAGTGGCTCCTGGGAGACCTGCACATTTTTCTGCCTTTTAGTGCTATTGGGCTTTTTCTTTTAAGATGATTCTTCTACATCTGTTCTCCTAATCAATATACTCTAGAACACAGGAACCAAGGTAGTATAATAGTTTAAAGTGTTGGCTTTGGAGTCCTGTCATCTGAGCTTCAATTCTAGCTCTATTACCTACTAGGTATCATCTTGGGAATGAAGCTTAATATTATCAAAGCAACTCCCTTCCCCTCCCCCTCCCCCTCCCCCTCCCCTCCCCCCACTCTCCTCTCCCCCTCCCCTCCCCCTCCCCTCCCCCTCCCCTCCCCTCCCCTCCCTTCCCTTCCTTCCGGAAATGGGGCTCTCTATGTTGCCTCAGCTGGTCTCTCAAACTCTGGTGTCAAATGATCCTCTCACCTTGGCATCCCAAAGTACTGGGATTATAGGCAGGAGTCACTGTCCCCAGCCAGTAACTTTTTCAGTGGTGAAATAGAAATAATAACATAATAACTCGTAGAGTTCTTGTGAAGATTAAATTATCTAGATGCAAGCACTTAGCAGAGCTTAGCATGGGGTAATCAGATCCTTCAACAAAATAGTGGCTGTGACTCTCATTCTTCATCTCTATTCCTACATATTTTGTTAGAGTAATGTTTGGTACTCTTATATTATACTCTTTAAGTATAATTTACCTTATCCATCTGCAATGTCCCCAGTCAGAGACACTTAGTATATATTTACAAGATAAAGGCAACCCCATCTTCTTCTGGGTGATCTCCATTTTTCGCCTTTCTTTTCTCAATATTGCTATTTTTGAGGCCTCTTATTTATATTTTCATCTAGAAATGAATGTCCTTGTTGTGGAGCTATTTCCTTAATTTTGCACTAACTTTTATGGAGATATGTATATATTATTATTATTATTATTGTTTTCTCTAGTATAAAAGAGCAGAGATATAAACTAGACATCAAGAATAATCCTGTTCCCAAAGCGCACCAGAACAAACCAGCAAATCACAAACCTGTAGCAAACTTGGGTTAGTAAAAACAAGACTTCATACTTCAATCTTCTTTGTATTTAAAAACCTTCACAAATGTTAAATTAGTAGTCTCATAGCAGCTCTTTCAGGTAAGCCCTTAGGTAAATGTTTTCTCATGCAGTTTTTGAATCTGAGTCAATACTGGAGACTAGCTGGCCAGCCTATTGTCCAGCCACTGAATTATGCAACTCATCTCCAAATGAAGCCTGAAGTGATGTAGAAGGTAATCAATAGAAGGGTTTGATCAATATTCAATAGAGGAAAGAAAGTCTAATGAACAAAATACAGGACTGGGAGCATAGCTAGGACTGAATTCCAATCTTCTCTTGGTCTTGTAAGTAGAAGACTAACTTGGTAATTTCATTCCTGGAGTATATTCCTATAACTGCATCCTTCTCTCCATGGATCCTGCTCTGCTCTGAGCCTCTTACCCAAATGGGCAAATGGTTGAAGAGATCATGAGACAAAGACATGTAGCAGCAACAGAAGTGACATGAGCCTGTGTTTTTCATCATTGTTTAACCCTGATGCCAGAGTATGTATGTGTGTGTGTGTGTGTGTGTGTGTGTGCGCGCGCACGTGCATGCTTATGTGTGTGTGTGTGCATGTAGATACATACTCATGTGCATTCTTCTTCCTTGCTCTCTCTGCTTACTGACTCTGTCTCTGACCTCTAATACCATGACATTCGTTCAGTCAGTGTCTATTTACTGAGCTCCACTCTGTGGGGAACTGTGCTAGCGACCAGGGACTCAGTCATGGACAATACAAAAGGATCTTGCTCTCAAGTCTTAAAGATCCATTAGGCAAGATAATTTGTCTTTGTTTTATTTTACTTTTTACTATTTTATTATGAACACTTTCAAGCATGCAATAAATGGAGGAAATAGTAAGGCAAACCCCAATGTGCAAGTATCTACTACCCAACTTCAAAAATTATTAATGATCTTGTTTTATATCGGCCTTTATCTACTTGCCCATCCCTCACTACATGCAGATACACACTTGATGATTGTGAAGAGACTCCCAGCCTTCATGTCATTGTGGCAGGACAGTTTTGATTTCCTCAGATGGAGTCTGAAGAGAGGACTCCCATCTTGCCAGTGCTCCTCATTGGTGCCTTGGCAATGCTGCCTCCTCTTTTTCAAGTGTTAGATTTAAGATATGGCAAAGGACTGCTGAGAGAACCTCAGTCACACCAGTCCTCTAGAAGAGCTCACTTATTCATAGTGCTTTTGTTTCCAGAGAGCTCTATACTGCAAAAAATGATGGGAGCAGAAAGGCAATGGAGCTGGGTTTGTGCGTGGAGTAGAACAGGGTTAATGAGTACCCTGGCCTGTCATGCATCTGCCCAAGGAGACATCTTTGTATGGCCAGTTGTCTGTGGCTCTCAAACTCCTCCTGACACCCTTTAAGGCCCCTTGAGCCCAAACTTAACTAAAAGTCTTGAGTGCATCTTGATCTGAATTCTGGGCCGTTGCCGGTTGTGAACTTTTTTGTTTCTCTGTCATTGAAGGCTTGATGTTTGACCTGTGGAACAGATTAACAGGGAGGGATCTTGAGAAATGAGAAATAGAGTAATAGTACTAGTAATAATGATAATAATAATAATAATAAAAACAAAAAGCTATTGAGCTTACTATGTGCAGTTGTATCAAATGAGTGTGCAGGTACCTATTTGATACAGTTCTATGAGGTAGGTAGTATTATTATCTCCATTTTATAGATGTGGAAACCATAGATACCTTGATCAAGGTCATGGGCAGTGTGAGGCGAGCTGGAATGCAAACCCAGCAGCCTAGTTGCAGAGCCCACCCTCTTAACCATATATTATAGTTTTTCTGGTGTCTCATGAATAACCACTAGCCTCTGGGGGAAAAGACTCTGATAAGTGTAAGGTAAGGACAAAGATGAATGAGAGAAGGTGATATTAAAAAAAAAAGAAAAATCTGGAAGGGTACGGTGACTCACACCTGTAATCTGAGCACTTTGGGAGGCCAAGGCTGGAGGATCACTTGAGCTTAGGAGTTCAAGACCAGCCTAGGCAACATAGTGAGACCTCATTTCTATTTTTAAATATAAAAAATAGTGGGATCTACTTGTAACAAATGTACCATACTAATGTAAAATGTTAATAATGGGGACAACTGTATGTAGGGGAGTAGAGAACATATGGGAGCTTCATTCTTTCTGTGCAATTTTCTTGCAAACCTTAAACTGCAAAATAAAAAGTTTTAAAAAATAAAGGCTTCCCAAGATGATACTGAGTGATAAGCTGGGACACTTTGACATAGCATGGCTGAAAATAGAGGCTAGAAAAACTGTTATGTTTAGTTATCAAGGAGGTTCCTTGAAAACTTGACTACTTATCACTTATAATACATTGTGAAGATCAAATGAGATTCATAAATGGAGAAACACTTAAGTTATGGAAAAGCATTCATGTTTCTGCGATTTATATTGACTTTCCTCTTGGGCCTGTATCTCTTCTCTTCTGGTTTCTGTTTCCTGCAAGTATTTCCTGCCAAGTTGGTCTCTATGTTGCTAGAAACTGGTTCCTTGTGTTCTGTGTTCTGTATTATTTTCTTTTTCTTTTCCTGTGGAGACAGGGTCTTCCTCTGTTGCCCAGGCTGGAGTGCAGTGGCATGAACACAGCTCACTGCAGCCTTGATCTCCTGTGCTCACGCAATTATCCCACTTCAGCCTCCTGAGTAGCTGGGACCACAGGTGCACACCACCATGTCCTGCTAATTAATTTTTTTTTTTTTTTGTAGAGACAGGGTCTTACTATGTTTCCCAGGTTAGTCTTGAACTCCTGGGCTCAAGCAATCCTCCTGCCTCGGCCTCCCAAAGTTCTGGGATTACAGGTCTGAGTCACCGCACCTGGTCCCACATTTTTGTTACCATCCTTATCCTGGAAGGTTCAGGATACACCAGAACTTTGCCCAAAGTATCTCTGCCCTGGAGTGACTCTAAGAAAATATCTGTCCATTCTCATCGTAGCCAATATTTGCATCTATTATTATCAGGGTTGGGGGGGCACAGTGAGTGTACATCTGGGTTAGAGTGTGACTAGTGTAGATTTCCAATCAGGCCCCCTCCACACACATGTTTTGTGAGTGCGATTAGGTGAGTATGACTAGGTAGTCATGTGCTTCATAATTATTGACTTATACATTTCCATGTTTCTTATAAAGAACATGGCTTATTGGGTAATAACTTCTGCTTCTGGTTTTTCCTTGAGGCTAATAGAATTAAGAACTGAGATATCTGAATTAGAGTGCTGGGAATAATAACCTGGATATTTTCCAAAGAAGCTATATGCTAATTTTGTTTATTGCCATGACCCAAGAGGAGGCCATGAATGACCCCAAGCAGTCACATCATGGTTTTTACTATTAAGTAGTTCACCTTTTATGAGTAGATTATAAAACCACAGGGCAGAGCTTTGACATCTTCATTCAGTTTTATGGCTCTGTGTAGTCAGTGCTTAATAAATAATAGGGGCAATACTGCTAAATTGATAAAAATAGATCTTACTGCACATAGAGCATTTGGGAACCATGAGGATTAAGCCACGGTTTATTCTGTGTATTGTAGTTCAATCATACTTTAGACGGTTTAGCTGTGGGAAATTGCTAGAACTACAAAATCAAGTCACCCCTTTTGCATCTACCCATTTTGAGGAATATATAAAATAATCTAAGAATAAAAACAGGGGAAAAGTAAGCTCACATGTTTGCCAAACAAACAAACAAACAAACAAGCAAGCAAACAAAAAAACCCAAGGGTGTAATTTAAAAAAACTATGATGTTTTCGAGTATACAAATTTTGAGAATTGTTTCCAGGTGCTACAAGTGAGATTAAAAGCTATTTCTAGACATTAACTCACATTGCAAGATGTCTGGGTATGCACTCATCAGTGTGTGAATATGCAGTTTCTTCTTCACGAAAATCTGAAATGTTCTGGAGTATATCTCGTCAGTGCTCTGTTTCTCACCAAGGGGCCAACACTCCTCTAAAAATCTAAATATATGTTCTAGAAACGCAGATCTTCTACACATGGCTTCTCCCCAGATTATAGTCGAGATCACTTGGCCTCTGTCCTCTTCTATCTTCTTTGCTTTCAATCTGTGGACTTTACTTTGCTACCTGCTCAAAACAGAACTCCATCTAGGTGCTCTGAGATATCTAGTCATGGTTGCAGTTCCTGGCTTTACCTCCACCTGCCTCCCCTTTCTTTCTTGTCATTGCTGCAGTTACAGATGTTACATTTTCTTAGACCCTTCATGTACCTTTGTTCAGCATGTGTATTTTAATGGAAAATCCAATTTTTATCAGTCGCTGTTACACTCTCTGGCCATTTCAAATGTATAGGTTACATTTGCACATTTGCATGTGACTTTGATGTCATATAAATAAAAATAAGCAAAAAAATAAAATTACACACACATACACACACACACACACAATTAGGCAATGCCAGGAAGTCTCCAGAAGATAGGTATGCAGCTGCTTCTCTTGCCCCATGACTCCTCAGCTGTGTCTGGCTCAGTAATGCGAATACTTATTTATAAACTAATCAAGGCATAAGATCCTACTTTTGCTTTAGAAAGCATTATTTTTCCAAAA
Organism: Piliocolobus tephrosceles; assembly: GCF_002776525.5. Lineage (NCBI taxonomy): Eukaryota > Metazoa > Chordata > Mammalia > Primates > Cercopithecidae > Piliocolobus > Piliocolobus tephrosceles. The sequence goes on from NC_045443.1 coordinate 55,597,984, forward strand.
TAAATATAAATGGGACCTGAATGAGTAATTTTGAATGTTTGGCTATTTCAAAGAATAGAGGAAAGAAAAGAGGGACATCTGTCTTTATTCTAAGTGAGGATACTCTAAATGAAAAAGCTTTTTTACTGGAGAAATTTTGGCTTGAAAAGATGGGGAAATCTTATGTCTCAGCTCTTTATTCCTCCCAATTCTTTTCTAGCCTTTGCAAATGCTTGCGCAAATTTTATTTATTAATGAACTTGGATTTAAGGCTATAAGCATCCTTTAATAACATGGAAATAAACTATCACATTCCATGCTGATATTATCTCCTCAATTTTTTCTTTCCTTTAATGAAACTTTCCAAGCTATCTATTTCATACACTAATATTTGCAGATAACTGCTTTATGTTGCAATGTATTGAGTCACTTTGTTCCATGCCTCTCATTCTATTATCTTGATTTTTGTCCCAGCATTCTCTTTCTGCAGAGATCCAGTTTATAGATCACAATTTCTGCCAAGGTCACTTACTCCTAAAAGTTCAAACGGGCACCACCACCAGACTGAAGACTTTTATCTTGGCTCCTGAACTAACACACCATATATTTTTTTCCCATTACATCTATAGCAAGCATGTGCTGCCTTTTTAAAAAATATTTTTGTTTTGCTCTTTATCTTATTGCTGGAGAAATTCCAACAAGTTTCTTAAGCCTTCTGATCAATTTCTCAGGATTATTTCCTTTTCCTCTCCTTTCCACATGATGCATACACTCATCTCAATTCTTATATTCATATCCAGTCATTTATTTTCATTTTATGACTACATGTCCAGTAATGGCAGGTAGATGTAGACAAATTTTATTGAGCTTTTTTTTTTTTTTTCAAATTTCACGTGAGCCCCTGAAGATTCAAGTTTATTTTTAACTCGTCAAAACATAAAATTTCCCTGTTTATATTGAGAGCAAACAGGTTTTGAACAGTGGTTTAAATTTTTTTTCCAAACCAGAAATAGTTGAAATCCACTTCAAAATGAAAACAAAGTGGTTTTACATTGTCCCAACTCTTTGTGCTTTTGTCCTTAACAATATTTTAGGCTACAAATGGTATCAAACACGTCTTTGAACACTCCCACTCCAATCTCAAATCAACTACGTTTAGTATCACTTCATTACATTTTACAGTCAATACCACCATTACAGACTTGATTAAATGAACTCCACTGGGTTCTATAACATTAATTATAGCTGCACAGCTCCTGCAGCCATCAGAGAACATTCATTATATATGACTCCATCCACAGAAGGAGAAATTGCTGACTATTTGGATGATGTCTTTTCAGAGGAGCTCTGTAGTGACTGTTGATCTCCACAAATGTAACCTATTTGAGAAAGACTCTAAAAGTGTAAAACTTTGTAGGGTCATTTTATCCCTTAAAGATGAGACAGCAAAAGCAACATATTCTAATGCTAGTGAGCTCAATTTAGGTTTTGCATCCTACTTCAGCTTGGCCCAATTCTACGATAAACAGGGTTCCCCCCCACAATTAACCGTTATTCAATAAATCTTTATTAAACAGCAATTACATTGCCTACTTTGCAACGTAAAAGATGCAAAGATAAAGTCTCCATCTCAAAAAGTTTATATGGGCAACAACATCAACTATGTGTAAAAATGATAAGGTTTATGTGTATCTGATGAAGCAAAAAAGTATAGGCTCAGGAATAAGACACTTCTTAAACTGGAATGTTATCTTTTGCCTTCTGTTACTTCCCACATAGGAATAGTTCATGTTTACATCCAGTTCTGGGTGGGTTCATGGAACAAGTGGCCTGGATGTCCAAGACTACCTGGATTTCACGACAGTGATCCCCACATGATTAGTGAATTCCTCCTCCCTGATTTGAGTTTTTCTGCTTGTAGAAACAGTCTCGAATGGAAGAGACACTAGAAGCAAATAAATTAGTTAAAAAGAACCAATACATTATGAATAGAAGAAATACAGCTATCCCTCAGTATCCCTGGGAGATTGGTTCCAGGACCCATGTGGATACCAAAATCTGTGATGCTCAAATTCCTTACGTAAAATGGTATAGTGGTTGCATATAACCTGAACATCTTCCTGTATACTTTAAATCATTTATAGATTATATATAATACCTAATATGATGTAAATGCTGTATAAATAGCTGTTGCACTGTATTATTTAGGGAATAATGACATGGAAAAGAGTCTGTACATGTTTAGTATAGATGAAACCATGGTGGGCCCACCTCCATTTCACTCTGTGATTTATTAAATCTGCAGATGTGGTACCTGCAGATATGGAGGGCTGACTGTATGTGGTTAGAAAACAGTTAATTTAAAACATATTTGTGTTCAGACAGTTATACCTGAATTCTGTAGGTGTGTTTCTTGATTTACTCAACAGTGCATCCTCACTGGGGGTTTATAATCTTCCTCCAATGAAGGACACCTGGAACCAGAGAGTTGCTCCTCCTTTTGGCTCTCCACATCTTTGATGTCATCCTCTTCACTCCTGAACAAGATGCTCTCATCCTGAATCAAACGTGGCCTCTCTTCACTATGAGAGCTTAGACTCCAAATTTACTTAATGGATTCCTAACTGCAAAAATGCCGTTAGTACTACGAACATTATTTATCTTTTACTATAGTAATTATTATTTTTCTTTAAATCTTCTTTCTAGATTCAATGCCAAAACTCTGACCCCATGTGGGAGATCATTTTGTTTTCATGAGAAGAAAGCAACACATTTTCCTCTTCTTTCTATAGGAGAAGCCACAATTATATGAGTCATGATTTTGAAAGACTTATGGTTTCCAAACACAAGCAGGCACTATCTCTCTATTTTTCACATGAAAAATCTTCTGACATGCCAAGAAAGTGACTGCTCTGGGCTGCAGCTCTGTCTTCAGGCCAGCAGAAAAACATTAACCCTTTCTGCTTGTCATACAAGGATCACACTAACTCATAGAACTGACTTGTAGTGCTGACAGCAACTTGAGTCACAACATTCAGGGAGTTCAAAGAAGAATTTATAGGTAAGATGGAAAGAGCTGTTTCTTCTTTTCAATATGCTGGCCAAAGGGTAAAGGCAATGTCCTCTACTCATCTCAGGCTCAGCTGAGCAAATCACAAAGAAGAGATTCAGACATATTCTACTTTTGCCCCTCATTTAGGCATATGACTTTTATGTGACTTTTTCTGCAAATATATTTCTTTTCTTTTTATAAGTTTCTCTGCATCCTCACCAACATTTGGTTTTGTCACTTTAATTAATTAATTAATTAATTATTATACTTTAAGTTCTAGGGTACATGTGCACAATATGCAGGTTTGTTACATATGTATACATGTGCCATGTTGGTGTGCTGCACCCATTAACTTGTCATTTACATTAGGTATATCTCCTAATGCTATCCCTCCCTCTGCCCCCCACTCCACAACAGGCCCCAGTGTGTGATGTTCCCTTTCCTGTGTCCAAGTGTTCTCATTGTTCAATTCCCACCTATGAGTGAGAACATGCACTGTTTGGTTTTCTGTTCTTTGCAGTAGTTTGCAGGAGAATGATGGTTTTCAGCTGCATCCATGTCCCTACAAAAGACATGAACTCATCTTTTTTTATGGCTGCATAGTATTCCATGGTATATATGTGCCACATTTTCTTAATCCAGTCTGTCATTGATGGACATTTGGGTTGTTTCCAAGTCTTTGCTATTGTGAATAGTGCCGCAATAAACATACGTGTCCATGTGTCTTTATAGCAGCATGATTTATAATCCTTTGGGTATATAGTAATGGGATGGCTGGGTCAAATGGTATTTCTAGTTCTAGATCCTTGAGGAGTCACCACACTGTCTTCCACAATGGTTGAACTAGTTTACAGTTCCACCAACAGTGTAAAAGTGTTCCTATTTCTCCACATCCTCTCCAGCACCTGTTGTTTCCTGATTTTTTAATGATTGCCATTCTAACTGGTGTGAGATGGTATCTCATTGGGGTTTTGATTTGTATTTCTCTGATGGTGAGTGATGATGAGCATTTTTTCATTTGTCTGTTGGCTGTATGAATGTCTTCTTTTGAGAAATATCTGTTCATATCCTTTGCCCACTTTTCGATGGGGTTGTTTTTTTTTCTTGTAAATTTGTTTGAGTTCTTTATAGGTTCTGGATATTAGCCCTTTGTCAAATGAGTAGATTGCAAAAATTTTCTCCCATTCTGTAGGTTGCCTGTTCACTCTGATGGTAGTTGCTTTTGCTGTGCAGAAGCTCTTTAGTTTAATTAGATCCCGTTTGTCAATTTTGGCTTTTGTTGCCATTGCTTTTGGTGTTTTAGACATGAAGTCCTTGCCCATGCCTATGTCTTGAATGGTATTACCTAGGTTTTCTTCTAGGGTTTTTATGGTTTTAGGTCTAACATTTAAGTCTCTAATTCATCTTGAATTAATCTGAGAAGTTGATTCCATGCCAAAGATTAGCTGTAACCTCAGTTGACTGCATTTTATGTTTTCACCAGTGTGTTTCCTTTCCATGTGGCTGGCAGAAGGAATAAATTTAACTGAGGTTTATATTTGTGAATTATCTATTTCAACATTCTTGTAGACCTAAAAATGTAACCTCAACAACTGCTTGGGCAGTAGACATCTGGCTGGCAGGATAGACCATGGGTCTAATCAGGCTAGAAACACTGAATAATCAAGAGAGAAGATTAAGATTCTGATCTGATTGGCAGGGAATGACTCCAACAGCAAGGGAAGTTTGAAGTGGGGACTAATTTTGTCGGTGGCCAGTTCATTAGTGAATTATTTCTAGTTTGAATAACTTTTTCTTCCCTTGTACTTGGGGTCTAGAATGAATACTCTGAAAATGAGAGTTCCAGTAGGTCATGATATGTCTGCTCATATTCCATTCCAAAGCAAGTCATTTGGTCATTTCCAAAGTACACTACACCCAAGGAAGTGGTGGGGGAGGGGGTGATTAATTTTGAGCAGTAATCTAAAAAAGCATTGAAGACAGACATGAGGCACGCAGAAGGTGCCTCTCCATCCTCTCTGCAGAGCAGATGGCAAGTAGAAGCAAGTCCTGCAGCGGATAGTGGGGGTGCAGAATGATGATGGGGAAAGCCTTGTTAGGGGCCCTGAGTGGCCTGGGTGTTTTGTTGAGCTGAGTCTCCATTATTACATTTTAGGGTCATTTATAGCAGTTGGGCGACCCATAATTTTTAGTTCATTTACTATATATGAATGTATCAAGGACATTTAATGTAAATAAATATCATTTATTGAGCCTCTAGTATATGCCAAGCATTATCCTAAGTGGTTTTCATGCTTATCTCAACCTTTTTCTTTTTAGGGCCAGGCAGGAAATATTTTAGGTTTTGCGGACCATAAAGTCTCTATTGCAACTGCTCACTTCTGCTGTTGTGTGAAAGTCGCCACAGATAATGCAAAAATGAACGAGTGTAGCTGTGTTTCACTATCATTTTATTTATGGATTCAGATTTGAATTTGATATAATTTTTACACATCATGAAATACTGTGTTTCTTCTGATTTTTTCCAACCAATAAAAAATGTAAAAACCATTCTCATCTTGTGGGCTGTATAAAAATAAGTGGTGGGTCAGATTTGGCTTGTGGTTCCTGGTTTGCTGACCCCTGCTTTATCTCATCATATTTGCACAATAAACTTCATTAGGTAGTTACATTATGGCATATTATAGATAAGTATTTCAGAGGTTTAGTATTTCTGCTCATCTCTGGCAATCAGATAGTATCCCACCAAGAAACTAGTGTTTTTTGTTGTGTTTAATGAATTATGTGTTCATAATATGTAATAGAACAATACTTCCCAATGCTTTTTGTGTATTTAAAATTTTACCTATTAATATACCACAGAAAAAAATATATATTCATCTTCTTTTCTGTGATTTTGAAAGTGAATTGTTGATTCTTAAATTATTTGATTATGACATATAATAAATAATTTATTTCAGACTTCACCCTAAAATTCTGTTTAGGCTAGTGTTAAAATATACTGATTTCTTTTTTAAAAAATTATTATTTTTTAATTCAACTTTATGTTCTAGGGTACATGTGCACAATGTGCAGGTTTGTTACATGTGTATACATGTCCCATGTTGGTGTGCTGCACCCATTAACTCGTCCATTATATTAGGTATATCTCCTAATGCTATCTCTTCCCCCTCCCCCCACCCCACAACAGGCCCTGGTTTGTGATGTTCCCTTTCCTGTGTTCAAGTGATCTCATTGTTAAATTCCCACCTATGAGTGAGAACATGCGCTGTTTGGTTTTCTGTTCTTGTGATAGTTTGCTGAGAATGATGGTTTCCAGCTGCATCCATGTCCCTACAAAGGGCATGAACTCATCCTTTTTTCTGGCTGCATAGTATTCCATGGTATATATGTGCCACATTTTCTTAATCAAGTCTGTCATTGATGGACATTTGGGTTGGTTCCAAGTCTTTGCTATTGTGAATAGTGCCGCAATAAACATACGTGTCCATGTGTCTTTATAGCAGCATGATTTATAATCCTTTGGGTATATAGTAATGGGATGGCTGGGTCAAATGGTATTTCTAGTTCTAGATCGAGGAGTTGCCACACTGTCTTCCACAATGGTTGAACTAGTTTAAAGTCCCACCAACAGTGTAAAAGTGTTCCTATTTCTCCACATCCTCTCTAGCACCTGTTGTTTCCTGACTTTTTAATGATCACCATTCTAACTGGTGTGAGATGGTATCACATTGCGATTTTGATTTTCATTTCTCTGATGGTGAGTGATGATGAGCATTTTTTCATGTGTCTGTTGGCTGAATAAATGTCTTCTTCTAAGAAGTGTCTGTTCATATCCTTTGCCCACTTTTCGATGGGGTTGTTTTTTTTTTTTTTCTAGATTTGTTTGAGTTCTTTGTAGGTTCTGGATATTAGCCCTTTGTCAGATGAGTAGATTGCAAAAATTTTCTCCCATTCTGTAGGTTGCCTGTTCACTCTGATGGTAGTTGCTTTTGCTGTGCAGAAGCTCTTTAGTTTAATTAGATCCTGTTTGTCAACTTTGGCTTTTGTTGCCATTGCTTTTGGTGTTTTAGACATGAAGTCCTTGCCCATGCCTATGTCCTGAATGGTATTGCCTAGGTTTTCTTCTAGGGTTTTTATGGTTTTAGGTCTCACATTTAAGTCTGTAATCCATCTTGAATTAATTTTCGTATAAGGTGTAAGGAAGGGATCCAGTTTCCACTTTCTACATACATATGGCTAGCCAATTTTCCCAGCACCATTCATTAAATAGGGAATCCTTTCCCCATTTCTTGTTTGTGTCAGGTTTGTCAAAGATCAGATGGTTGTATATGTGTGGTATTATTTCTGAGGCATCTGTTCTGTTCCATTGTTCTATATCTCTGTTTTAGTACCAGTACCATGCTGTTTGGTTACTGTAGCCTTGTAGTGTAGTTTGAAGTCAAGTAGCGTGATGTTTCCAGCTTTGTTCTTTTGGCTTACGATTGTCTTGGCAATGAGGGCTCTTTTTTCATTCCATATGAACTTTAAAGTAGTTTTTTTCCAATTCTGTGAAGAAAGTCATTGGTAGCTTAATGGGGATGGCATTGAATCTATAAATTACCTTGGGCAGTATGGCCATTTTCACAATATTATTTCTTCCTATCCATGAGCATGGAATGTTCTTCCATTTGTTTATGTTCTCTTTTATTTCATTGAGCAGTGGTTTGTAGTTCTCCTTGATGAGGTCCTTCACATCCCTTGTAAGTCGGATTCCTAGGTATTTTATTCTCTTTGAAGCAATTGTGAATGGGAGTTCACTCATGATTTGGCTCTCTGTTTGTCTGTCATTAGTGTATAAGAATGCTTGTGATTTCTGTACATTGATTTTGTATCCCAAGACTTTGCTGAAGTTGCTTATCAACTTAAGGAAATTTTAGGCTGAGATGATGGGGTTTTCTAAATATACAATCATGTCATCTGCAAACAGGGACAATTTGACTTCCTCTTTTCCTAGTTGAATACACTTTATTTCTTTCTCCTGCCTGATTGCCCTAGCCAGAAATTCCAACACTATGTTGAATAGCAGTGGTGAGAGAGGGCATCCCTGTCTTGTGCCAGTTTTCAAAGGGAATGCTTCCAGTTTTTGCCCATTCAGTATGATATTGGCTGTGGGTTTGTCATAAACAGTTCTTATTATTTTGAGATACGTTCCACCAATACCAAATTTATTGAGAGTTTTTAGCATGAAGAGCTGTTGAATTTTTTCAAAGGCCTTTTCTGCATCTATTGAGACAATCAGGTGGTTTTTGTCTTTGGTTCTGTTTACATGCTGGATGATATTTGTTGATTTGTGTATGTTGAACCAGCCTTGCATCCCAGGGATGAAGCCCACTTGATCATGGTGGATAAACTTTTTGATGTGCTGCTGGATTTGGTTTGCCAGTATTTTATTGAGGATTTTTGCATTGATGTTCATCAAGGATATTGGTCTAAAATTCTCTTTCTTTGTTGTGTCTCTGCCAGGCTTTGGTATCAAGATGACATTGGCCTCATAAAGTGAGTTAGGGAGGATTCCCTCTTTTCCTATTGATTGGAATAGTTCAGAAGGAATGGTACCAGCTCCTCCTTATACCTCTAGTAGAATTCGGCTGTGAATCCGTCTGGTTCTGGACTGTTTTTGGTTGGTAGGCTATTATTGCCTCAATTTCAGAGCCTGCTATTGGTCTATTCAGGGATTCAACTTCTTCCTGGTTTAGTCTTGGGAGAGTGTATGTATTCAGGAATTTATCCATTTCTTCTAGGTTTTCTAGTTTATTTGTGTAGAGGTGTTTATAGTATTCTCTGATGGTAGTTTGTATTTCTGTTGGGTCAGTGGTGATATCCCCTTTATCATTTTTTATTGTGTCTATTTGATTCTGCTCTCTGTTTTCTTTTCTTCTTTATTAGTCTTGCTAGTGGTCTGTCAATTTTGTTGATCTTTTCAAAAAGCCAACTCCTGGATTCATTGATTTTTTGAAAGGTTTTTTGTGTCTCTATCTCCTTCAGTTCTGCTCTGATCTTAGTTATTTCTTGCCTTCTGCTAGCTTTTGAATGTATTTGCTCTTGTTTCTCTAGTTCTTCTCATTGTGATGTTAGGGTGTCAATTTTAGATCTTTCCTGCTTTCTCTTGTGGGCATTTAGTGCTATAAATTTCCCTCTACACACTGCTTTAAATGTGTCCCAGAGATTCTGGTATGTTGTATCTTTGTTCTCATTGGTTTCAAAGAACATCTTTATTTCTGCCTTCATTTCGTTATGTACCCAGTAGTCATTGAGGAGCAGGTTGTTCAGTTTCCATGTAGTTGTGCGGTTTTGAGTGAGTTTCTTAATCCTGAGTTCTAGTTTGATTGCATTGTCATCTGAGAGACAGTTTGTTAAAATTTCTGTTCTTTTACATTTGCTGATGTGTACTTTACTTCCAACTATGTGGTCAATTTTGGAATAAATGTGATGTAGTGCTGAGAAGAATGTCTATTCTGTTGATTTGTGGTGGAGAGTTCTGTAGATGTCCATTAGGTCTGCTTGTTGCAGAGCTGAGTTCAATTCCTGGATATCCTTGTTAACTTTGTGTCTCATTGATCTGTCTAATGTTGGCAGTGGGGTATTAAAGTCTCCCATTATTATTGTGTTGGAGTCTAAGTCTCTTTGTAAGTCTCTAAGGACTTGCTTTATGAATTTGGGTGCTCCTGTATTGGGTGCATATATATTCAGGATAGTTAGTTCTTCTTGTTGAATTGATCCCTTTACCATTATGTAATGGCCTTCTTTGTCTCTTTTGATCTTTGTTGGTTAAAAGTCTGTTTTATCAGAGACTATGATTGCAACCCCTGCCTTTTTTGTTTTCCATTTGCTTGGTAAATCTTCCTCCATCACTTTATTTTGAGCCTATGTGTGTTTTTGCACGTGAGATGGGTCTCCTGAATACAGCACACTGATGGGCCTTGACTCTTTATCCAGTTTGCCAGTCTGTGTCTTAATTGGAGCATTTAGCCCATTTACATTTAAGGTTAATATTGTTGTGTGTGAATTTGATCCTGTCATTATGATGTTAGCTGGTTATTTTGTCCATTAGTTAATGCAGTTTCTTCCTAGCATCGATGGTCTTTACATTTTGGCATGTTTTTCAGTGTCTGATACTGGTTGTTCCTTTCCATGTTTAGTGCTTCCTTCAGGAGCTCTTGTAGGGCAGGCTTCGTGGTGACAAAAATCTCTCAGCATTTGCTTGCCTGTAAAGGATTTTATTTCTCCTTCACTTATGAAGCTGGGTTTGGCTGGATATGAAATTCTGGATTGAAAGTTCTTTTCTTTAAGAACGTTGAATATTGGCCCCCACTCTCTTCTGGCTTATAGAGTTTCTGCCGAGAGATCTGCTGTTAGTCTGATGGGCTTCCCTTTGTGGATAACCTGACCTTTCTCTCTGGCTGCCCTTAACAGTTTTTCCTTCATTTCAACTTTGGTGAATCTGACAATTATGTGTCTTGGAGTTGCTCTTCTCGAGGAGTATCTTTGTGGAATTCTCTGTATTTCCTGAATTTGAATGTTGGCCTTCCTTGCTAGGTTGGGGAAATTCTCCTGGATAATATCCTGCAGAGTGTTTTCCAATTTGGCTGCATTCTCCCCGTCACTTTCAGGTACACCAATGAGACGTAGATTTGGTCTTTTCACATAGTCCCATATTTCTTGGAGGTTTTGTTCATTTCTTTTTACTCTTTTTCCCCCAAACTTCTCTTCTCACTTCATTTCATTCATTTGATCTTCAGTCACTGATACCCTTTCTTCCAGTTGATTGAATCAGTTACTGAAGCTTGTGCATTTGTCGCGTAGTTCTTGTGCCATGGTTTTCAGCTCTATCAGGTCATTTAAGGACTTCTTTACGTTGGTTATTCTAGGTAGCCATTCATCTAATCTTTTTCAAGGTTTTTAGCTTCTTTGCCATGGGTTTGAACTTCCTCCTTTAGCTCAGAGAAGTTTGATCATCTGAAGCGTTCTTCTCTCACCTCATCAAAGTCATTCTCCATCCAGCTTTGTTCCATTGCTGGCAAGGAGCTGCGTTCCTTTGGAGGGGGAGAGGTGCTCTGATTTTTAGAATTTTCAGCTTTTCTGGTCTGTTTTTTCCCCATCTTTGTGGTTTTATCTATCTTTGGCCTTTGCTGATGGTGACATACAGATGGGATTTTGGTGTGGATGTCCTTTCTGTTTGTTAGTTTTCCTTCTAAAAGTCAGGACCATCAGCTACAGTTCTGTTGGAGTTTGCTGGAGGTCCACTCCAGATACTGTTTGCCTGGGTATCAGCAGTGGAGGATGCAGAAGAGTGAATATTGCTGAACAGCAAATGTTGCTGCCTGATCATTCCTCTGGAAGCTTCGACTCAGGGAGGGTAGCTGGCCGTGTGAGGTGTCAGTCTGCCCCTGCTGGGGGATGCCTCCCTGTTAGGCTACTTGAGGGTCAGGGACCCACTTGGGGATGCAGTCTGTCTGTTTTCAGATCTCAAACTCCGTGCTGGGAGGACCACTACTCTCCTCAAAGATGTCAGACAGCAACATTTAAATCTCCAGAGGTTTCTTCTGCATTTTGTTTGGCTATGCCCTGTCCCTAGAGGTGGAGTCTACAGAGGCAGGCAGGCCTCCTTGAGTTGCAGTGGGCTCCACCCAGTTCGAGCTTCCTGGCCACTTTGTTTACCTACTGAAGCCTCAGCAATGGTGGGTGCCCCTCCCCCAGCCTCACTGACGCCTTGCAGTTAGATCTCAGACTGCTGTGCTAGCAGTAAGGGAGGTCTTGTGGTCGTGGGACCCTCTGAGCCAGGTGCGGGATATAGTCTCCTGTGCTGTTTGCTAAGACCCTTCGAAAGGTGCAGTATTAGGGTGGGAGTGACTCGATTTTCCAGGTGCTGTGTGTCACGGTTTCCCTTGGCTAGGAAAGGGAATTCCTTTACCCCTTGCGCTTCCCAGGTGAGGCGATGCCTCGCCCTGCTTTGGCTCTTGCTCGGTGGACTGCACCCATTGTCATGCACCCACTTTCTGACACACCTGAGTGAGATGAACCCAGTACCTCAGTTGGAAATGCAGAAATCACCCAGAAATTACCCATCTTCTGTGTCGCTCATGCCGGGAGCTGTAGTCTGGAGCTGTTCCTATTCACTATTCAGCCACCTTGGAACCATCCCCCTTCTCTTTTTTGTGAGATGGAGTCTTGCTCTGTCACCCCAGTAGGAATGCAGTGGCACAATCTCTGCTCACTGCAAGCTTCATCTCCCAGCTTCCCGCCATTCTCCTGCCTCAGCCTCCTGAATAGCTGGGACTACAGGTGCCTGCCACCATGCCCGGCTAATTTTTTATATATTTAGTAGAGATGGGGTTTCACCATGTTAGCCAGGATGGTCTCGATCTCCTGACCTCGTGATCTGCCCGCCTTGGCCTCCCAAAGTGCTGGGATTACAGGCGTGAGCCACCGTGCCTGGCCAGATATTTCTTACACATTAAAAACAAAGCTATTTTAAATGTGTCAGAAAAGTCAGTCTCTTCAAAGGAGAACATCTGCTTATTCTGCATTTTTCCCAACTGCAAAGTCTATCATCTCTCTGCAGCCTCACTGTGAAGAACCCTTTAGAAGTGCCCTTTGTAGAACAAACTTCTGATGAGTCATCATCAATACCTCATCCCCTGTGTCAGACTTCATCAGGTCTGTCAATGGAAAATGTTCCTAAGCCAGTACTTCAAGGAGAGTGTGCAGCTACCTCCTGAGATTCACTGAATTACAGCAACCACAAATATCCCTCGAGTCATGTGGGCTAGAGGGTCTGAAATACAGGCAAGTATACCTGCAGCAGGGCAGCACAATGGGTCCAGAGCCCCCTGACAATCAGGGCTGCTTCTATGGACTTTTGCAGAAGGTCTTTTTATTCAATAACGTGCCTTCCTTTAGTGATGTCTAATTATACGTAAATTTAGTCAAGAAAAATGGCAACAGTATTATAATGAGCTAGCAAGTCTTTAAGCCCGGTGTTTTTCAAATTTTCCTGATCAGAAGCTTATTTGGGGGAGCCCATTAGAATATAGAATTCCAAGCCAAACCTGAGATCCACTGAATCAGAATCTACAAGAGTTAGATAATTGCTATTTTTTATTGAAAGTCTCAAGTAAGTCTTAAGTTCAAGCAAAATAGGAAATACTGTTTAAGCCAGTAAGGAGGAAGTCCAATAAGAATACATCAGTCCAAGGTCCCCTTAGCCCAGCATTCAAGGCCTGACAGTAGCCTACTAGCTATCTGCACTTATCTCAAAGGGAAAGGCAGTTGTGATATAATAGAATGAGCATTGGAGTCAGAGCCATACCTCAAAAATTCTGTCTCTGAATTTATCTAGAGACATCTCTGATTTTATCTTTGTGACCTGGAATAAGTTACTTAAACTCACTGAATTTTCATTTTGTTGTCTATATTATGATAATAATAATTCTTACCTTAAACTATCATTTTGGGAATTAAACTTTATAACATTAAAGCAATATTTATTAAGTACTTAGTAACTATCAAATTCTATGCTAGGTGCTCTTTCTTCTGATATGTGCCAAATTCACCATAGTCATTCAATAATTATGGATGGAATAAATGAAATATAATAGTTGAATAAACAGTAGTTAGTATAAGCTGCATAAAAAATAACATTAAACTATCATATGACACTTTATGGTATTTAAAATCGTTCTGCTTCATTAAAACTATATTTTAGAGTGTTTATGGAAGAAAAGAAAGTGTGATGGAGGGGATGATTGTGAGGTCTGTTGGTGTAGAATGGTGCCTTCATTCTTGCACTGTGTCCATGCATAGCAAGAAATCATCATCTATGAGTAGTCCAGTCAGTGCTGGCCTGGCTTCTGAGCACAGACAGAGGAAACAGACCCTCACAAGGATACAGAGTAACCTGATCAGGGAACAACAGTAGAAAGAATTCCCTTGTAGGATATTTTACATGTGAAGTGTTTTATTTGGTTCCAGGTACAATACATTAAGAGTTACTCTAACAGACTAGAGGATGATGAGGATGTATTTCATTAACAAATGGTACTACCAAATGGTACTACTGCACTGGCTCTTTGAAAGTACAGAGTTTTTATTTCATTTTATTTATTTTCCCAGCATGCTTAATACTCAGTTACCTCAAGAAACTCAAGGTTAGTGAGGGAGAAAAACAGGTAAGCAGACAATTACAATACAGTGCCATTCTCTACATTGTCCTCTCAACAAAGGAACTCTGTCCCTGCCCCCAGGATGGAGAAGTCCTGCTCTGGTTGGTCAGGTTTGGTGGACAATGTTTCCTAAGCAATAGAGCTTTAAGATATAGGTAGAGCCCCAGGAATTCTTTATCTTCCTCTTCTGCCCAAGCAAGCAGACACAACAGTAAATTGGTAAATTGATCAGGGGCAAATCAACCCATCATTTCTTTCTTTGGACACTGTATTTTCCCCATGTGCTGCCAGGCTAGAGACATTAATCAGGCTTGGACTCAGCTCATCATGGGACTTTGGAGGCAAATTTGCTATCTTTTTATGTGTCTTGTTCCTTGACACTGGTGGGTGGGTGCTGGACATACACTTCCTTGCCCACTAGTGTTCACATCCAAGGTAGAAAATCTAGTGAAATAGACCTTAGGGCCCACTTTAGTTTGAAGTTATTCAGGCATAATTAGCCTAGAAAAAAGAGTTTTGTATTTGGTCTAATCTATTTAAATTATTCATTGGAGTTTAGAACCAAAGTATTAAAGAGGTCTGTAGAAGGAGGAAAACACAGAGAAGGGGTACCCAGTCCTAGCTGGTAGGCAAGGAAGAAGCAATAGGGGAAGACTTCAAGAAGAGAAGCAACCAGCCAAGCAACGAAGCTCCTCAGGATGTTCATGAAAAGTAAGCACCATGTGCCAACCCTCAGAGGTGTCATAGAAAACTTAAAGAATTGTGCCTAAAGTGAGGAATTTGGAAAGAATACTCCAAATGAAATATTTGGATGAAATGAGAATGACTCATCTTTTTATGAGAAAGCTTTAATAGAAGCATTCTTATGTTTTGAGAATATCCTGTGGATAAAGTATTAAGCTTACTCTCATTTCTCCAGAGGATCTAATTAGCAGCAACAAGGAAACTGCCAGGCAGTGGACTCTGCTCAGTATAAAAAAGTCTTTCCTACAAGACCTAACAGTGAGGGATTGACTGTCCCTAGACTAGTATAGGAGAAACCAGAGAAACACGTATGGACATATTGAAAAGGACATTCATGTGTCAGGTGGAAGCCCAGCCTATGTGACATCCCAATCCTTTCCAACTCCTTATTCTATCACCAGCCAATTCTTTCAGATTCCCATGCTGCAATGAGAACACCCACTTTCTCTCTCTCTCTCCCCCCCATCTCATTCAAAGAGCATAAAGACGAATACTGCATTCAAATACTGCAAACCTTTACTTATCCTGGTAAGAACATGGTTTAAGGGGAATTATCATATATTTCAAATAACAAAAAACACTTGAGATAATAAAACACTTTGTATTAGTCCATTCTCTCACTGCTATAAAGAACTACCTGAGACTGGGTAATTTTAAAGAAAAGAGGTTTAATTGACTTACAGTTCCACAGGCTGTATAGGAGGCATGGCAGAGGAGGCCTCAGGGAACTTACAATCATGGGAAGGGTGAAGGGGAAGCAAGCATGTCTTCACATGGTGGCGGAAGAGAGAGAGCAAAGGGGGAAGTGCTACATACTTTTAAACAATCAGATCTCATGAGAATCCACTCACTATCATGAGAACACACTATCATGAGAACAGCAAGAGGGACATCTGCCCCTTTAATCCAATCACCTCTCACCCGGTTCCTCCTCCAACACTGAATATCATAATTCAACGTGAGTCTTGGGTGGGGACACCGAGTCAAACCGTATCATTCTGCCTCTGGCTCTGCCCATGTCTTATGTCCTTGTCATATTTGAAAACTAATCATACCTTCCTAATAGTCCTCCAGAATCTTAATTCATTCCAGCGTTAACTCAAAGCTCCAAGTCCAAAGTCTCATCTGAGACAAGGCAAGTCTCTTCCACCTATGAGCCTGTAAAATAAAAAACAAATTAGTTAATTCCAAGATACAATGGGGGTACAGGAATTGGGTAAATTTTCCCATTCCAAAAGAGATAAATTGGCCAAAGCATAGGGGCTACAGGCCTCATGCAAGTCCAAAACCCAGCAGAGCAGTCATTAAATCATAAAGCTCCAAAATAATCTCCTTTGACTCCATGTCCCACATCCAAGCCACACTGATGCAAGATGTGGGCTCCCAAGGCCTTGGAAAGCTCTTCCCTGTAGCTCTGCAGAGTACAGCCCCTGTGGATGCATTCACAGGCTGGTGTTGAGTGCCTGTGGCTTTTCCAGGTGCACAGTGCAAGCTGTTTGTAGGGATCTGGAGGATGGTGGCCCTTTTCTTACAGCTCCACCAGGCAGTACCAAAGGGAGACTCTGTGGGGGCTCCAACCCCACATTCCCCCTTTGTACTTCCCTAATAGAGGTTCTCCATGAGGGCTCTGCCCCTGCAGCAGACTTCTGCCTGTATATTCAGGTGTTTCCATACATCCTCTGAAATCTAGGCAGAGGCTCCCAAACTCGTGCCTTCTGTACACCTGTAGATCCAACACCACATGAAAACTGCCAAGGCTTGTGGTTTATATCCTCTGAAGCAATGGCTCAAGCTGTACCTTGGCCCCTTTTAGCCACAGCTGAAGCTGGAGTGGCTGGGTTGCAGAGTTCCATGTCCCAAGGCTGAGAAGAGCAGCAGGTCTCTGGGACTGGCCCACAAAACGATTTTTACCTCCTAGGTCTCCAGGTCCATGATGAGAGGGGCTACCGTAAAGGTTGCTGAAATGCTTTGGAGGCATTTTCCCCATTGTCTTGGCTATTAACATTAGGTTCTTTTTTACTTATGCAACTTTCTGCATCCAGCTTGAATTCCTTCCCAGAAAATGGGTTTTTCTTTTCTACCACATGGTCAGACTGCAAGTTTTTCAAACTCTTATGCTCTGCTTCCCTTTTAAATATAAGTTCTAGTTTCAGACCATTTTTTTTGTTTATGCAAATGAGTGTAGGCATTTAGAAGCAGCAAGGCAACATCTTGAACACTTTGCTGGTTTGAAATTTCTTCCACCAGAGGCTGAGTATGGTGGCTCATGCATGTAATCCCAGCACTTTGGGAGGCTGAGGTGGGTGGATCACCTGAGGTCAGGAGTTTGAAACCAGCCTGGCCAACATGGCAAAACTCTGTCTCTAATAAAAATACAAAAATTAGCCAGGCATGGTGGCATGTGCCTGTAGTCCCACCTACATGGGAGGCTGAGTCATGAGAATCGCTTGAACCCAGGAGGAAGAGGTTGCAGTGAGCTGAGATCATGCCATTACACTTCAGCCCGGGTGACAGAGTGAGACTCCATCTCAAAAAAAAAAAAAAAAAAAAAAAAAAAAATTTCTTCCTTCCACCAGATACCCTAAATCATTTTTTCAAGTTCAAAGTTTCACAGATCTCTAGAGCAGGGGCACAATGCTGCCAGCCTCTTTGCTAAAGTGTAGTAAGAGTGACCTTTACTCCAGTTCCCATTAAGTTCCTCATCTCCATCTGAGACCATCTTAGCCTGGACTTCACTGTCCATATCACTATCACCATTTTCATCATAAACATTCAACAAGCTTCTAGAAAGTTCTAAACTTTTCCTCATTTTCCTGTCTTCTTCTGTTTCCTCCAAACTGTTCCAACCTCTGCCCATTATCCAGTTCCAAAGTTGGTTTCACATTTCCAGGTATCTTTATAGCAATGCCTCCACTTCTCTAGTACCAATTTTCTGTACTAGTCTGTTCTCACACTGCTATAAATAACTACCTGAGACTGGGTAATTTTAAAGAAAAGAGGTTTAATTTACTCACAGTTCCACAGGATGTACAGGAGGCATGGCTGAGGCCTCAGGAAACTTACAATCATGGCAGAAGTGCAACGGGGAAGCAAGCACGTCTTCACATGTTGGCAGGAGAGACAGAGTAAAGGGGGAAGTGCTACATACTTTTAAACAACCAGATCTTGGGAGGACTCACTCATTCTCATTAGAATAGACGGGGGAAATACTACTCCATGATCCAGTCACCTCCCACAAGGCCCCTCCTCCAAAACTGAAGATCATAATTCAACATGAGATTTGGATGGGGACACAGAGCCAAACCATATCACACTTCTAAAAATAAATTTCATAGTTCGTCAACATTGAGAAGCACTTCCAAACCTTGCAGGGCCTTGCATGCATATATATATGTATATATTTATATTTATAAATATAATATTTATATTATATATTTTTATATATTTATATATCTATATTTATTTGTATACCTTTATATAGATATGTATATTTATATTTATATATTTATATATATTTATAAATACATATATATATTTATCTATCTATCTATCTATCTATATATATATTTATAAATACAATATAGCACCATTCTCTATGCTGTCCTTTCAACAAAGGAACCCTGTCCCTCCTCCCAGGATGGAGAAGTCCTACTCCAGTTGGTCAGATTTTGGGGACAATGTTTCCTAAGGAATACAACTGTCAAAAATGAGTAGAGTCTCATGAATGCTTCATCTTCCTCTTCTACCTAAGCAGATATAGCAGTAAATTGGTAAATTTACCACATACACACACATATATATGTTATATATATGTTATATATATATAGTATATATATAATAGCATCTGCAGCACTGTATTATAATTTATCTGTTCATTTTTCTTTCCAAATAAGCCACAAACTCCTTTAAAGCAAGGGCTTCTATTTATCTCATTCAGTTACATTGCCTGGCACACTGGAGGTTCACAGTGAATTAATGAATCAATCTCTTGATTATCACAAATTTTTTGAATTGCATTCTTAGTGCTTTTGCTACAAAACAAGATAACAGAGTTCAATGCAATAGCGTTGACACAAGTATTCATTTTTTAGATATCTACAACCTAGTTTTTTTCTTTCTATTATGAGTCAAAGAATGAGCCCTCCCAGCCCACCATTGAAATCTCAAGTTTATGATCCAATCCTTGCCTCTCTTGTGTTTTATTATGGTTGGTAGTTTTTTACAGTTGACTTTTTTTGTTTAGGTTTTCCTTGTTATCTGTCAGGTGGAGTGAAATTACTAGCTCAGTTAAGTGAGTGTACATGTAAGTGACTGTGCTGGGCATGCATAAAAGCTTCAACAACCTTTCCCTGGCACTCTGATAAGTTCTCTGAGGGATGATCAGCTCTGTTCATTTGGTGATGCTATCTGATATTTGATTGACTAGGTCATTTACACTCTTATCTGGTTTTGTTTGTTTGCATATTCTGCAAGCTTAGCCAGGATCAAACTCTATGTCAAGCCCCTTTAGTAATTTACAACGTTCAATTTACTTCCAGCTTACTATTTGTGTGGGAGTTTTGTGTATATGACATAATGTAGTTTTCACAGATGCTGAATGATCACAGGCTTCCTTCACATCTCTGCAGTCACATATCTTATTAGGATCCTCATTAGTCATAAACAGGAGGAGATATAGCGCCGCAAATTTTCTAAATACTTTTGCTTCTGTTTTCTTCTGGGTAGGTACTGGGATTTGCCATATTACATTTGAGGGTTGGCTCTTTTTCTAGGGGAAACTTTGTTAGCACCCTATACATTGAAATATTATTAGTAATATTAGGTTAGCTCTATGTGCTGGCATGGTGCCAAGTAATGGAATGATAAATAGCAGCAACTATAAATTCTTATGCCCCAAAAGCACTAAACGAGACCCACAAAATTACTCACATGGAATAAAAACTTAGAGGCAAACCAAGCCAAAGTAATAAGTTAAACGCTCTGTCTGTGTATCAGACAGCCCTCTGAGTTTACCAACAAAGCTTTCTGACAGTGGCAGGCACAGCCAGATGAAGGAAAGCACAGATCTTCAGAAGATGTGAATGAAGCACACTGACCACTAAGTGACAAGACAGTAAACTCTCCAAGTCATCATTGCTAGAGGGATGGCTGGTGCTGATAGGTGAACCACCTATGAAAGAGCTCATTATCAAACCACAGGAAGAGGCACTTTGTGATAGAAGAGAAGTTCTTACAGCAGTGTGAAGAAAGATGGCTACAGACATAGTCAAAAGGGCAGTGTCCACCCTAGGAACACCCTTCCCTCTTTTAGCCATATGTTGAAGGCTTAATACATGGCAAGCCGTAAGCTAAGCAATCATACATTATGTCATTCAACACATACAAAAGCCCTTTGGGGAAGATATTGATGTTGCCATTTTATAGATGAAGAAACAGAGAAGCTGAGAGGTGAGGTAACTCCACAAAGCCCCCATATTAGTAAGTGGTAATGCCAGCCTATAAATCCTAATTTCTCCTTGCAAAATCCACACTCTTCAGTACTATGCCATGCTTCTAGACAAGTAAAGCAAGGAGCTGGCATTCTACAGAGCATATTTGAGAAAACTCCCTAGAACCCAGTTTGTAGGTATTTTGGATGAGCTTTGAGCCTTTAAGATGCAATGAATAAGAACTTAGCAATTAGAGAATGGAAGTAAGATAGGGAAAGACAGTCCTGAGCAGCATAAGGCTGAATTCTCTTGACTACTATCAAGGGTCTCATGCCCAGAACTGCAAAATCCAGGTAAGCAAAGGGGCACATTTTCTTAATGCCATCTTAAGAAAGTTTATTTCTGCCTGCAGTGCTAAACATGATAGAAACAAACTTTCTCCCAGCACACAATATTCACATTGCATTAAACATGGACTGAATCTGGGGAAGCAGGGCTGAGCAGCCTCTGCTGTGCCTCATTCTGCCCCATACAGAGATCCTACTTTATGACATGGGCTTTAATTTCCCTTTACTCTTATGATGCTTGCTATTACTTTTTAATTTGAGACTTCTAATGATATCTTGACCACTTTTGCACTAGAAGGATTTTATTTTCCGTTTTAGCATCTTTCTCCTAAGAGGGGGTGATACCTCTGGGTAGAAATTTGATTCAAGTTACCAGGTATTTCCATAAGCACAGTTGATTATAAGAGCACATGTTTGATCCATTTTTATAAAAATTAGTGCTTCTTCAAAAATAGTTGTAAAATATTGTTTTTAAAAATACATAGTGTTTTTGAAGCCAAAGTCCCACCCAAACATAGAGGGAGAATTTAGTTCTCCTTTCACAAAGCATAAACTATTATTGACTACTGACTTTCACTTTATTCATGTCTCAGACTTTATACAGATCCTCTCTTACCTCCCCAGTGCCTGCCTTAGGCCATCGCCCATTGTGAGGGATATGTGGGGTTCTAGAGCTCCGGGTCCACTCTGCGGCAAAGATCTTTGCAAGCACTTTGTGAAAGCTAAGATCAACCTGATGACTTTTTCCAAAATATGTCAGTGAAAATTTCCCAACACTTTTGATTTTCTTCTCTTTGTGGCAGAAACCCCAAATGTGAACCCCTTACCTAAAACGTAATGGAAGGAATGCTTCCTGTCCTGTTATTGACATTTCTGTTCTCTGACTCAACTACAGAATTGTGGCTATCCATTCATTCAATAATACCCATTTATTCAGCTCCTGCCATGTGCAGACACTGTCCTTGGCTTTCAAAATACAACAGAGAACAAAACCAAGTCCCTGCCTTTGAAGAGCTTATATTCTAATAAAGGGATTTAGAAGCAAACATACCCTGTGTCAGATGATGATATGCACTATGAAGAAAAAATAACAGAGGATAAGAGAGCTAGGTGGGGTGCAGGGAGTGCTGTTTTAAAAGGCTGGTCAAGAAAGGCTTCACAGATAATGTGACCTTTGAGCAGAGGTCTGAAGGGAGGAGAGAGAAACTTCCACATAGAAGCTTTGGGGCAAAAGCATCCCTAGTGATTTAGGGGACAAGCAGGGAGACCAGTGAAGCCAGGGGGAATTGAACCAGGAATAATATGGCAGCAGGAGAGGTCTGAGAGGATATGGGGCTCTTGTCAGTCCTCTAGGATCTTATAAATATTTTAAGGAGGGCAGTAGGAATTTTGCTGACTTTTACATTTAATTTGAATTGTGAGTTTGATAATTAAATTTTGATGACCGAACTATGAGGAAGAAAAGGCCTTAGACTGGTTGGATAATGTCTCAGAGTAAAGTAGTGAAGAGCTAGATGGTATATGTAGAAATAAACAGGTAATAAAGAACTAGGTTAATAGCCATTAATTAAGTACTACTTGGTGTCAGGTTTTGTGCCGACTGCCAGAAATCCAGAACACACCATACTACCTTCGTATAGGGTTTAGAGCTTCCTAACTGGAAAGCATAAACTTCCTCATAATGAATTGCTCTTGGTGTGTAGGAGATGATGTTTATAATGGGCTATATGGTGTAATGAATGGTGTTTTTATTCTGAAACAATAAATTTGGTTTTAAACACTAGCTCTGAGATAAATACATAAACTACCCAGTAACTGACAGTCAGACATATAATAGATTCTCTACAGATTATAGTAATTTTTATTACTGTTTTTAAAAAGAATAAAACATGCTTCCAGTTCTAAATGGTTTTCAGCACCAGGTACATTAAACTTGAAATATGCACACAAAACCTTTCACTAACCACCTCTTGAAAATTTTCACGATTTGCAAATTAATTCAGAAGAAAACGTGTTTCGGGTGTGTCTATTGCTGCAAAAATTAACTACTCTAAAACTTAGTGGCTCAAAACAATAATTTTTTATCCTCTCCCAACTTCTGCATGTTGACTGGGCTCAACTGGGACAATTCTTACTTGGAATCTCTCATGCAGTTGCAGTCAGATGGCAGCTGAGACTGGAGTCATTTGAGGACTTGACTGAGCTGGATGTCCAAGATGTCATTCACAAGCCTGGCAGCTGCTGCTGCCTTTTGGGTTGGAGCTCAGCCAGAGCTGTCAACTGAAGCTCCTCTATGTGGCCTCTGCATGTGGGTTCTTAGAGAGAGTGCTCCAAGAGTGAGTGTTCTTAAAGGCCTAGGCAGAAATGAAAAGCCTTCTTATGAGTGAGCTTCAGCAATCCCAGTCACTTCTGTTACATTCTTCTGATCCGGAAGATCACTAAGGGCAGCTCACACTCAAAGGGAGGGGAACTGGACACCATGCCATGATGTGTGAAGCACAATGCACATACAGAGAGGAAAGGAAGTAACAGCAGCCATCTTGGAGGCTAGTGCCACAGCACAATGCTCAAGAATTACAGTCAGAACTGGTGTCCTTTATCATGGAACATTCTTAACACCTTTAAATGAAACTTTTTTTTTTAAATGACAGAGAACTTAGAATCTGTGTGTGATTTCTTTTGTTCAGAGTGCCCTATAGATGGTAAACATTTAATAATGTTACTAACTTATTAACCAAGTCACCACTCCTCATTCCCTGCTGTTGTGAATCTACGAGGGAATTTTGGATGGGTAGAGTCCTTGTGTTCTCACATTGAGTTGAGAACCTTGTCCAGCCACGTTGTACCTCTCAATATGGAGACAGCAGAAAAGAATAAAAATAATATTAGTCATTTGTTAATCGCCTTACTCTTCAGAAAGCAAATTTATATTCACCAATTCATTTGATTTTCACAGCTACTCACATGAAGTAAACAGGAAAAGCAATATTACCAATATGTTTGGCATAGAGATGAAATTCCAGACAACTTAATATCTTGCCTAACACATAGCCAGTAGACAGAAGGGCTAAAACTGGAAACTTGAAAACTTCAGAAACCAAATCCATCTTTCTTGCTACTAAATCACAGTATCTTTCCAGCAGATCTCTTGGGAGAGTGCTTGATTATTTTCCATGGCATCAATGTACCAGGTAACATTTGTTGAACATTTGTGTGCCAGGCACAGACTAAGCACTTTGTGTATCTGACTCATCTCCCCCCATAACTATTCCATGAGAGTGGGTGTTGCTTTATTTCTGTCTTGCAATCTGAGTAAAATTCACACCACTAGAAAATATCAGAGCCTTCATTTTAATGCAGGCAGTCTGGGTTAGTGCCTGCTTTGTCTAAGTATTGCTGCAATAACTCAAAACATGTCTAATATGTTCTATACTCTATGAAGCTGATGTCCAAGAATATTTGAACCCTTCTTAAATCTTTATTTTCTATTTGTACCATCTCTTCTAATAAGGCTTACTGAAAGTTTGATCCTGCTTATGAAAACTAGAAATTGGTTTTATTCCCATGTGGGTGGAACATTTGTTTTGTTTCATGGCCATATGTGCTCTTGACTCTGAATAGCTATGTAATAATGTGGGTCTGTGTTCACAAGGAAAAGTTTAAAAGGAGAACAGAGAGGTCAAAAATACGGCTCTACCTCTGCCAGTCACTTAGCACCTCTGAGGCTCATTATATTCATAGAAAACTTTGAAGTTGGACAAGATACCCTCAGGGGTCTCTTCCAACTTTAGGGTCTGTGATTATGCCCCAGAGTGCCACAAAGCACATGTTTTCCTGAT
The DNA here is from genome assembly GCF_002776525.5 of Piliocolobus tephrosceles. Lineage (NCBI taxonomy): Eukaryota > Metazoa > Chordata > Mammalia > Primates > Cercopithecidae > Piliocolobus > Piliocolobus tephrosceles. The sequence continues at coordinate 55,622,578 of NC_045443.1, forward strand.
GGCAGATCATGAAGACACCTATAATTATGAAGTATATTAACATTTTTACTAGCATTGTTTTATATCAGTCCTCCAACACAGATTACAAATACATTTGTGGTCAAAGAAAACTGAGAAAAATAGCTGTCTTGGATGATATTCTGGGGAATTTTTCTCTTCCATGGTTTAGACTTAGAGGATGTGTGTTATAAAGAGAACATGGAGCTGATAGTCAAAAGCTCTCTGTCAGGGCTCTGTCACTAAAGCTTGTAACCTTGGGAGGGTCACTCTCAAGTTTGTTTCTTCATCTGTAAAATAAGAAGCCTGGGATGAGGTGATCTTACAGTCCCATTCAGTTTTAAATTCCACATTTAAACTTGTGTTGATAGTCAGAATTTGAAGATAAGAATATAAATGAGAAAGCACACTATTTCCTTTGTAATTTATATGCTATTTTGTGCTGCAGAGTTGTGAATACATTTGACATAAGGTGAAATGAATGGATATTAGTGTTACTACATAAAAGTCTTTCGTATTTCCTAGGAATTGGGAAGGTGGGGAAAAGGACAAATCAAAACATCTTCTAACCTGTCACTTTAAAAACCTCTGACCTTTTGTTTTTACAAAAAGACATAAAAAGAGACAGCACTATGCACTCTAAAAATGAGCTGGCTATACCGATTCTTGGTTTAGAACATATTTTGGTTTTATTCTACTCTTTTGGTAGACAAGATACAGTCCAACAACGTTGTAATTCTGAGTAACTTATTAAAATATGGCTTCTTGGATGAAGTTTTACAATCTGTCCCTGCAGTGATAAAGAGTCATTTCCTGAATGAGTTCATTTTCGTTGTCATTATTCATGACGAGTGCACCAACGGTGTGCAGTGAAATGAGCAGGGCCAACAGATGCCTCCTATGGAGTCAATACCAGCTTTCCCTTGAGGTCCCCTTGTATCTTGCTGACATATCTCAATCTTTCTTTAATTCTCCCTTAGGGTCAAAAAATCAATTTGTTGCTGAGATCCTTGGCAATCTTCTTCTTCTTCTTAACTTTTGGAATTACAACAACATCATTTTCCTGACCAGCAACCCTCATGTTCTATAACATCCTTTGATTTTTGCTTCTTACTCACAGTTCTTAACCCTAACCTCCTTGGGTCTCACCTGGATATCATACAATCATAAGTGGTATCTCATATCTCCCTGTTATAAGTACGTAATAAAAGTTATACAACAAAATGAGAATTATTAAAACAACTCTATAATATATATGGTTCTTGATTTTATATCTATGTGTTAGTTACTCTCATGCTTAAGACAGTCATAAAAATCCTGATTTTGAAAAGCAAGTGAGTTAACTAACTCACTATCTGAAATTCTAAAAATCAGCGGTAAGCACTTTATATACAGTTTAATCATTACCCTCTCAAAAGTCTAAAATAAAAATTGGTGGTTCAATTTTCCAACTACATGCAAAGGGATGAAAAAAAGTGTTAACTTGGCCTCATGAAAGATAATTCCTGAATAGAGGACATCCAAATTCTGTACTAGATATATGATTTAAATCTTATATTTCATTTTTAGTTTATCATTTACCTACCCTGTAACTTGTCTCTCCAAATAAAATATATGCTCCTTGAAAGTAAACACACGTCATAATTTTAAGAATTCTATCAAATTTAAAGCATCTGTAACGACTTTTTCCTACTAGGAACTTAGCAAATATCTATGAATTAGAGGACAAGAACTCTGCTTTAAATAAGCTATTTTGAAGTAAGAATTTCCTTCATGGTTGGTTTATTTTTATTTTTATTTTGAGATGGAGTTTCACTCTCGTTGCCCAGGCTGGAGTGCAACGGTACGATCTTGGCTCACTGCAACCTCCGCCTCCCAGGTTCAAGAGATTCTCCTGCTTCAGCCTCCCGAGTAGCTGGGATTACAGGTGCCCGCCCCCATACCTGGCTAATTTTTGTATTTTTAGTAGAGACAGGATTTCACCATGTTGGCCTGGCTAGTCTTGAACTCCTGACCTCAGGTGATCCACCTGCCTGGGCCTCCCAAAGTGCTAGGCTTACAGGCATGAGTCACTGTGCCTGGCCTGTGGCTGGTTTTAATATGAATAAAAGTTTGGCACTGTTCCTTCTCTATGCTGTATTATAGTTTATCAACTTGTACACATATAAGTCAAGATATCACTTGTCAAAGCACTTACATTAACAATTCTTTGAAGGAAATCTTGCTTAGGGGAAAAGTATAGTTTTGAGATCCTCATTCAAGAATATGTCAGTAAAAAGGAATATTATATATTTTTCTTTGTGTTTTTAAAATATTGTAAAATATTTCCTTATATTCCCCACTCAGGACTTTAGAATTCATCTTCCTCCACAATTATAATCTTCTGTATACTCTAAGAACTGGGTAGGGAGGAGGGAGTGGAGTCAACTGTGTAGTTATGGGCCAAAGCAAGGAGTGAAGACAGATACAGAAAGCAAGATCCAAGAAGTAAATCCTGGAATGAGAGAGTTTCTGATGAAAGAGGAATCCGATCACAGAAACTGGAAAGCCAGAGGGCGTCACACCAAGAGTGGACGATTATGGTGGCAGCAAATAAAAATTACCGGGTCAAAACAAAAGAATGTTGAAAGTCATGAAGGGTAAAAATTGGGGGTCACTCCTGGGCCCTCACAAAATTCTGATGGATGACTCACTGCAGCCTCAGTTATTATTTATTTCCTTCATAGGTAGTTTCTAGCCGTGAACTGTTTTATAGATATCAAAATATTTTTTGCAATATCAGAAAATAGCCATGGACAGTTACTGTGTTTTCCTCTGTTGTCTATTTTGCCACTTGCATAGGTACATTTCTTATGGTGAGATCAGATCTTTTGCATGAATAATAGTGATAAATTACGTAGCTGTTTAAGTACTGAGTATATGTTAAGCAAATAGACATGATGATACCGTAAAATTGGCAACCGTCTCACAAAAATACCAGCTCCCTGTCATTGTGTTTATTCAGCAAGGAGTCTGCTGTGTCTTTGTGTAAGCAGCTTCTGGTTTTGAGATTTAAAAATAAAATAGAGTTTCCTTTCAAGTACTCTTGCCCTTTCAAGGATGGCGTTAGCTCAAAAATCAGTCCTCAAAAGTCTAAGGTGCACATGAAGGTTTTTTCATTTCTCCATGAACACATTTATTTAAATGCCCTACCTAACTTCCATGATAACACAAGAACTTTTACCAAGTTTTGACACCTAATTTATCAGAAAAATGTTTCATCATTAGGAAAATGGGTCTCTAAAGCTATCTTTACACATTAGCAATTAGGGAAACTTAAGATTTATGAATCAAAGCTAAAAAAGTTGTGAGATATGAATCAATGATTTGACCTCTACTGGCCCAGAAATCCAGAGTAAGGTTTGGTGGCTAAATTAGGAAATGCTCACTTTTTACTCATTGATTTAAAAAGAAATCACCACGAATACAACTTCTTTTAATTTAAGCTCCTGAGTTATGTAACTCGACTGGTTGACCAGCATGTTTGTATATTGTTGTTTTAAAAGGAAAAAAAGCTTTTCTGAAACCATTTCTGAGTAGCATCCCATGTAGTAAAATGAATTCAACTCAAGCAGTTAATATTTTCCATATATTTCTTAGTCTTTTGTATTAAACTTACAAATTTAAAAGTAACTTGTTCAGGGTGTGTGTCTTAGGAGGTGTCTACCATGTATAAGCAAACATATATACAATTTTATATATATTTATGATGAATAATTTTGTTGGCAATAATTTTACTTTTGTAGAAACATCAGTTCAAACATTATTTGCTATTTTAGATTTCAGAACTTTGCATCATCAATCTGAAACAAAAAAACCTAAGGGAAAGTATAGTATCATCTTCGTCTTTCAAAAGTACTGCATTGTATATGGATAGACCTAATTTAATGAAAATTTAGTTAACAGAATTCTAGCTTAAGCAATTTATTTATTTGTATTTATATTTATTTATATTTTTTTGAGGCAGAGTCTTGCTCTGTCACCCAAGCTGGAATGCAGTGACGTCATCTTGGCTCACTGCAACCTCTGCCTCCCGAGTTCAAGCGATTCTCCTGCCTCAGCCTCCTGAGTAGCTGGGATTATAGGCGCCTACCATCATACCTGGCTAATTTCTGCATTTTTAGTAGACACGGAGTTTTACCATGTTGGCCGGGCTGGTCTTGACCTCCTGACCTCAGCTTATCTGCCAGTCTCAGCCTCCCAAAGTGCTGGGATTACAGGCTTGAGCCATTGCGCCTGGCCTAGCTTAAGCAATTTAAAAAGCAGTTGTATATCCTTGAACAGCCTCCATGATGGTAAAGATGAAGTGGTTAAGAAGGTAGATTGAATCTCTGAGATTTGAGTGGGACGCAAGGAAGACTTGGTCACTTTACAATGGAAGTGTCCTGGCATTTCTCTGCCAATGGGTGATTCCATTTCATCTCAGACCTTAAATAAGAAGTTACTTTTCTCACCAAATAATGCAGAATAAAACTTCCCAAGGAATAGGGCCCAGGGACAGGCAACAAATGAAACACAAGAGGGCAGAACCCTCTTATGCTCCGGAGTATAAGAAAGCAGAATGCATCATCATGCAAATGTCCAGCAAGCCAGTCTCTGGGAAATAAAACTCCAATGGAAATAATATTGCATCCACTATAGGAGGGAAATGAAATCCCCTTAGCAATACCATGAGAAGAGTCAGTGCTAGGCACAGGCAAGAGACCGTGTAAAGAACCCAATTGTGGAGAATTCAAACTGATCACTGATTAACTGGAATATGGATTTAACTGCATCCCAGAGACTGTGACATTTTCTTCTGTGTATCTTCCATGGTACTTACAGGTATCTATAGGAGATGTTCAATGTGGGCATAATTTTTTGCAATTGGATTGCTGTTGTTGTCAATTATCTTTTTCCAAGTGAATGCAATTATTTCAGTTATTATGTTTCAACATATTTTAGGATTTTCTTGCCAATTTGGTAGGCAACAACAGCAATCCAACTGAAAAAATTACACTCATATTGAATATCTCCTATAGAAAAAACAACAAACAGATTTCAGGTGCAGGCTGTCATTTGTGTGGGTGTCAATTCCTGGGCTAACATAATCAACTCTAACTTCAGTAGAATGGACCTGTTAACATTTCCACTTTCAACTTCATTATTGGCTCATTAACTTATCTTCTTATTAATGCTAACACAGTCTATACTATTCATTAATTAAGGAAAAATGATAGTGTTTAATTATGTCCATTTGTTTCCCTCCAGGAATCATTATAACAATTGTACTATACTTTGATCTGCTACTAATACTTAATAAGGAAAAGAAAGTGTCCTTCACTGTATTAAACGGAGCCAGTCTCTTGTTTGGCATACCTTTTTCAGTTCACAGACTATGCACCACCATAAAAACATGTAAAAAGTTGGGTGTGTGTGTGTGTGTGTATACAACACAAATACACTCTTTTCCATACAACAGAAAATGTAATTCTACATTTCCAAATGCAAATCACACACACAAAAGAAACATTTTTATTGGGAACGATGAAGCAGACATATCAGAGGTAATATTTGACATGATGTTCAATCGATCAATGACTTAGACGCTTGCTGGATCCCTAAGAGTTTTATGAAATATGATAGTTCATAAATAATGCATGAATAGAAAAATTTGGATACTTGAATGCAAATAATCTCACAACCCAGAAAGTCTACTTTGAAAATTCAGTCTCCACACCTGGAGAATTCAACCGGCTGCTTGCAGCTCACAGAGAAAGAATCGGAGCATTTTGTTCATCATCATTTCTGCTTTGTGTTTCCGAAAGAGGCTATTAATAGAGGTAAACCTAGATTGTGGTACTAAACTCTCTTCTAAGGAAAGTTTCTCTTCTCTTGGATGAATGCCAGTGCGTTTGCATTAAGGAATGATTAATTATATGTTTATTTTTTAAAGACTGTAGTCTAATGCTGCTGCTACCTGCTTTGGCTTTGAACTTTTCACGAAAGAACTGACACAAAAAGTTATTAGAAGTTTTTCTTCATAAGTTCAAAATTTGTCATACAAAAGAAGAAATAGGCAAGTGCCTAAATTCAATATTAATCAAAGATGCTAACCCTTTAGAAGCTGATTTTTATGTGGCTTTCATGAAGGCATTCAAGAATGTTAAAGAAAAGTGCAACGAGAGAGATGGTCTGGTTTCAAATTTCGAAGATTCGAATGTATTTATTTTTAGAACAATGAGACCATCTGTAACCTTTGAAACGGTTATAAATCAAACAGAGGAGGTTCTGGAATTTCTATAAAGGAGGGCCTCGGGCAGCAAGCTGTTGGAATGGAGTGCTAGAAGATCTTTTGGTGAGACATGTCATGGCAAGCACATTCTTTTTCCTTGTATTGCATACCTATTTAGTATAGGTTGGAATAGACAGAGATTGATAGAGATCATGAGAAACTCAAAGCTCCCTCTCCTTGGCATCTCCAGGAAGCGTCCTGGTTCACTGTCTACAAGCTGAGGTGCAGACCATCAGTGCATGTCATTTTCTATCTGAGCCTCACATACCTTGTTCTCACATTACTGCATCAGCCCCATCAACCACATCAGAGACAGGATGTGTAGGAGTCAAAGCATAGTCTCTAGTCTTAGACAATCTAGTTTGAATCATGACCCTCGTACTTACTGGCTGTATGATTTTGGACAAGTTAAGCAACTATTTTCTCATTCAATTTTCTCATGTATGAAATGGGAAAATTTATAGCATTTTTCTCCTCACTGAATTATTATGAGGATAAAATGAATGCCCAATAAACAATAAGCACCATATAAATGTTAGCTATTATTTTTGTTCGTGATGGAGGAAGTCCAGGGCTGAGACTCATATTCCCAACATAAAAAAACCCAGGGGGTTCAGGATGGTGCAATATGAGAAGCATTTTGTCTTGATATCATAGTTCTTCATGTTTATCATTCCAAAGAGAGGAAATAAACCAAGAAACTCTTCATAAAACAGAGCCTCAATTCCAATGCCCACTGTATGTGATGAGAAGACAAAATACATCTTTTCTAATCCTATAAACCTAATACACAACGGAAAGTATTTACATAGGGATGGGTATACAAAAGCAATGGAGCAATTTATTTTTGTGGCCTGTATACCCACAAACACGCTGTTCTCCCCAAACCCTTAAACAAATGGGCCAGGATGTGAGAAAGGCATTGCCCTGCACTTCTCTCTTCTCCCTTCGTAACCTCCACTGTCCCCCACTTTGATGCTCATGCCATCAGATTATATTAGCCACTATTCCTTTGGCTGTTGCCATCTACTGACCCTGGTGTCAGTTTTCCTTATACCCAGACAATGTTTGTTCTGGCACTGGCACATTGTCACTTTCTTTGATGTTACTGTTGTCTCACTTCTTGGTTGCAGGGACAGCTACATAATTTGTAGGGCTCACTGCAAAATGTTAAAAATTATTAAGAATTTCAGGACAGCAGCAACAAAGTGTTAAACCAAGCAGAGGGCCTTCTGAGCATGGGTCCCAAATGACTACATAGGCTGCATGCCCATGAAGCTGGCCCTGCTTGGTTGAAAACCATTATTCGTATTCTTTCTGATTCTCATGGATGAAGGAGCTTCTGACCCCTCTCTGTGAGCAGGGAGTATTGGAGTAAATGCTTCCTGCCTCTTTCTCCACCCATGGCACATTCTTGTTCCTGGGAAGGGAGGAGCAGTGATACTGATTATTAAGAGTCTAATCCACTGAACCACATTTCATCAGTGGGTATGGTTAATGAGCTAAAGGCAACTGCTCTTGCCTCTTCCTTGTTATTTCTTATGGCTGGGTTCAGGAAATCACCTCTCACTTGGTTTTCATACAATGAACTAGATATATGCTCCTTGTCCCACCATTTCGGGCCAATAGTTTGGGCCCAACATCCTCCATTCATTGGGGAAGATTTGTGATACCTGACCTTTGTCCTCAGGTTCAAGCCCTGATTGCCAGCACAGTTTACCCAACAATCCTGTGTATTGACAGCTATTGGGTACTACTCGCCTAGTCTATAAATAAGTGGACATGTTGATCTCCATGTGGCTCCTATTTCTTTGCAACTATTTCTGTTACTTATTAGAACACACAAGCCTGCAATATCATGCTTCCAATTTGGGTTTCTTGATGATGAAGTATTGTCCTGAAACATGGCCAGATGGTTCCCCAATTTCTGTTTCCCTTCTGGCTAAAATAATTTTCCTTTAAGACTTGAATTTTAAGCAGCAGCAGCAGCAACAACAACAACAACAAAAACAACAACAACACAACACCACCACCACCACCACCAAAAAATCATGTCTGCTCACATTTATAGTTTTAGACCTTCATCCTATCTATGACTGTCAGGGAAAACAGTTTTGGCAGAGGTGACCATGAATTGACCCCCTTTGTTTCTGACAACCTCAGGGAAGGAAACACATAACTGATTATAAGAGGTGGTTGCTGCAGGGCCAGCCCAGCTGACAGTCTCAGTCAAGCAATGACTTTGGTCTCAGGGTCTTTTATGACAAATAATATTCTCTGAGTAAGCAGGAAGGACGACAGCAGCAGTTTGTATTTTTAGAAATGAAGAAATTTTCTGTGTTATCATTCCCTAATGCCCAGCATATTTCCTCTGTCTAGATTGAGGGACTTTACGGAATCCATCCTGTGTTTAGTCTGAGGATACTGTGTAGGTGGTGGTTCATTATATCACATAGAGTCTTCTGTGTGGGTGTAGTTGAGCGATTTCTTTCTGGTATTAAAACAGTAGGAACTATGCTCCTTACACGTGCCATGTTTGTCTTTATATTCTGGACGCTGAGAATCTCTTTACATTGGCCACAAGAAAACAAATGTAAGAGTCCCACACTGTGTAAGTGAATTTAATTCTGACTTTATTCTTCTTTTTCTCCTTATTTTTCCCCTTTTCTAACCTTGTGCTTCTTACTTTAGATTTTATACCATGTGGTATCATTTCAAAAACAAGTCACTTTAAATTCTTACTGGCATAGAGAAAGATATATATAAATAAAGAGAAAAGGAATTATGAAACACAGCACATGATCATTTGATCTTTATACATAGTATAGCCAAGAAATTTAAATCAGGCTTAAAATCATGTAGATATGGTACGAGGCACTGGAAATTCAAACTTTTAATCCCAGGATCATGGATCATTTGTCATTTCTGTGTGGCCTTGTAAATGTCTCATAGATACAGATTTCTGCTCTGAAAATAATTTAGGAACTTGACCCTATGTTCAGAGGCAATTTGTGAGGACTAATTTGTTCATGTGAGGTACAAATTTTAAAACTTGGAATCATGGAAAGGAAGTACTGTTAACTACATCTTTGGGAGATGGTAGGCTGGTGCTCCATGCGGAATCACAAGGTGAATATTAAATCTGCCCCAGTATGGGTCCCCCAACTGTGATACATGTCATTTACCTCCAGCTAAAGCCATGTTGGAATTACTAGTCGCCCCAGTGCTGGGGCTTTTCTGACCTACATATTTACAATGAGTTTCACTAAAGTATTTTGTTTTAATTTTTAGCTCTACTCCAAAGGTATTATTTCACAACATAACAATGTACCCCCTGATTCTAATCACTCTACTTAAATAGACAGAGGATGTTCACCGGCATTTTGTCTGAAACCACTACTTTTCCATTAGCTGTCCACAAGAGATCATCTCTGTTCCGAGTAAAATGAAGCCATTATCATTGATGCTCCAGCTTTTCTTTCATCTTATTGCCTCCAGGGCATTAAGATAATGATTCTGCTTCCTTCTTTCCAGAAAAGTAGTGATGCCCACTCTGTTTCACTTGCCATTTAAATGTTTGGCTGCATAAACTTTAACCTGTTTAACTTTTTATAGCTTAGCTCAACAAAGTTAATATAGTTCTGTTTAAAATATAACATGCAGGCCGGGTGCGATGGCTCAAGCCTGTAATCCCAGCACTTTGGGAGGCCGAGACGGGCGGATCACGAGGTCGGGAAATCGAGACCATCCTGGCTAACACGGTGAAACCCCATCTCTACTAAAAATACAAAAAAAAAAAAAAAAAAAAAAAAAAAAAAAACTAGCCGAGTGAGGTGGCGGCACCTGTAGTCCCAGCTACTCGGGAGGCTGAGGCAGGAGAATGGCCTGAACCTGGGAGGCGGAGCTTGCAGTGAGCTGAGATCTGGCCACTGCACTCCAGCCTGGGCGACAGAGCGAGACTGCGTCTCGAAAAAAAAAAAAAAAAAAGAAAAAAAAATATATATATATATTAAGGACTATGCTATAGACTGAACGTTTGGGTACCCCTGCAAAATTGGAATGCTTGAGCATTGAAATGTGCAAGCCTGAATCCTCAACAGGATGGAATTTGAAGGCGGGGCCTTTTGGAGGTAATTAGAGTTAGATTAGTTCATGAGGTGGAGTCCTCATGAAGTGATTAATATCCTTATGCAAAGAAGAAACACAAGATCTCAGTTTCTTGTTCTCTGTCTCCCACTCCTCCCTCCACCACAGGCATGCAGCAAGAGGCCATCTGCAATCATGAGAAGTTAATGTTTCTTTAAGCCACGTAGTATATGGTATTTTGTTATAGCAGCCTGTGCAGAGCAACATAGACCAGATTTGCTTATTTATCAGAGTCACCAAAGACTTATGTGAGGATCAGGGAATCCTGGAAGGGTCAAATATGGTAACTCTGTTTGCCCGTGTACGCAGAACTCCACCAACTGAAGACAGTCTCATCTGGATCATTTGGTTTGCTGTGACAGCATCATGTAAACAGTGGTCTTTAACATCCAGGCTCTGTGATATTTAGGAAACCAGAATGACCAAATATGTATACCCTCTTTATTTTTCAAAAAACTCTTTAGCATTCTAGTAGCACATATAATATCTTGGTCTTCAGTTTTACAAGGATTGAAATAAATTTCCATAAATTAGTATTCTATTAATTATTTATTAAATCAAAACAATGAGTACAATTTTTTTCCAGTGATGTTCTCACCAAGTTTCTTATAGTATACTCTGGTGTGCTGCTTCATTTGGATTAAATATGTTTTGATTATTTTATTCACCCTCTGTATATGATCTCAATTAATATGTGTCTCAATGAGTTTACAGTAAATATGCAGATTGGGAAGAGTAAAGCAAATATTAGGAGGCAACTTAACTGACTTATTAACTTCATAGCTCTGTTGACTTTGGACAAGCTTCTTTCTTTATAGGTTGATTTTTTTTAATCCCACAAAACATTGATAATCATCCTTATACTCCAAATCCATGGTAAGTTTAAAGGGAGATGATCTATGTAAAACACATAACATAGCATTTGGGATATCATATGGACTCAATATTAGGTAATAATTATTAATCACCTTAGTGTAATAAAGAAAAACAATGTTCTATAAATGAAAATAAACTTATAACTCCATTACAAGTTCTGCATACCACTTAAATGATATATTTGTATCATTGCCCCAAAATTTTATTGCTTTACCTTTTACACTTAGATCTACAACTCATATGGAATGGTATGGTGTGCAGTAAGAGGTCAAGAGTCAAGTTTTCCTTGTACGGATTCAAGGTTTTCTCATACAATTGATGTACTGACATTTATTTAAATACCTATCCTTTCTCCACTGATATGCATTACTACATATTTTTTACAAATATTCACGTGTATGTTGGTCTGTTTCTTGGCTCTTTATTCTGTTCTGTGTATCTTTCTACAGACAGTGTCACACGGTCTTCTTGTAGCTATATTATAATTCTTTTTTTTTTTTTTTTTGAGATGGAGTTTTGCTCTTGCTGCCCAGGCTGGAGTGCAACGGTGTGGTCTTGGCTCATTGCAACCTCTGCCTCCTGGTTTCAAGTGATTCTCCTGCCTCAGCCTCCCAAGTAGCTGAGATTACAGGGGCACACCACCACTCCTGGCTAATTTTTGTATTTTTAGTAGAGACGGGGTTTCACCATGTTGGTCAGGCTGGTCTCGATCTCCTGACCTCAGGTGATTCACCCACCTTGGCCTCCCAAAGTGTCAGGATTTGCCCGACCCCTATTATAATTCTTGATATGTGGGAGTGTAAGCTTCCAACTTCATTTTTCTTCTTCAAGAAAAAATATAACTTCGGTATTTCTGGCCTATGGTATTTTCATATAAAGTTTAAAACCAACTTGTAGATTTCCACAAAAATATCTGCTAGAATTTTAATTTGGATTGCATTGAATCTATACATAAATTTGAGGAGAATTATGATGACAATATTGAGTATTCTCACTCATATAATATATTCCTGTATTTATTTAGGCCTCCTATAGTTTTCCTAATAGTCTTACATAGTTATTTATGTAAAGGTTTTGCACATTTATTGTTACATTTATTTATAGGTATTTGATACTATTGTAAGTTATATTATTTAAAAAATTTTTAATATTTGTCACATGTATGTAGAAATACAATTGACTTTTATATATTGATTATATTGATTTAGTTTCTAGTGATCTTATTACATTCTTTATTAAATTAATATTGTATTTTTTTTCTGAGATAGAGTCTCACTGTCACCCAGGCTGGAGGGCAGTGGTGTGATCTTGGCTCACAACAACCTCTGCTACCAAGGTTCAAATGATACTCCTGCCTCAGCCTCCTGAGTAGCTGGGACTACAGGTGCATCCCACCATACCCAGCTAATTTTCGTATTTTTAGTAGAGATGGGGTTTCACCATGCTGGTCAGGCTAGTCTTGAACTCCTGACCTCAGGTGATCCACCTACCTCAGCCTTCCAAATTGCTGGGATTACAGGTGTGAACTATAGTGTATTTTAATATTCTTTTGAATTTTCTATACATATCATGTTTTCTATAAATGATGACAGTTATATTTTTTCCTTTTTAGTTCTTAATTCTTTTCCCTTGTCTTCATTTACTTGCTACAACCTCTATTGCAGCTAAATAGAAGTGGTCATAACAGTCAACTTTGTCTCATTCTTGTATAAACTTTCTATATGTCACCATTAAATATGACATTTGCTATAAGATTTTTATAGCTACTCTTAAAGATATTCTATCCCTAATTTGCTGTTTTCTTTTAACACTAATAGAGATTAAATTTTGTCAAATGCTTTCTCTATATCTGTGAAGATAATAATCACATGATTTTTTCTCCTATATTCTGTTAATGTGTTGAATTACACTGATTGATTGCCTAATATAAAACTCAGCATTTCACTCTTAGAATAGGTCCAACTGGGTAATGATGTATTATCATTTTTATTTATTGCTAGACTCACTTTGCTAACATTTTGTTTTAGGATTTTTACATTTTGGCTCACAAGAAAATATAACTTCTGCCTTGCTTTCTTGTATATTCTTGTTGGGTTTTGGTGTCAGAGTCCTTCTAAATTCAAAATATGAGTTGGGAAGTATTTTCATTTCTTATAATCTGAAAAATTCATGAAGACTTGTGTTATTTTGTCTTAAGTGCTTGGAAAAATTAGTTGATTCTGGGACTTTGTGAATGTATTCATTTTTTAGAATTAGGATTTAGAATTTGGATATAGCATTTTCTCATTTGATTTTACTTTTGACACAGATTTGTTATTAATTAAACAAAGCAGAGGATTTATAAACATAGATATACAATGTTTAAGGTGAAAATGAGTGGGGATATTTCTAGAACTTGCTTAGGAATACATATTTATCTGTATGAATTCTTATTCATAAATTTATTAATTTATTCAATCAAAATTAGAGGACTTGCTATGGATCCAGGATCTGAAGACTCATTGGTGATTTTTGATCCAGGATGTGAAATGTACCGAGGTATTGGTGGTAACAGTGGTTAGCATAGCTGTCTTCCAAGGATGTAAAGTGTTAAAACGATAGTTGATGCAGGTTACCTTAGTGGTAATGTGCCCAAAGAATTGGGAGGGAGGCAGGAGGACCAGTGGGAGGTTATTGCCATAACTCAGCCATAAAGTACAGGGTACTTGACTTCAGATAAAAATTGTAGAGATAATTAGGCAGAGAGAAAGTTGGTAAAGGAAGAAGCAATAAGATTTGTTGACTGATTGAAAGTCAAGGATGAGGAAGGAAAAAATTCCAACCTGACAGGAAGTTTTAAGTCTGGATGATAAGAAACCAAGAAGGTAAAAGGGAGTATCCAAGAGATGATAGAACTCTCTTTAATGGGGACATATATTTCTCAATTCTCATAAAGTAGAAGGTGCTTATCAGACCCCAATCTCTGCATTTCCTTGCTGTGTATTTGTTTCAGGGCCTTGGTATCAGACCTGCAATTTCAGTCTCAGAACCTGGGTCATTGTAACAACATCCAGCAGAGAAACTGTGCGTTTTAATAAAAAACAGGTGGGCAAGACTGTGTTAGAAGGCAATTACCCTTTTCACTGTCATCTACTCTACTCTGCAGGTATTTAATTCTGAGCTTTACAAGCAGAAATCATTAATAACTTATCTCCCTCACATGTCTGTGCAAAGGAAGAAAAACTGATAGAAATTTAAAATTGTGTGGGCTAATTATAGTAACTATCTTTGGAATAGATAATTAAAATTCACATAACAGAACGAACATATTAAAATGTAATTGCGAATGGGGATAAATTGTTGAAAAGAAATCTATTCATCTGGAACATAGTATTATCATGAGATAAAATAATAAAGAGTAACTGATTTAGGCTATATTCAATATCTAAATTTGTTCACTTGAGGCATAAATATTGACCAATGATAAATTCATGTCAATGTTTAGTGTGCTGTATATTTTGATATTAGTTGTTGAAAAAGTAATTTACTGCATTGGATATCACATCTTTTTGAAGGTGTCATACCGATATGTAAAGAGAAAAGTTGCAAAAATTTGGTCTACGATGAATTCACCACGTATACAGTAATGAACATTTTCCAACCTACAAGACACTGGGTGTCCACCCCACTTCATAGGAAGTTTGCATAAACTAGTTCAAGTGAAAATAATAAGAGCTTCTGTTTATTTGGTGTTTACTACCATACCTAGTACTCTCCATGGTCACTTCATTTAATCCTCATAGATATCTGATTTGTCATTTAAGGGAGCAGAAACTTGACAAGCCTTCACAACTTTCCCATGGTCTCATATTGGAATGTAGGAGAGAAAAGATATTAACTGAAGTCTTCTAGACTTCAGAGCCTACATTCTCACTACTGTCACTTGCATGCCATAGCCATCTGTCTATTTGGTCAGTTTTTAAAATTAAGGTTTATTTTTCCTGTCTTCATAATAAGGCTATAGGCTTTCTGAAGGTGGGAATATGTCTTCTTCATCTATGTTGAGGTGTTGATGCTGGGTATTAGAAAGTTATGGCCCAATCTGTGTATCCTCTGTGAATTCCAAAATGTCTAACATTCTTAGAGGAATGAGGGAGTAGGACATTACTCACTGGAGGATGTCTGTGACCACGAGTGGCCAAGACTCTTGGGAAGGTTCTCATTCTATGGGAAATGAGAAGCTTTTGCAAGCTTGGCCCAAAGGCAGTGGTAGTGGAGAGACTATGTTGAGTATGTCAAGTGCTGTGTTGTTCCTAACTGAGCACTGCTCAGGGCCACCTACTCTTTCCAGAAAGCTTTGGATGAAGAAAGTTGTAAGAAATCTGAGTGTTTATTTTTTGAATTCCTGAGAAAACCATGAAAGTATAGTGTAAAAATGATAATAATAATGGTAGTAATTATTAGCAGTAATTCGTTTTCCTACCTTGTAAAATGGGCATAACAATATCCCATAGTTTTGATTATAATTAAGTATAAGTAAATGTCTATCACATAACTTGGTATTTAATAAGTATTTAAATGTCAGCTATGATTATTTACTAAGTATTTTCAACTTGACAAATATTTTACATATGTGCTATGAACTGAATGTCTGTGTCCTCCCCCAGTTCATATGTTAAAGTTAATGTGATCATATCAGAAGATGGGACCTTTGGGAGACAATTAGTTCATGAGGGTGGAGCCTTTATGAAGAGCATTTGTGCCTTTATGAGAAGAGACACAAGAGCTTGTTCTCTCTCTGCTCTGTGCCCTGTGAGAATATGACAAGAAGACAGCTATTTGCAAAGCAGAAGACAGGCTTTCAGCAGATATTGGATTTGCATACACCTTTATCTTGGATTATGCTCCCTCCAGAACTGTGAGAAATAAAAATTTAAGTCACAACAAGTGACTTATGATATTTTGAAATATCCATCTATGATATTTTGTTATAGCAGCCTGAATCGACTGAGGTAATATATCATCTCACTTAATCCTCAAAACCACCCTGCAGAATACGTGTCTTTGTTTTTGTTTTCCTGCTCATGCAGGAAACTGAGGCAGAGAGTGGTTAAGTTAATTTGTTAGAGTACCACAGCCACCAATTGGCAGATGATTCCATGACTCTTGGCTGTTTTCCCTCTGCTTTTCTTAGTGCTGCTTTATGACTCTGGAGTGCAGCACGTGTGAGAAGTATTTTCTCCTCTCTGGAGAGTGGGAATGAGAGAGAAACCACTTCCTGTGGATGGCAGTGGATATTGCAGCTTCACCCTGGTGCTTTTTCAATTTTGGGCCTGTGTTGGGAATAGCAAAGCTGCCGTCATGTGGTTACTATTGGTCATGGGGAGAAAGAGCTGCCAGTGGTAAATGGAAGGTGACATTGGCAGCACATGTGAGACAGCCCCTGGAGCTCTCCGGAATTACAAGGGATTTGAAAGGGCCAGGACCTCCCAGAATTCTGCAACGGAGATTGCTCTCAAGGGAATATTGTTATTATGTACTATTGTGCATTTGCATTTGTAGCTGTGAACCTCATCCTGAGTCTAGGATACCCAAGGAGCTCAGGAAAAAGCTTGTTGAAAGGGCAATTGAATGGCACTTGAAAGAGGATCCAGCTTACATGGTGTGATCTGAAGCCTTATCCATCACATTCAGAATAGAAACAGAAGCCACTTTAAATATTTTAAGTAGAGTATTCACTTTAATGGATAAGGGGCTTTCAAAATTGTTGGAAGGGCTGAAGGAGTATGTTGTAGACTGGCCTCTAGTTCTGATTCCTAGAACAAAACAGAACTAACCTACTGTGGGAGATAATAGGAGCTGCTACCTCACAGGCCACCTGTAGAACCATGCAGAATCAAGACCTTGACGCCACTGTTCTGCTGTCTAGCTTCAAGTGCCTCTCATGCTCAGGAGGTTGAAGGATGGATATCACCTCTGTGATCCAGGGCTTCGGAAGCCAGATCAGAAAGTGTTACTATTCCTACTAGCTCCAAAATTGCTTCTGAACACCCAGAAAGCAGGAGAATGGACATTGGAATACTACTACAAAGATAGGTCATATTTCCACAGTCATACTGACCAGCAGAAACAAAGAGACAGAAATATGGCCTCCACCTCACTTCCGCCTTTCAGTCTCAATGCGATATGCATTTGACACAAATTGCAAGAGAGTCTGAAAAATGTGGCTTTCAGTTTTCCAGTATCTCCAAATAGAAGGAGGGGCAAAGGGAGGTTGAGCAACAGACTCGTGCTATCTAGGCCAAAGAGCCAGCCACTGAACTCAGGCCCAATTTATTCATTTAAAAATGAGGATAATAAGAACAACACCTGTCACCAAAAGTTGTTGTGATAAAGCAAGTTAAGAAAATAGACTTGTAAATTATAAAATATATCAAATTTGGTAGTGCTTATCCAGCTATGATCTGTGAATCATTTATCAATAAAAACATATTTCAAGCATGGTTCTAGGTATATGGGATGGATCAGGAAAACAAAACAAAACAAAACGAAAAAAAAAAAAACCAGACAAACTCCTTGCCCTGAAGAGCTTAACTTCTGGTGGGGAAAGAGCCATAACAAAACTATAATAGTGGTATTAAGAAAATTATATAGTATTTTAGAAAAATAAAGGTTATAGGGGGTGGGGAGGAAGAACACACATACGGAGCGCCAGGAGTGGGGAAGGCTGACTTATGAGTTAAATAGGTTGGCAGGCAGGCCTCACTGGGAAGGAGAGCTCTAAGCAAAGGTTTGGAGAGGTGCAGGACTGAGGCATGGGAATGCTGGGTAGATAGAGGGAAGAATTCTAGCAAAGTGCCCCACGAAGCAGTATACCTGGCACATTAAAAAAAAATACATAGCATCAAGGAAGTCACATTAGGGAGAGCAAAAAGGAGAGCATACTAGGAGATGGAGCCAGAGGGTTCCCTGAAGCTGGGTCGCGCCGGGGCTTGTAGGCCACTGCAAGGACTTGAGTGCTTTCTCTGAGTGAGGTGTGAAGCAGTTGGAGAGTTCTGTTCACAAAGAACATGATCCCGTTTATGTTTTAAAGGTCCACCCTAGTTGTTGAGTTTGGAATAGACAGACCCTCACACACAGATATAGCTTATATGCATCATCATTAATGCATAATTTGCTCAACAAATATTTATTAAGAAACTGTATGTGCCAGACATGGTGCTGTGTGCTGGGGTACCATAGTTAGCAAGATTGATGCCAGCTCCACCAGCAAGATTTAATTTATGACAAGAACACAGGGTCCTGAGAGTGGAGGCCATAGGGCCTGGAGCAACCACAGGGTTTGAGGATGTGTGGGGAGCATGGGAGAAGGGTGAAGACTGCCTCAGTAAAACTCTGTAGCAGTAAGTCAAATACAGTCCCAGAGCTATTAAGATTTTCTGAAAAAAAGTACCCTATATATACGAATATGTTAATGCATACTTAAACTGAAACATTTGGAATAGTGTCAAATTTGAATAACAGCTACACTTAGCAAATCACTGATGTTCAGTGGTGTGAACTGGAAAACTTATGGACTTCTCAGGTGATTGTCATGAGGCAATGATGACATACGATTAACTGAAGAGTGGAAATGAAATAGTATATTTGTATCCCATCAGGTGGTACAGAAGCACTCCTATAGCATTACCCATCTGCTATTATCACTATTCAGGTTTACTCTGCAATTACCTAATTGTGTGATTTCTACTCTTTCAGTAATCTTATCTTATAAGATTTTATCATGCACATTTACCCTGCTTAAGCCATTGAGATAATTATTATGTCTCAATATATTTGAGTAACAGCCGACTCGTCATTAACTCTCTACCCTCTGTTTTTGGAGTTGCTTCGCAGACATGTTCTTTTATTCTCTTTACTACAAAAATCTTTATTTTTAATGACAAACATAAAGGGCTTTATTAACTGTTTTGTGTTTTACATCTTGGCACCAAATCACCCTCTTCGCACAAAAATCTTAATTTAGAACATCTAGATAAAAGTAGCTTTTAAAGTATAAAGAACATAATGGATGATTATAAGACATTGCATATCAAATGACTAGGGTCATGGATGTTTAAAAGCTTAATTCTTTTTTGTCCTACTTGCCTAATGTGAGCTCCTCTAACTGGGCTAGATGAGGGTAGGCATGACTTTATTGTGGGAGCAGATATCAGAACTAGTGGTTGTCACCTCTGGGCTTGAATAAAACAGTAAATATTTGGAGTACTGCTCGTCAGTGTATAGGCTCTGTTGAAGCACTCAAATCCTTATACATATTAGGGCAGGACTAGGGTGAGGCAAGTGAGGTGCTTATAGTACAAAATTTAAGGAGGCGTTCACTCTCAGGCTGCTCCAAGTGGGTGTCATCAGTGAAGGCTTCAGGTGGACGGTGCACTTGCAGTACCTCTTTAAATATTGTGCCCTAGGTAATTTGCTTGCTTCATCCTTGTCTCAGGTTTTGACTGTCAACTAATCATGTTGTGTCAAGAATATAAAACCTTCAAATTTTTGTTTATACTCCTTAGTCTAGAGAAGTTCTCAGTGCCAATATGTCCACCAAGTGTTTACACACTATGATGGTTAATATTGAGTGTCAACTTGATTGGACTGAAGGATGCAAAGTATTGTTCCTGGGTATATCTGTGAGGGTGTTGCCAAAGGAGATGATTATTTGAGTCAGTGGACTGGGAAAGGCAGACTCGCCCTCAATCGGGGTGGGCACAATCTAATCAGCTGCCAGTGCAGCCAGAATAAAAGCAGGCGGAGGGACGTGAGAAGACTAGACTGGCTTAGTCTTCTGGCTTTCATCTTTCACCTGTGCTGGATGCTTCCTACTCTCGAACATTGGAGTCCAAGTTCTTCAGCTTTGGGACTCTTGGAACTTCGACCACAGACTGAAGGCTGTTGGCTTCCCTACTTTTAAGTTTTGGGATTTGGACTGGCTTCCTAGCTCCTCAGCTTGCAGACAGCCTATTGTAGGACCTCACCTTGTGATAGTGTGAGTCAGTGCTCTGTCATAAACTCCTCTTTATATATACATCTTTCCTATTAGTTCTGCCCCTCTAGAGAACCCTGACTAATACACACATGTATTTTCTTTCCAAGCCTTTGCTTATGGGTGTCCTCCTGAATGCCCATGCCCCCATGTATGTCCCCACGGCAATCTGCAGAGACACCTGTTTGTTTGATGCTCACCTCCCTTCAAACTTCAAAGTCTTTGAGAAGGCATGATTTCAGATTTGTGTTTGTGTCCCTAGCACCTAGCCACAAAGTCCCGTACATAGAGTTCCAATAAATGTTTAGTGAATAAGTAAAAAATCACTGCAATCAAAAAGCACTCTGTGCCTAAAAGCAGTCATTCTGAACCCAGCCACATTTAAAAAAGCAAATCTTCCAGATGCAAATGAATCCTAATTGTGTTCCACAGAGGGACGATTTGCCATTCCTATCTGTTGACTGTGTAAGTGAAATAAATTAAAAAAAAAATGATTTCTAGAAAAGAGATACCTAAAATGTCAGGCACATTATTATCTAAAGCTTAGCCAGCTGCCAGCTAATTACCTTAGCCACAGGTTCTAAAGTAAACACAGATGTGGCAGGAGTAATTACCCCAGAAAGCAAAAGCATTTCTGTTGCAGACTAGAAGACAGCGTTGGCTGGCTCTTTGTGAGGGGACAAAGGCAGGCTGGAAAGAGCCCAGAGCCTGAGAGGACAGTGAGAGACCCAGGAACCTTGATGACAGGATGACAAGGGCCAGAATCTAAGAAAGAAGAATTGTTTGATGGAAAAAGTGATGGATCATAGTAGCCTCCCTCCATATTTGAAGGCCTATAAAAGGGGATTTAGAGTTGTTCTGGGTTATTGCAGAGATCACTACCAGCAGTTTTAAAACAAAAACAAAATCAAGCACTTTCTGAACATCCGTATGTTGTCTGTATAATTGTGTACTTCTTAGAACAGCCCCTGCCCAAGTCAGGCACTGTAACCCCAATTGTACAAATGAGGAGACCGAGGGTGACAGGAGTTCTATTACTTGTCCGAGGACACACTAGGAGTAAATAGAAGAATGGGATTCAAATTATTTGTGGCAGAGTCTGTCCTCCATCCTTTGTGTTACTCTGGAGAGCTTTAGTTTGTGGAAAATGGAACTCTCAGTCCACACTTGCACTGGTGGAGTTCCTGACAACTTACAAGCACTTTTTACATACTACAGCAATAAACCTCTGACACGGGTATAAAAAGGAACTAAATTCTTTTATAAGGAGTGACTTGTTCAGTCACACGACCAAGTATCAGCTGAGCTGGGACTTTGGCTTTAAGTGATCTCAGCTCCACAGGGGCAACTTCTCAGAGGGACTGTCACAGGGTATTGAAGAAGCTATTCCTACACCAAAGGAGAAGCTGGATTTGATGGCCAGGAAACATCACCAAAGTTCTGTGACCCTTATATTGCTTATAAGGGTCCCCTTTTTATAGCACCTGTCACAAAAAAATGAGAGAATAAAAGAAGTATTATTGTAGTGAGTGAGGCCACAGCCTAATAACATTGAGTACAGGTTTGCGTTGAGATGAAATGGTTGTATGCAGGCAGCAGCAGTGAGTCAAGAATAAGGAGAGAGGGCACAGATAATACAAATTTGTATAAAATAATAAACACAAATCCTTTAAAATTATGTGAATAATGATGTCTCTGCAAAATGGGATATGAAATAATTCTAGATGTTAGGGCATACTTTTCAACGAATTTTAAGACCATGAAATTTTATGGTGAAAGGAATATTATCTAATAATGAATTTTTAATTAATGGGCACCCAAAGTCAAATACACACACACACACACACGAGAGAGAGAGAGACACACACTTTTTCAGTTCTCTTTTGCATTTAATTTTGACAAATAAAATTTAATAGAAATATTTTTCTGGATTTGGTAAGAGGGCATATTTGTTAGATATATAGATTTCAATACAGCTAAAAGATGTCAAGAGGGAGATTGGCTATTAAAGCTTCGTACCACTGGGCTGTGCTGACTTGAGATCGAAGCAATCCAGGAGAGGCTGGCAGGTTCCTGTCCACAAATGCACTGATTGGTTAACTTGGAGGTAGCAGACACTGGAGGACAGATGAGTAACCACCAAATACTTGAAACTGGTAAGTCCCTTTACTAATGAACAGAGAAAACCAGAATGGAATATCTCTGTAAATGTTATTGTATCCCTACCTCATTAAAGAAAAACGACAAACAAACATATATTCAGAAGATGGTTTGGTATGGAATTCAAGCAATAGGAGTGGAATGGTCTCACTCATCATTATTTGTAATTACATATTTTATTGTGTGATTATTTGTTTAATTTTTACTTCTCCATTTAGATATTTTACTTGCTACTGTCTATGCAGTGTCTAGCATGTAGACGTACATGTGGTAGGCATTTGATAAACATTTGTCGGAAGAATGAATGGATAGTTTCATCACACAATGATGGCATGATGCAATCATCCATCTTGGAGACTGCAATTTTCTTGAGCACTCATCAACAGACTCTCCACTCTGGGAAATATATGAGACAGCTGAGATATATGATCTCTGCTTTGTTTTTTACTGCAACCATCATTGCCTCATATCCGGCAAATTATTATTAGACAGCTATTATTATACAATTGAGTAAATTGCAGGTGTTGTCACATCAATTACTTTGTAGATCTCCGGGATCCCTGAGGGTAGGGGCTGAGTGTTCATGATCTACAAGAACATGTCTTTTGGTGTTTAGCAACTGTGCCATATGCACGACAATTATTTGTTGAGTGAGTAAATGATTATTTTTATTGAGAATACAACCTAGTTCAAGAATAGAGGATAAATTTGCTGCGATTGCTACCTCTTATGTTGTGGCAGATGTCTTTAATTGATCATGGAACTCTTTCCCACAGAAGTTAGATGAGGTCATGGCCTCCTTCCCCTCCAGGCTCTGGGAAGCATGAGTAATACTGGAGTTGATCAGTTGAAATCTGTTTTCTATCCCTATCTTATTTTCTTGGTTGGGCCTGAAGGATTACTCATTCAAGGATGTTATATTGGTTATAATTCAACAAGAAATATTTATCTATTGTTTACTATTCATTGTGCTATATGTTGGGGCATGAAGATGTATAACATAGAATATGCTCCCCACCCTTTAAAAGTTCATTCTCCAGTGGGGAAGAAAGATCCAAAAACCTAAAATGATAATGTAATGTAATATTTGCTACAATAGAAGCATATATACAAGCTCTGGGAACATAGGGAGGGAGAAATCTATTACCTGAGGAAAAGTGTGTATGTGTGTGTATTTCATGGAGGCACATAAAGGAAATTGAAGGAAATGTGTAGAGTAGAAGTAACATTTGAGCTGGCTTTCAAAAACAAGACAAACCATGTGGAGAAGAGTATTTAAGGTAACAGAGAAGGAATAAGGACATTTTAAATATGGATGCACATCCCTGCCATCACAGCACATTTGCACCGTCGGACGTTTGTGGAGTGGTGCTGTTTGGACCAAATAATGGTTCTGTTGATGTTGGACTTTCAGCCTATGCTGAAGATATTTGAAAGTAAGCTCCCTTCCTGATGTGTCTGAGGTCATACCACCTAAGATCATCTACACAACCAGCTGGCTGTGACTATGACAGATGCTGGAAGTAGCTTTGTGGCTTTTGTACATTATGGACAAAATAGGTTTGTACACACAATGGCAAAGCCATCATTCTGCTCAGGCAATTTAAAATATCCAAACTAATAACCAGTTAAAACAACCTGCTGTTTGACACCGTGTAGATCAGGTATTCGGAGTCACTGAAGGTTCCACGTTTCCACGTGGTTTTAGTATGAGGACCAAGGCTTCCACATCCCTCTCACCACACTGTAGTCATGCCCTGATTCTGTTCACATTCCCCACCTTCCTAAAGCTCTCGTGTCAAGAGAGTAAAGGTGAACAGTCAGGGGAAGGGAGAGAAAAAACAGCTTTTAGGATGAGGGCAGTTCATTTAAATACTGAAAGAAATTCTGGTGGGCCACTTGTAAAACTGGATAGATTCAGAGGTGAACTCCTTTTCTTTGGAAGCAAACCTGCTCCTCCTCCATTTCCTATCCCCTGCCCCTTGTCTGTCTGGCTTCCACCCTCATGACCTTGGGGATGTCCTTCACTTTGTCTCTCTTGACCTCACAGGCCACATCTACTTAAGTAATTAGTCCTGTTTATTCCACTTCAAAATGCACCCCAAATCTAATCTATTTTCTGACCCCATTATTGGCTTATTTAAGACTCTCATCTTCTTCTTATTATTTATCTTCGCCACAGCCCTCTAAGTGGTGTCCCTGCTCCCGTAAAACCCTCAGCATCTCTTACAGAGTTATGATAGAATAAAATAGTGATCTAGTAAAGTCATAGAGTTATGATCCAGTAAAATCTAGCAAGCCGTTCCCATAGAGCATCAAGTTCACATGTCCTCTCACAGCATTCATGGATGATAACCCTCCCTGAGCTGGGGCCTGTGGCTATTTTGTTCATCTAGGGTAGAGCACACATGGTAGGCCATCTCTAAATATTTGGTGAATCAGGCCAGGCGCAGTGGCTCACGCCTGTAATCCTAGCACTTTGGGAGGCCGAGGCAGGCAGAACCTGAGGTTGGGAGTTCAAGACCAGACTGACCAACATGGAGACACCCTGTCTCTACTAAAAATACAAAATTAGCCAGACATGGTGGTACATGCCTGTAATCCCACTACTCATGAGGCTGAGGCAGGAGACTTGCTTGAACCCCAGAGGCAGAGGTTGCGGTGAGCCGAGATCACACCATTGCACTCCAGCCTGGGCGATAGTGAGAGTCCATTTCTAAAAACAAAAAAATATTTTCTGAATGAATGGATGTGTATAAAGTCTTTCACAAACTAGTCAGAGTATACCTTATTAGAATCTCCCCCACTCCCTACTCTATGTGTACCCTAAACTCTAGCCATGCCCAATTTCTCACCTTTCTCTGAGCATGCTATGTCCTTCCATGGCCCCATGTCTTCCCTCTGACTAATTTCCTTTCATTTCTTCTCCATCTAGAAAACTAGTACTGATTCTTTAAGATACCGCACAAATCCCTCAATAGAATAAAATTATAAGGCTGCTGTACTCAGACTACTCTGTGGCTCTCTGTCATTGACATCTTTCTCTTCTACTTTAATAAAATCTTTACAGGTTTGCCACCCATACCTTCTGTTACTCAGTCCTTTCTATTTCATATTGTCTGAATATTTTGTGAAAGTGAGGAATTTTAAAAAGCTGTTTACCTAACAAATTCTAGAGGAGACAAATAACTCAGCAGAGGAAAGTATGGAGAAAATAATTATACCAAAGGCAATCATCGTGTGTCTATATAGGTTCTGGGGCTGAGCAAATGTGAGCAAACCATCCAAAAAGACCTGTCTGTATTAATTACTGTGCGAGACACATTTGCAATGAGAAAGCCTAAATAAGAATGAGTGGAGGGTGCAGGCCTTCTTCCCCCAGTATACCTTTACCATCCATTTCACTCTTCTATTTTCTGTGAGAAATTTTACTGTTAACACTCCCAAATCTGGGTTATCATCAATTTTCATCTACTTTCCTCCCATTTTTTTTTTTTCTCAAATATTTGAAACAGAGCAGTCAACTGTCAATGATGAAAAATAAATACTGAATGCCAGATTAGGAGGTATAATGAACAAATACACTCATAGAAGGTAAAACCACCTCCACTAATGCCAACTCTATCATAGATAATAGAAAATATGAGACAAGATATATTGCAGTGGGCATTAGAGGAACATTAAGATTTTAAAAGATTCATAAATGTACAGTTAACTATGAGACAATGATGAACTCGGCTGGGCAGATATGAGCAAACTTATGAGCTAAGCTTTACTGAAAGAGGGCAGAATGTATTTCTATTCAGCCAATACATGATAGTCAAAGAAAAAACAAAAGAGACAATGATTTTGTGTCTCTGGAGTTAATGTGTATTCAGGAATTATTTAGAAGGCTTGAGAGTGTTATGGCCATGCCTCTACTTGTTAGTAACTTTTTCTGTAACTTGCTGCTTTCTGTCTGTGGCACCTCTAGTTTTCTTTGCAGCTGTGCTTAGTGCCAGATAAGGCTATTCTCAAAGGAGAGAGTAAGACACTAGGAGGCAGGGACCATAGGAAGAAAAAAGTAAATACAATGCATTATGATTTAATAGAATGCTTCACACACTGTACTAGGCCAAACCCTGTACTAGGTAGGCATCAGGAGTAAGCAAAAGAAAGAAAGAAAAAATGTGCACAATCTTGTTTAAAAGACAAGAATGACATAGTTGAAATATTTGTAAGTTAATGTGAACAATGTCATGTGTGTGTATAGATATATTGAGATGCTACGTTATAAGTGTAGCTGGAATATAGATAACGGAGGTGTTAGTGCTAGCTGGAAAGGTAGAATAAAAACATCAGGGAAGAAGTGAAGATAGAGAGTATCCAGAACAAAAGAAAAATGTAGAATTGAACAGAGAATGAAAAATCAATTAAATAAGTCTTAATGTAAAATGAATAGATGAGTAAAGGAAAGGAAAAGAAGAGAAAGAACAATTTTTAATCTTGGAGAAACAATGACAGATAATTATTCTAATGCAGAGTTTATTTAGAATTCATTGTTCTTTTAACTTACACTTGAGCTTTGTAAACAAAAAATTGAAAGAACTAACCATTATTTATATTTTCCCATGAAGCTAACATCGCAACTGAAAAAAAGGAGCATAATTAAAGTGGGCTTCAAAGTACTTTTGAAGCCTCCACTATTGTGGCAGAGAAATCTGTTCACCAAATATTGAACAACAGTTTAACAATTTTGTCACTTGTGCTCAGGGTGATGTTCATATGAGGAAAATATTTTAAAATATTAAAATTGTGTTATTCCTATAGATACACACATAAATGTTTTGACTTTAAAAATTCATGACAAATAAATTGTGAATATAACATACTGTAAGCGAACAAAAATTCATGGACAAAAATTTAATGATAATGTCAATGTAAATTTTACATGTCTGAGTTGTCTATTGCTATCTGACAAATTACCCCCAAACTCAGCAGCTTTAAAAAAATATTTATTATCTCACAGTGTTTTGTGGATCAGGGATATGAGAGACTTAGTTAGAAGGTTCTGATTCAGAGTCTTTCCTGTTATAGTCAGCTGTTGTGAAAATCTCAGCAGAGACTGCAGTCATCTGAAGGCCTGACTGAGGCTGGAAGATCTACTTCCAAGATGGCGTATTCTCACATGGCTGTTGGCACGAGGCCTTAGCTCCTTGCTGGATGTTGAGTTTTGCTCACCACATGACCTCTCCATAGAGCTGCTTGAGTATTCACATGAGAGAGTAGCTGGCTTCTCTCAGAGAGACACATCCAAGGAAAAAGAAGACACAAAACATGCTATCCTTTGTAACCTAATCTCAAACATTGTATATCATCATTTCTGGCACATACTATTTTTTAGGAAGTGAGTCACTAAGTCTAGCCCACACTCAAGGGATGGGGGAATTAAGATCTATCTCTTAAAGGGAGAAGTAACAAAGAATTTGTTGTTGGTATATTTTAAAACCATCACCCACACCATCTTAAATACATATCTATTTGTATGAATTTACTCAAGAAATAAGTGACAAACTTGTCGTATTTCCATGTTCATTAAACATTCATGGAGTAGTAGAATAAATGCATTTCTACATTCATATGATTCAGACAGACATTAGTCTTTCACATCCTGTAGACAACAAATTACAATACCATTGAGTTTCACCATATATTGAGCTAGGTGATTTAGATAGTTAAATAAACTCTGAACTTAGACTTATGATTAATTATGTTATTTATATTTGTGAGTTTTGCTCTTGTAATTTAGAGATTAAGAAAGAATAATTGAAATATCTGGTTGAAGACATTGAATAGAGCCAGTCATTATTATCGAGGATTTTGTTAAATGCAAATTGACTTCACTATTGAACCAGTAACCTTTTAATAGATAAACAAAAGCACATCTGCTTATTTTATGCTTTAATAATAATAATGGCATTTTGTGAATATTTGAATTGCTTTTAACCTCTAAGTGTAAAAATCAGTCCCTAACAGATATGTAAACCAGTAGAATACTATCCCCAACTCGGGTGATATGTTGGCTAATTGTCAACTTGACTAAGTCACATGGTGTCCAGATACTTGATTAACCATAATTTGAATGTGTCTGTGAGGGTGATTCTGGATGATATTTACATTAAAATTTGTAGACTGAGTATCAGATTGCCCTGCCTGATGTCGGTGGGGCCTCATCTAATCAGTTGAAGTTCTGAATAAAACAAAAATGCTGACCCTCCCTCAAGAAAGAGAATTCCTTCTTCCTGACTACCTTTGAACTGGGACATTACATTTCTTCCCTGCCTTTAGACTTGAACTGAACATAGGCTCTTTCTGGGACTTGAGCCTGCTGGCCTTTGAATTGGAACCCACTCTCAGGTCTCCTGGGTCTCCAGCTTGCTGATTCTTTCACACTGTAGATCTTGGGAATTCTCAGACTCCGTGATAGTAATTCCTTATGACAAACCAATGTCTTTCTCCCTTCCACCCTTGAATTGGTTCTGTTTTCCTGGAGAACCCAGAATAACACAGTGAGAGAGAGAGAGAGAGAGAAACATCTATATAAATAAATATATATATATATAAATAAATATATGTAATATATAAATATATATAAATAAATATATATGTGTATATATTTAAACGTTCTGTCTTCGTTAAGTCCATGCTGGGTGTCAAGACATTTATGGTGTAGTTCTTGCTCTAACTCAGACAAGTAGGTGACTCTATGCCTATCTCTTCATGGTATGAAATGAATGCTTGTGTCCCTGCACAATTCTTATGTTAAAGTCTAACTCCCATTGTGATAGTGTTTGGAGGTGCAGACTTTGTGAGGTGATTTGGTCACGAGGGTGGAGCCTTCAGGAATGGGATTAGTCTTCTTAAAAGAAGAAGTACAGGAGAACTTGCTTCTTTTCTGCTCACTGCCACATGAACACACATAAGAAGATGACCATCTGAAAACTGGGAAACCAGACACCAAATCTGCTGGTGATATGGTTTGGCTGTGTCTCCACCCAAATCTCATCTTGAATTCCCACGCGTTGTGGGAGGGACCTGGTGGGAGGTAACTGAATCATCGTGGTGTGCTATTTCTCATGATAGTGAATAAGTATCATGAGATCTGATGGTTTTAAAAAGGGGAGTTTCCTTGCACAAGCTCTCTTCTCTTGTCTGCCACCATGTGAGATGTTTCTTTCACCTTCTGCCATGATTATGAGGCCTCCCCAGCCACGTGGAACTGTAAGTCCATTAAACCTCTTTCTTTTGTAAATTTGCCCAGTCTCAGGTATGCCTTTATCAGCAGCATGAAAATGGACTAATAAAGCTAGCATCTAGATCTTGAACTTCCATCTCCAGAACTATGAGAAATAAGTTTCTATTGTTTAAGTCATCTGGTCTATGGCATTCTGTTGTAGCAGTTAGAACTGACTAAGACAATTCACTTTCTAACACATAAAAGATGTGGATTAGATGATCTCTAAGTTTCCTTCCAGATCTGAAATCCAACATGTCATGACTCTCAAAAGACATCCTCCTCAATCTGGCTCTTACTTTTCAGTATCACCCAAGTAAAGATGACCTCAGCATGAAGATCTGTTGTTCTGCATTTGGTGCTTATTCAAAAGGCCAATGAAAGAGGAATTATCAAAGAAGTGAGAAGGATATTTATGGTCTTTTAATTAGTATGTGTGACAGCTTTATGAAAGGATAAACCTCGGAGTGCCCAGTTTCTCTCATTTATGCTCAGGGGATTTGTTCTTATAAGTCCTATTAAGTAGGTAAATCCTCTGTGTATCTGAGAGAGCACAGACTAACAAACATCAATTTACTTGCTACTGTTTGCATGCTGTATTCTTGGTAGATGCTTACTTAATTCTTCTAGAAAATGTATCCACTGAAGCTCAAATTTATATGCTATCTTTAATTTGTTTGGTTTAAATAAACTGCACACAACAGAGGATAGATTGCTAGGATATGAATATGAGCTTGAAAAATATCTCCGGAATGGCTAAAAAATATATAAACTGCAGTTCTTTATTCAGTGAAGCGCATTAGTTTATCACACTTCTACCAGACTTATATGTATATGAAGAGAAGAATTACAGACAACCAAATGGAATTAAGATCAACCCCACATTTAGAGATGCACAGCACGTGGAATTTGAGGTGATGGAGAACTGGCTTAAAATCTCAGCTTTATTAGGAGCCTGGGCTCAATACTTAATCACTCTTCAAGTCTCAGTTTCCTCAGCTGTGAAAAACAAGAGGAAAGTCAGGACAATGAGAGCTACCTCATAGATGAGAGGGCATAGGAATTCCTTAATAAATGGTAGCTGTTATGATTACAAATCATCATTTGGAAGGAGAATAAATCCTCCCCATATAGTTTTGAAAGTTAAATGAAAAATTATCTCTATCCTATAGTTTTATCACCTTTATTACTTTTATGAATTTCAAGAGGTGTTTCTTATGCAAAAATATAGCTGTGCATGTTGCACATTTTTATTCACAGTTGCCAGGGATACACAGTCTTTTGATTTGGGCTGGGGATATCTGTTGAAAGTGAAATATTTACATGTGGCAGGAGAAGGGCAAATGAGGCTGCATCCCTCCCTTTTCTCTCAAGGGAAGCCCAGGAATTTCCTGAGAAGAGTCGTTAACAGGGCCCAGGAAGACCTGTCTGGTAAGACCTTATTATCTACGCATACATCCAGTCTCCTAGGACCTAAGCCATTGGGATGCTTTGCAAAGTTGAGATTCTCCATCATGCTGCAGACCTTGCCTTGGAGACAACAGACATTATTCTCTATTACTTTGTGTGCACCTTACCTATTTTCATGGAGTTCCACATATATATATATATTTATAATGTTTTAGAGGTAATGAGCATATACCATTGCATGGGTGTTCTTGATTCAAAATCATTTAATTTAAGAACACTTAATACTAGAACTAAAGCCACAACTTCATTTTATAACTTCTAGGCATTGTAAATTTCAGTTTTCTTTAAGCCCTAAACTAATCTTCTATTGTCTGTTGAAATATTATGTATACCAATTTATTGATACTTGGAAGACTTAATTTCCCTGAGAATCCATTTCTGCAGGCTCCATTTCACACAGGCACTAGAGTAGGTTAAGACACTGCTGTCTAGCACTTGTAACGAGCAAGTATATTGAAAAGAAGCCCCGTTGTTCCTCACACCAACCTGACTGTTGCTGCCATATAAAACCTACCGAGCCATGTATTTTACTCATCTTAATAAGCACATTCTAAAATGGCACTGAATTTCTTCATGCCAGAGACAAGGAATGCTCAGGGTATTAAGAACATCAAAAGCAGAAAAAGTTAAGTAGTTGCAACAGGTACAGATCTGAGGCAAAGAACTACATCTAGCCGTGGACTCTCAGATCAAATATGCCTGCTTTTTCCTTTCGCCCTTTGGGGTCGTTCCTCTGATAAATAATTCACAGACTGCAGTGCAAAGTAGTTTGCATACTGACAAGATTAAAAAGAATGCTTTGTCTGGGTTAAATTTACAATCTGAAACCTTCCTTTAAAATGTCAAGAAGGTAATTAATTTAAGAAGGTTTGCCAAGCAGAGTCTCCGACCCTGTCAGAAAAATTTCATTTCCTGAGAGTGAAGGGGATGTTGCATTTATCTTTCCCAAATGCCTGTTTTGGTTTCCATTTTAAGACCATCTTCTCCCTTCCTAATATGCCTTTTATAGCCCTTTTCTTTTTAGGCAAAAATTAACCCAGTATTCTTTCTTGGTGGATTTTCTTTTTTTTTTAAAGATTATCTACCACAGTCTGCAAATTACCTGTGAGTGGGAACTAAAGCACAGGTCAGACCTTTTGACACAAACAAGAGCATTTTCCACAGAGAGCACTCTCCCCTGCCTGAATATTCAGACAAGCATTTTGAGTAGCAGCGGGAAATGCATAAATTCAACAGCATGAAAATTCGCTTTTGGCTTAGCAAAATGCCCTGCCCCACATATGCACAGTAGTGTGCATTCTTATGAATGAATGCTTATGACAATCAGTGGGGTTTTTACAGCAATTCTTCAAGCCAAGTTTACTGGTGTAAAATTTTATTAGCAATTGTGTCCCCTAACTAATCCCTGGAGGCATCACAGAAGAGATTAAACAATGCATTGCTGTTTGGAAACCTCATCCAAAAGCCTTGTATCATGTGTGCATGCACATACATACGCACAGCAGAAAAAGAAAGCTGTTAATCGGCCCACTAGAAGCACATTTCAGTTCCTCTTAAAAGTAGAGTTTGCCAGAGTAGCAGAGCTAAATAGATGTCATCTCATTGATACTGACTGGGAAGATATAATTTCATCTCAAATTTACTTCAAGAAACAAAGGTCAGCTGAAATGTGCCAAAATGCTACATGTGAAGAAAAATAGTTTAAAATGTATGAAGTCTGAATTAAGAATCTCATGGTTGTCTCTACTAAAATATACAAAAAACTAGCCGGGCGAGGTGGTGGGCGTCTGTAGTCCCACCTACTCGGGCGGCTGAGGCAGGAGAATGGTGTAAACCCGGGAGGCGGAGCTTGCAGTGAGCTGATACCCGGCCACTGCACTCCAGCCTGGGCGACAGAGCAAGACTCCGCCTCAAACAAACAAACAAACAAACAAACAAACAAAAATCATGGTTTTAATGTGAATCTAAATCTGAGATGTGTTTAATAGAGATACTTTTGGATGCTTAGCTGTCCTCCCTACGTACCAACTCTTGTCCCTGATGAGTGACGTGTTTGTGTCGCCACAATTCTGTTTCCTGGGATTTTCCTTCTACATCTTGTGCCATTTTGGTGGGGTCAGGATGTGTGATATCAGTTTGAGAGCTGTGTTCTCTGAGGCTTTAGAAAAACAGTCACTGGACTTTGTCACTTTGCAAATCCCTCACTCACCACCATCGCACCTTGGGAAATGGCAGGTGTTAGGTTTATTTTGCATGGAGTCTATACTACCAATATATCAATACTCAACTTTAGTCTCTAATTCTTTTTGATGAAGTATTTAATTGTTCTTCTTTTTAGAAAATATCGTAGTTGCTTTCAAATATTTTGGGAAGTTGTAGTAGTACAAAGTAAAAATAAATATTTTCTAGTGTGTTGGTAAAAAGACAAACACACAGCTAACAGAGCAACTTAAGAAAACTTGTATTTCTGATTACTCTAAAGATTGTTTTTGAAAATTTCATGTAATCCTTCTAGTCTTTTTAAAGCAAAAGGTGAACAAGTTCCTCAGAAACTGACTTTGGAGGAATGTTTAATTTGAAGGTGATAGTATTTGAATGTAGAAGGAAGTATGTGTTGGGGAGAGGTTTAAGTTTGTCCCACAGGACACCATTAGGGAGTTGTCACATGTTTTAATCTTCAAGCAAGAGCAGGCTGTGCTTGCTCTAGTCAAAAGCGTCCAAAATAGCCTTGGTTGATATCCTTGGGTTTCAGCAAGATTGGCATTCCCTGTGTGTTAATGGAAACCTTCAGATGCTGTGCTGAAACCATCATTGAAGGACACAGAATAAAGCCTTCGCTATATATTAATACTATGATTTTCCCTACCCTTCTCACTTCTAGGACGTCTCATTCATTACAATTTCCTCATCATCCTGCAGTGAGAGAAAAACTCAATCAGCAACCCACTGAAGAGCATAATGATTGATCTCAGCCAAATTTCTGCTTCAGTATACAAAAATGTATATAATTATCACTTTAGACTAACTAGCTATTGAATAATTTTGTAGGAAATAATTGATAGGAGGCACTTGAGAGTTAACAGAAGCAAGAAGAAAAATTAAATGCATAGAGAATATCCAGTCTCTAAGAAAATTTATCAATAAGCTTTGAGTTGCCTACAGAATGTTTGAATGAGAAAAATCATAACCATAATAGAAAAAAATTAAAATACTCTGTATCAGACATGCTCAGTTTATGGGCCTCTGTATAGATGAATGGTGGGAGCTATTAGCTAACACTGGAAGCAGGGAAGGTGAGTTGATTTCCTACTGTGTGGCTTCTATAGCCAGGCTTAATTCATTAGTTGACACTTGTAATTGTGTCTAATTGTTGCTGTACCAAATTACCAAAAATTTAGTGGCTTAATGTAACATAAGTTTATTTTATAGTTCTGGAAGTCAGAAATCTGAAATGGGTCTCAGTGGGCTAAAATCGAGGTGTAGGAAGGGCTGCATCCCTTTCTGAAGGTTCTATGGAATAACTTGTTTTCTTGCTTTTTCCGACCTCTAAAGCCTGCTTGCATTCATTGACTGTAGTCCCCTTGCATCTCTGAAGCCAGCCAGTCAAGTATTTTTCACATTGCATCACTCTGGCTCTGACTCTTCAGCCTCTCTTTTCACCATTTAAGGACCCTGGAGACTGCATTAAGCTCCCCTGGATAATTCAGGATAATGTTACCATCTGATGGTCAGTTGATCAGCAACCTGAGTTTCATCTGCTACTTTAATTCCCCTTTGCCATGTAACATGATTTGTTCACACGCTCTAGGGATTAAGATGTAGAAATCTTTGGAGGACCAATTATTTTGCTTACCATAGTACTTAACAAGAATTTCTTGAATGAATGGCTGATTAATTGACTATGAAAAGAAGGATAAATTTTGAGAGGGAAGAGGTGGTGAACAGTATCAAATTATCTTGAAGTCAAGAAGGATGAAGACTGAGAAATATACTTGAACTTGATAATCAGGAGGACAGTAGCAGTTTTTGAGAAGAATCCGCATCTTGTGAGCTTTGAAAATCAGATTTCAGGAGATTTGTTTAGTGAGCTGGGCTCACAAAATGAAGATAGGGATTTAAATTGTGTTTTGAACTAAGAATAAGAAGAGCTCCAGACAAAAAGACTCAGGAGGATAGCAGAATTCCTTAGATAATGTAATGATACTTATGAATCAAGGGAAAGAAGTCAATATATAGAGATATATATTCCATCTATCTATTGAATATTTTTAATTGATAGTTTTATATATAGAGAGAAGTAAGAGGGGTTAGAACCAATATATAAGAGGAAAACCATGCCTGTGGATAAAAGGGAAGCAGGACAAATCTTTCACTGATACAAGAGGAAGAAAGGATTATTGAAGGACTAAGGACAAATAGAAAGGGAAGAAAGATTTAAGAGCATTTAAATTAGATTATATCTACTTTATCAGTAAGTAACAGATATAGGTTCCTGAAGTCAATGTGGAAGCTTGGGACATGGGGATAACAGAAGAGGTTTAAAGTAGATTCTGGAGGGTGGAAGGGATGATACTCCATGGAGATTTGAAATACTTGACCAGCAGCACAGGTGACAAAGTAAGAGAGAGTCCCGTTAAAGTGATCCTGCCATATTTGTAATTTTCCCAACAATACTCAGCCATTTATGAGGTGGATCAGAGAAAACAGAAAGTGGGGTTTCCTAGGGTGGGAAAGACACCGCTTTGTGGTAGAGAAAGAGGGTGAGGGCACATAGCCTACTCCTGAGGGCATTGCATGAGTGGGTGATCATGCCCACCCAGTTTGTGTGTAGAAGGAAGTGATCCAGGATGGGGGTAATGAACTGAGAGGACTTGGGGACTTGAAAGTGATGATAATGAAATCCTGGCTCAGGAGGAGTGCATAAGTAAGATGACAAGTGAAGAATGACAAGGAGGTGTGGAGGCAGAAAGTGCCAACATGTGGCTGGGCTTGTGGGGGTGGGGGCTACAATATAATGGAGATGACAGTAATCTGAGTACGCAAGCCCAATGAAATGTGGTATTAGAGTACTGGAAAATCATCACACAAACGTCAAAGGAGGGTAAGACTATAAAGAAAATGTTCAAATTTTGATGAGGAAGGAAAAGGTTTATAGAAAATGGAAAATTGGATAGCAGTAGATATCATGGACTTTTATAAAAGAGAGAGAATGGAAAGATAGTTATCAAAAAATGGTCTGGAAGTGATTGGGGACAAAAAGGTATCAGCCCCTTTCTCATCCCAGAGAGTTTAAAGAAGTACATTCATCTAATAAATATTTAAGCAGCCAATATATAGCAGACACTGGATTAGGGAGTGAGCTTATAATGAACAGAAAATCCTTATGTGCTTCACAATCTAGTGGGAAAAATAGACAATAAATTAAAATATATATAATTATAAATCATGGTAGGATCTATGAGGAAAACAAGCATAATGCTCAAAACAAGCATTATTTGGTTACATTCATACTCTAATATCAGGAGTGAGGAACATTGACTCAGCCTGAACAAAAATTTAAAAACATAAACATAGATCATTTTCTCTTTTTCTTAAAACTCTTCTTCTGTTACTCTTGGACAAACTCCAGACTCCTTAACAAGGTCTAAAATGATTCTGAGTCTGGTAGAATTGTCCCATAGAATTCATGTTTATGGTTTTTTTGAATAAACATGGAAATTGACCATCCTGATCTTAAAGCTAGAAATTTGTGTTTGTCTTATCTGAGTTCCTTTCTCAAGAAAGTGACCGTCAGGCCTCCAAGATAGTATTAAGTAATTGAAACCCACAAGATCACTGCATCTAGACAATGAAACACCAGACTCTTTATATGTCATGATTGTCTCTTTACCCCTCCCTAATTCCTGTTTTCCCTACATGTAGCAACATTCCTTCCCAGCTATGAACCCCAAATTTTAGTTTGTTGAGGAGATGTACTTGAGACTGATCTTCCATTTTCTCTGCTGATATCACCCCATTAAAGCCTTTCTTTCCTGGCAATACTTGCTGTCTCAGTGATTGGTTTTCTATGCAGTGAGCAACGGGATACAGACGGAACTCCTGGTGTTTTGGTAACAAGTCTTTAAACCTCTCCAAACTTGTTTTTCCATCAACCTCCTGACTTCAACCTGCTTTCTTTTTGCTCCTCAGTGATTTCAATCTCTTTCCCACTGCAGGGCCTGAACATTGGACCTCCTCCAACCCCCATGAACTCACACCCCTGCCTTCTCTTAGCCTCCTCTCTTCTTTTCAGAGAGGCCCCCATGAGTTCTCTCACTATCTTATCTTTGATTTTTCTGTCCTACTTTCTGAATCTCATTCATCAGTAAGAATTGCCACTTCAGTCTTTTAAACATATCCTCTCAAATCTATGTCTCCTTTGCTATCTTTATCACTACCATACGTCAATTTAACACATCACCATTTCTCATCTGTAACAATAATTTCCAGTATTATAAAAGACTGGTGGAAGGTCAGCTGTCCTTTTTAAAGGAAAAATTTAGAACAGAGATCTACCAACTTGTGCTCAGACAGGGGCAGACCTGTCCTTAAGTCTTACCGCCTCAGCAGAGAGAGAACAGGGATTACAGAATATATATGCCCCATAAGGCTAGTTAAATTTGTTAGGTTTTGGCATACTTAATTGTCTAGTTTCTGTGGTTGGAATGTGTCCTCCCCAAGAAAGCATGTGTTGAAAACTTAATCCGCAAAGCAACAGTGTTGGGAGGTAGGGTAGGGCCTGATGAGAGGTGATTAGGCCACGAGGAGAGAGTGAATGGATTAATGCTGATATAGTGGGAGTAGATTTCTTATCCTGGGAGTGAGTTTGTCATAAAAGGGGGAGTTCAGCTCCTTTTTACACTCTTTCTATCACACACACACACACACACAGCCTCGCCCTCTCTTGCCTTTCTCCCTTCCACTATGGGATGATGCAGCAAGAAGACTCTCATTAGATTCTGGTCTCTCCATCTTGGCCTTTGAAATCTCCAGAACTGTGAAAAATCAATTTCTATTCTTTATAAATTATCCAGTCTCAGGTATTCTCTTATAGCAGCACAAATGGACCAAGATACTGGTGGAGAGATTGTTCTAGGACTTTTGTTTCAAATATTCTCTGAACTCAAAGTGTAGCTTTGCCATATATAAATTATGTGGACTTTGACTAGTGGTTTAAGATTCCTGGTGTCTCATTGTTCTCATAAAGTGGGAACAATGCCTCTTTTGAAAGGCTGTTCTGAGGATAGTGTAAGTGCCAAACAGAGCGCCTGGTTTATTCTTGATGCTCAATGAATGCTAATTCCTTCTATTTTGTTTTTCCCAGATCTTGCCTAGGAGATGGGGAGTAAGTCTCTGGGATTGATCCCAGGCATGTTAAACCATGACAGTCACTGGCCCAAGGACTGCCCTGTGCAGCAATTCCAAATCCAATCCACACACCCTGTAAAAGATGGGGAAACTGTGTTTGGTAGTTCTCAAAAATTGAAGAACATTACACATGTGGTTACTTGTTTATACTATTGTACCATTTTTATTTCTACATTTCCAAGAATTGTATTATTTCAGAGCTGGAAGAACCCTTATAGGTAATTTTGTGGTATAGGGGAAAAAACACTGCTTAGAAACTGGGGTAAGGATTCCAGTCCTAGATTTGCAGCAAACTAGCCATGTGTCTCTGGGTATCTGCCCTACTTACTCCATTAAGTTGTTATTCCTTTGGCAGGATGAATCAAGTCTCCCATGGGGAAGCATGAGGGGACTAGGTGGTTATTATTTTGACCAACTGTTAGTTTTGTTTGGTTTAATGTTTTCAGAGCTGCTCTTTTTTTTTTAATAGTGAGGGCAGATTGTGAGTGAGAGGTGAGGAGGTAAGTTTGGAGAAGCCAAGCAGTTTAAGAAAGAAAGATAGTGTGTTAGTGGGGGCCATGTGATATAACCACTTCCCTTGGTCTCCTCAAGAAACTTTAATGAAACTACATACCCTGCAATACTTTTGGAAATTGATTTGTTTAC
Source organism: Piliocolobus tephrosceles (assembly GCF_002776525.5). Taxonomy (NCBI): domain Eukaryota; kingdom Metazoa; phylum Chordata; class Mammalia; order Primates; family Cercopithecidae; genus Piliocolobus; species Piliocolobus tephrosceles. The sequence continues at coordinate 55,661,881 of NC_045443.1, forward strand.
TTTTAGATGTCAAGATATGTAAAGTTGGCTTCCAGGATAGTTTCCAGTAAATTCAGGACTGTTCCTGGGAAATGCTATAGTAAGTTGGTAACTGGAATGGCAAATTAAATAGTATATATGAGAGCACCTTAAAATAGTATGTGGCAATGAGCTGTATATTATATTGTTATTCTTTGCTTCAACACTTTGACTTTGCAGATTAAAAATCTGAAGCCCAAAAAGTTCATGTGATTTGGATAATGGTATTTAACTTACTGTATGTAGATTTTATGAAGGCTAAATGATATGTGAAGAACTTAGGCCCTGGTAGGTAATACACATTCAACAAATGTTACCAATTATTATTATTGTTGTAATTCTGCTTCTGCTGTTGATGCTGCTGGTAGTGGTTGAAGACCTATGTGAGAATGCTATCTTTACTATACCTTCCTTTTCCTATTGCCATATAATTTTCACTTTAAGAGCAGTTGTTGACCTCATTGTATCACAAATTCTGAAAAGGTAAATTTGATAGAATGCAGTATGGAAAAATAGGTCTGAAACAAGATTATGCAATTTTTAAAAAGAAGAAAGAAACACTTTGATTTAAAGAAAGTGATTATCTCAACAACAGTGAGAATGGTCACTTAGAATTTGCAAATGAGATATTCATTTGAATATCCATCAAACTCTGTTACTCTTGCTGTCCAAACTATTCCAGGCCCTAAATTAGGCATTCAGTTAGAAATTGGTCAGTGTTTGTTCATGTTAATTCATTCTTCATTTGAAAAATCTTTATTCGTTATTTTTTATGTGACAGGCACAGTGCTAGCTAACATTAATTGAGTACTTCTTTTGTTTAGAACAATGTTGTAAGAGAATGGAGAAGGAAGCCTCCCAGAAGAGAAGACACAGGGTTGTTTACAAAACATACATATGAAAGACCATGCAAACAACAATAAAGTATCCTCTTAATAAGAGAAAAATGAGAGATATTGGAATTAAACAGAGTTGAGGACTATTTAGAATTGTCTATAGTTAATCCCCAAAGTCTTCCAGGAGGAGGACTCTATATAAGAATGTTTTGCAGGGGCAATGAGCATGAACGTGGAAGGTAGGACTTTCTGGACAAGGTATTGCAAGGCATGGTAGACTATCAGCTGTATGTCCACTAGTTTTCTTTGTTTCCTGAACTACAGGGATTTTTGTGTTATATTCCTGGCCTCAGAAACACATCAGCCATTTTTGCACATTTCCACCTTTTCCCTAATATCTATGTGTCTAGAACAAAGCTCCCCAAGGCCTACCAAAGAGAAACTCCCTGCTGCCTTCAACTTTGGCTAGTGCTAACACACTATTTGTGAACCATTCAGGGCCTTAAGGGAATATTGCTTCTGAGGTTAGCTCCCTTGGAACTGGGCCCTGATCTCTGTTGTTTCATTTGCCCTACTCTGTAAATTATTCAAGTCATAAATGGTGGGCTCTTTGGCCTCTGTATTAGTCAGGATTTTACAGAGTGATAGAACCAATAATATTTATTTACTTATCATAAGGTATTGACTCACATAATTTTGGAGGCTGAGAAGACCCATGATCTGCCTTCTGCAAGCTGAAGACCCAGGACGCTCTCTCTTCAGAGAGCTGGAGAACCAATGGTGTAATCACAGTCTGAGTCTGAAACCTGAGGATAAGGACAGGAGATTGATGTCCCAACTCAAACAGTCAGACAGAAAAAACAAATTCTCCACTCCTCTACATTTTTGTTCTATTTAGTTCTCAATCAATTGGGCTGCCCACATTGGAGACAGCAATCCTCTTTACTCTTGTCTGCAGATTCAGATGCTTATCTCTTCCAGAAACACCCCTGCAGACACATCCCCAACTAATATGTAAACAGATATCTGGGCATCTTGGGATCCAGTGAAATTGATATAAACAATTAACTATCACAGCTACACAGAGTAAAAATATCCACATAGAATCTGTATTCAAGTAGGCCTGTATAAAATAATAGAATTCCAGAGGATAATTGTTATTAATACCAGGATCTTAGCGTTCACAGGCTTTCTCACATCTTTTTACCTAGTACAACAACACAGTGTGTAGGTGTTGATTTCATAATCTAGATGAGGAATTTGAAATTTGGAAAGTTAAGTGATTTACCCAGAATAGGAGGGATAGAAAATGATGGAGCTAGAACCTGAAACCCCTCATTGTGACTCACCATATCAGATGGCCAAACTGGATCTTTTTAAAAATGTATTTTTATTGAAATATAAATTACATTAAAACTCATATCTCAAGTACACACCTTGATAAATGTTCACATATGAAAAAACCCATGCAAGCACCACTTACATAAAGATATAAGGGTTCCCTTATGCGTGCTCTCAATATCTCCTTCCCCTCAAAGGAGACGACCACTTTCTGAATTCTCCTACCACATTTTAGAGTTGCCTATTTATAAAGTCTGATTAATAGAATCATGCACCACAGACTTTTTTGTATCTGGCTTTGTTGTTGTTGTTCGACAGAAGATATTTGAGATTCATCCATGCTGGTGAGCATAGCAATAGTTTTTTTCATTGTTGTACAGTATTTCATTATCTAAACATTCCACCATCTATTTATTCATTCAATTAGATGGATCTTAGATGTTGATGGACATGTAGGCTGTTTTTAGATTTGTCCTATTATGAACTGAGTAATTACAGACATTGTTGCTCATATCTTTTAGTCAATAGATACACATGTCTCTGGGCACATACCTGAGTGGTATTGTTGGGTCACAGGATAAGCATATTTTAGCTTTTGTAAATACTTCCAAATAGTTTTCCAAAAAGGCTGTACTAATTTATATTCCTACTAAAGTACTGTATGGAAGGTCCACTTACTTAATATCTCTGTGAACACTTGGTATTGTCAACATTTTTACCTTTAGACATTCTGGTGAGCATGTAGTGGCAAACCAGATCTTGAGAGAGACACTCAGTTTCATTGCACAGCACAGCCTGACACTACCTTTCTATTCTCACTCATTTTATCCACAGGAAAATTTCTCTTGGTACTAGGCCTGGTTGAAGAGTAGGGGGTTGGTGGTGGCAGGGCAGAACTAGATCCTTCAGTCTGGTTTGGCTGCAACCCCTGAGCTGGATTCTAGCTCCTATATTTTAATCTCCATTGTGCAAATTTGGGAATTCACTGGGACAATATGGAGCTCTGTTTTCTTGCTTGTAAGATGAAAAGCTTGGAATAGCCAGTCACCCAGGCTGGAGTGCAGTGGCATGGTCTTGGTTCCCTGCGACCTCTGCCTCCTGGGTTCAAGCGATTCTCCTGCCTCAGCCTCTCGAGTAGCTGGGATTATAGGCATGCACCACCAAGTCTGGTTATTTTTTGTATTTTTAGTAGAAAGGGGGTTTCACCATGTTGGCCAGGCTGGTCTTGAACTCCTGACCTCAGGTGATCCACCTACCTCAGTCTCCCAAAGTGCTGGGATTACAGACATGAGCCACTGCACCTGGCCACATTTTCCTTATTTTTGATTCAACTCTGTCCTTTTTAAGTTATATAAATTGTCCTTAAAACTTACTCTTTTCTTCCCTGTTTTTGATCCAAGTGTCTCACCTTTTCGCAACTATGTCAGGCACTTTCTCCACAATGTTACTGAGCTCTTTTCTCATTGGTGACTGGTGTCTATACCGGTAACTCTAAAGCTCTGTTTTAAGTACTGCTTCTATATGACATCTCTGCAACATTGGCACCGTTCCATCTTTTAGAGTCCACAAAAAGGTTGCTTTTCCTCCTTCTTTCCCCCCCACTCTTCTTTATTTTTGTTTTGTGCTAGTTTGTTATCAACGTAATGTCTTCCCAGTCCCTTTCCAAACTCTCTTTTGCATCTCACAGTAGAGGCAGTAAAATTAACTCTTCTAGATTTTCTCTTTTTGCAGAGTTCTGAGTTAGATTCTGCCAAAGAGAAGCATGACACAAGATTTGGAAGGTAGAAGAAAGGTGAAGCCATTTTTCTCTGTTGGCAGCTGTAGGCAGACATGTGAGCAGCCAGCAGACGTGAGATTTACAGCAGCTTCTAGGAGAGCTTCTGCAAATCACCCGCTTTGGTGCTGCAATCAAGGGAGATTATCAACAGGCGCTTCCTATGATTCCTATTCATCCAAATTTCCTGTAAGCCAGCTGTGGTTTTTCTTTCACCTTTGTACCCTAGCTGTTCAAATGGTTGTGTGAATCCCTAATTATTAACATTGTACTCTATCTTGAAATAAAACATTTCTGAATTCATTGGATTAGGCTACTCTTACAATGAATCTCAGGGGCTTAACACAGTAAGTCCATTTTTTGACCATGCCTTACTCTAAGGAAGGGGGTGGTGGTAAGAGTGGGGATGGAGATGAAGAACTGAAGCTGTTGGAGTCCCTGCCATATGCAGTATGGCTTCAGGTAGCCTTGGGGATTGGGATCCAGTTAAGAGTCAAGCAAAATGATTTCATGCTCAGGCCTAGGTTGGCACACACCATTTCCTTCCATATTCCACTAGCTAATTACAAGAGCCAGCCTAATGGCAAAAGGGGCTCCTTTTACCACAGTTCCTTTTGCTGTGTCCAATCTTTAGATGTAGGTGTTCCTTGTAGCTCTGATATCAGTTCTCTTATGTTTTCATTCTGCCCATTCACCTCAAAGAGTTCTTGCCAATTCTCATTACTCCAACTCCTGTCTCTGCTTCTGGTTTCCCCTCCACCTGCAATGGCCTTTGTGTTAGTTCATTTTGCACTGCTCTAAAGGAATACTGGAAGCTGGGTAATTTATAAAGAAAATAAGTTTGTTTGGCTTATGGTTCTGCAGGCTGTACCAGAAGTGTGGCACCAGCATCTCCTTCTGGTGAGGGCTTTGGGAAGCTTTCAATCACAGCAGAAGGTGAATGGGGAGCTGGTGTGTCACATGATGAGAGAGGGAGCGAGAGAGAGAGGGAAGGGATTTCAGGCTCTTTTTAATAATCTCCATGGTTTAGTAATATCCATGGCCAGCATTTAATACATATTTGCAGAATGAATATATTAACGTTACTTAATGCTTTAAATAAAGAATTTGTGTCCATATTCTAAAATAACCGTCCCGTGATTTTTTCTACAGCTTGCAAGATTCCTATAGGTATGTATTTTTTTGTGCAGTTGGCTTTCATTACTATGGTTCATTGAAAAGATAAACATTCAATACAGGTCCTCTTGACTCATAGATCTCCTGCCATATTCATGTGCTCTCACTTAGATTTCGTCTTCTCATTTTCTCTTCTCCTCTTTCCTCTTCCACAGGTCCCTCCATCATCTCCTCTCTCCTAATTTATCACCATCTTTATTGAGTCTGCAAGGTTGTGACAGCAACAAGAGAGAAAGGAAGAGGGGGAAATTCATGGAGGAACATGTACTTTTCCTCCATACATTGCAATTCTTGAGCCCTCCTCTCTACCCCAGTCTGTGATTTTTAGCAGATTTTTACAAGCATTGGGTCAGTTTGAACAAGATATCACCAAGAAATATAATTGTAGACACAAACAATGTCTAATTTGTCTAAGGGCTATTACCTTTTCCCTGAATTAATACTAAATCAATACCCTAGTAAGTTGTCAGGGGCATTGCATTGAAGTGATGTCTTTATGAACAAATAAACTAACATTTTATCCAGTTTCACTGACTACTCTGCTTGGCAATAGAAGAGGGGGCATACAAAGCGATAAGGACAAGTTGTTGTTTGCAATAATTTATAATCTACATACGAATTTGAAGTGTTGATAATTTATGCTTATGAAAAAATTGATAGAACTTTGTTTACAAAATTCTAACATTCTGGTTTGGGTCAATTCCAGATCAAATGTTTTCTCTTCATCTTCATTACTTCTCTGGCTATAATTGCATCTCATCATTAGATGTTTTTTATTCCTATGCTTATATTTACACATCTATTCATTCATTCTACAAATATTTAATAGGCACCTACTATTTGTGGGTCATTATGGCTTTTAGACACACAGCAAAAGACAAAGTACTTGCCCTCAAAAACCTCATGTTTCGGTAAGAGGGAGGTAGTAGACAAACAAGCATAATATAAGCAATAAGTGCTGCCAAGAAAAAATAAAGTGGGTTAAGGTGATAAAAGGCCAGGGAGATTCTCTCTGAGGAGGTGACATTTGAGTAGACATGACTGAAGTAGAAATGAGTCAGGAAGGAACCCAACAAATAGCACTCTAGGCAGATGGAGAGGGAAGTACAAAGGACTTGGGCAGGAATGAACTTAATGGACCAGATAGAAGGCCTGTGTGGTGAGAGCTGTTACATTCACTAACTTACATGTAGTAAGTTAGTAAATGTAGGTGCATAACTTTTTAGTTCATCTAATATTTTCACACCCATTATATTATTTGCACTTCACAAGATAGCTATTATTGCATCCATTTTACAGATGAGGAAACTGAAGCTCAAAGCTTAACCAATGACTTTTCCAAAGAGATGGAACTTGGCTTTGAATCCTAATCTCCAGACTCCACATCAAGTACTCTTCCCTTACTTCAGAAAATGCTATTTTAAATGCTTTTATGGCTCTGGGCTACCTTTAGAATACTAGAAATCCTGTAGGATCACTTGCATGGGAAAGAGGGCAGAGAAGGATCAGTAGCCATGATGATCTCTCATGCCTGAATCATAGATAAGATTTGGGGACTGAGTGTAGGTCTCTGCCTCCTTACCTTATCCCTGGGCAGTGGGATAATTTCTAGGACAGTATCCTGTCAGAGGAAGAAGCTTCCAAAGGACTAGAACAGATCATCCAAGTAGGGTTAGGGAGCAGGTCTTCGACACTCACATTGGCACTCTGTGTGCATCCAGCCTAGAAAGGAAGCTCAGTGAAAACATATTAATCGGGATGCAGACAGACCCTGATGCCCACATGTTGTTCAGAGGACTTTAGAGCAGAGTGAGTTCTTAGAATAAAAAAATTTACTCCCTCCCCTCTTCTTTGTTAATTAATAAAGCCAAAAAATGTAGGTGATAAGGTATAGATAGAAGCAGACCTGGCATGTTATTGGGTTCATTTCTTCATGAAGCATTTATTGAGCACCTAACGTCCTTTCATCAAGGAAGGTTGGATCTAGAGGAAAACCAAACATATTAACAAATAATTATCACATAGTAAAACTGTCATGGAGGAGGTATCTATGGAACACTACAGAAGAAAAACAAGGAAGAAATTTACCACCCACCCACCTCTTCTGTGGTGTATTGTTGAGAGAGTCTTCCACTCTTATTTCTGGTGAAGAAAGTACTAATTTGATGGAAAATTCCTCTCCTGGCCTTTCTTAGGTGACCTACTAGAAGTTGAATAATTTATGGGAGTCTTTTGGACAGACATTGGTATGTCATAAAAATGGCAAAAGCAAATTCATGGAATAGGGACTTACTGTGATAAAACACAGAAATGAGATATAGGTGGATAGTTTCCACTTTGGGTAATATTTAGGTATAAAATAGACACATATCTGCGCAGAGTGGTTGGGAAGCTGAGGGCTCGGCAGATAATTTTGAGATGCTTATTTTAGCTGTATGAGTTGTATTATTGTCTGTGGTAAGTGGTCAGAGACACTGTACAGATTGTATTTCCTAAAGTTACACAGTTGAGAATCTATTAAGCTTGAGCAAAACTTGATGCTTATTAAATAAACATTCTCTTCAATTTTGCATAATTCTTTCAAAATAACTTTCCCTACCATGGGACTCACATACCAAACACCTCAGAGAGTGGAAATTCCAGCACCGTTGCTCTTTGTGGTCTAAATGCAGATGCACACGCTGAAGCTCCTTGAAAGCTTGTCTTCCTGCTGTGTATCCTCTCAACTTCTCTCATATTTCACCTCCCTTTCCTCTTCCAGCTTGACCCTCCATGGGGGCCATCTGTATGACTCCCTGGAATCTCCTGTGTTAAGATGTGGGTTCTCTGTTAACTGCCTTTGGACCTTGTCTAGAACTTCTAAGCCAGGAGCTGCTCCCACAGTGAGAGGCAGACAGTCCAGACAGGTTGTTTTCACCCCTAACAGGTCAGACAGTTTCAAATCTTGCCATAACTCCAAATTCACTCATGGGAACCTATAGAACAAAGGGAAATGAGTAAGGTAACTTTTATTATAAGACTGTTTGGAGTCTGTGGAAATAGAATGAAGACTACAGTGGAACAGAGATCTCACAATAACTGGGTGGGCTTTCCTGACTGTGTCCTAACAACTGGCCACTATTTTGAGGTGAAAAATGGTCTTGAGCGGAGACACGTCTCAGGTGACGATGTATATAGTTGATTCCCATTATTTGAGAAATTGGTATTTGTAAGTTTTCCTACTTGTTAAAATGTATTTATAACCCCAAGATCAACACTATTAGTGCTTTCATGGCCATTCAAGGACATGTGCAGAGCAGGAAGAATTTGAGTCATCTGAAGCACATGTTCCCAGCTGAGGTCAAGGAAGGCAATGCTCTGTCTTCTTGTTTTAGCTTTTATATTGTAAACAAGAGTCCTTTTCTCAGTGTATTGAGTGCCATTTTTTCATGTTTGTGCTTACTTGTTGGTGATTTCAGTGTTTACAATGGTCCCCAAGTATAGTGCTGAAGTGTTGTCTATTGTTCGTCAGTGGAAGAAAACTGTAAGGTGCCTTACAGAAAAAATACATGTGTTAAATAAACTTCCTTCAGGCATGAGTCATTGTGCTGGTGGCTGAGTTCAACATTAATGAGTCAACACTACATATTAAACAAGATGTATTTAAACAGAGACACACATAAAACAAGGTTCACAAAAGTGTGACTAGAGGCTTGCAGGAACCTAACACTGTACTTCCCCTAGGAGCAATGGTTTAGTATTTGCTTATTCAGCATTTGTGGTGACTTTATAGAAAACTACTAGAATGAATAATGAGAACTGAGTTTTTTTTTTTTTTCCCAACTAAAAACAGTCATTTGTAAATCTATTTATATCACATTAAGCACAATCTGGAAAGAAAATGGTAGTATTTACATAATCTCTAATGAATACAATAAGCAAATATAATTCTTTATAAGACAAAATAATTGTTTACAACTAATTAAAACCTACTTACCTTCATCAAGATTTAATTTCTGTGTTTGCAAACAATATTAAATTTCAAGGCAAAGAAACAAAGGAAGGCCACCTCTTAATCCTCCCCTGCATTTGTGGAGAACAAGGCTATTCCACTTACCATAGAGCTTTGTGGAACATTCATAATTCATAGAAGGGGCCATATGAAAGCATTTCTCAGGATTGTCACAAAATTCTGCCAGCTCCTGCAGTGATGAAAACGCACAGTCTTGTGACTATGATTAAGGTGCATTGGAATCTAAGAAAACCATCAATAGCCACTTCGCTCTGTTCACGCTCTTGGAATGTAGTCTCTGGATGAAAGTCGGTTCTGACAGATGATTTCATGGTATTTTACTCAGTATGGGATGTATTTTAGAAGCAGTGTATCAAAACCTTGACCTTTATTTCATTTTTTTCTTTATTGTTGATTTAGAAGATTAAAGGCATTCCAAAATCTTTTTCTAAATGTCTTCTCATATATGCAACAAAAAGGATTCAGAAAGGATTTGACACACAATGTAGAAGCGTAAATCAGCCAAGGGGAGGATATTTGCAACTTTCTCTCCTCGTTATAATTTCATCTCATTAGGGAAGAAGGGACAGGTGGGTGTGCTAGCAGTTACAGATCAGGAATTGCATTTTCTTTCTAGATTGGTGAGGATCATATGGTATGAAACCCCCATCTGAGAAAACTATGCAGGTTTTTATTACACATGAAAGTCCTCCTCTGGTGGATTTTTGCAGTTTACAGAAAATGTGTAAACCGAAATTAGAAACTGCTTAGCTTTTACATTTTACTGACTTCTTGGGTTTAGTGTAAAAAAAGAAAGGGAAGGGATTCATGGTACAATTTTTATTTCCTTGATGAATTAAGATGAACATATGGTCTAAAGTAAATTTGTAGAATATACGTATTTAGTCACTGATGTCTAGAATATTTGATAGACCAAGGATGAAGGTATGTGGTCTAGGAGCTGCAAGACCTAATGAGTAGTATTTGTGGTCACATTTGTATAACTCTATTGCTAACAAAGCCTGCTTTCTAAATACAGATGTCTTGTGTTCAACTCTGAGGTTTTCTGACAATGAAGAGGGTAAATATAATAATTTCAGAATATGCAAGAATATGACAATGAGTATTTACAGTCATTTAATATATTGTTTCATCATTTTAATAGCCCTGTGAAAAAATCAGTAAACAGTATTTACTCAGTGCCTTCTGTAAGCAATTTTATTTTATTTTTTATTGTGCCAAAGCATACATAATATTTTAACCATTTTAAAGTGTATGTTTCTGTGGCATTAAGTACACTCAAAATGTTGTGCAACCTTCACTATTATCCAGTTCTAGAACTGTTTCATCTTTCCAAATGGAAGCTCAGAACCCATTAAACAGTAGCTCCCCATTTCCCTCTCCTCCAAGACCCTGGTAACCTCTATGCTACTTTCTGTCTCTATGACTTTACCCACTCTGGATACCTCATATTAGTGGAATCATACAATATTTATCCCTTTGTAACTGGTTTCTTTCACTTGGCATCAGGTTTCCAAGGTATATCCGTGTTGTAGCATGTATCAGAACTTCATTCCTTGTTAAAGCTGAATGAACAATTAATTTTTCCAGGACCCACTAGTGTTTCAGACACTATTCCAGACCTGAGTTTCTTACTGGGAAATCTTTCTGTTCATGTTTTCTCCATGGTGTCCACACTTTGGGAACATGATCACTTTATCCTGACTCCTGGCTTCTAGACAGGACAATGTCTTTCCCTTTCTTAGGTCCAAATTCAAGTGACTACTCTTTGAATAAGACTATAAATATGTAATTTTTAATAATCTATACTAATCACTATGAAGTAGCATACCCAACAATGTTGTGAAATACAATCATAGTGATGTCTTTAAACCAGTGCTTCCAAGGGGCATGTTTAATGGCATGCCAAAGGAAGTGCCACTGTACTGCATGCAGGAGACAGCTATTTTAAATTTACACCATCAGGTAGTGACTTTTGTCTACTAAGTGTGATAAATCAAACTTCTCTCTCTTTCTAGGATGAGACAGAGAGCAGCAAAGCAAACCGAAAAGATTATTCCCATGATTAACAAAGCAGCCAAGCAATATTTCTCCAAGTATATTGGAAGGAGGAATCTCTATGGAATCCAAATAATAAAGATGACATATTTGAACAAATTTATAAGCAGACTTTAAAGCTTGAGATCAGATACAAGGATGCAACCATCCTTATACAAAGCATCATGGAAAACACAAGAGTAGAAGCCTAGCGGGGACTATGTAAGGACAAAAAATGTTCCAGCAGGCCCAGAAGAGGATTCTCTTGACCTTAATGGCAAAGTTTTCATATAAGTTCCTAGAATGTAGAAACTAGAATTTGATTGCAGAGCACTATAATAATATTTGAAGTCTGTTGTATTATTCCAGGCTTTATTAACAATAGAGCAAGTGTATTTTAATTACATACTATTGGCCCAGTAACTCTCCATGCATGTTTGTTGTATTCAGAAAGTCACAAGTTAATTAATTCCTCTAGGTCAGTGGCTCCCAAACTTTAGTACATATTAGAATCTCTTGGAGGGCTTGTTCAAACATAGATTTCTGGGATCCATCGCCAGAATTCCTGGCTCATTGTGTGGAGTGAAGCCTGAGATTGGCATTTCTGAACAGTTCCCAGGTGATGCCAATGCTGCCTGCCTGGGGGCCATATTTTAAGAACTGTTAGGTATATTTAGGTATATGTAGATACCTGGTTTGGATGAGTTGAACTTCAGTTAAGACTGTGATAAGTAGACTACATTTCAAATCTTCTGATCTTTTCTATCTGTGTTGTTACTTATCATTGCTATCCAATCCTCCATCAATTTCACCTGAAGTACAACAGCCTCCACACTGGTCTCCAACATCCTTTCTTGCCTTCCTCCAATTTATCCTTTACAAAGCAGCCAGGATTATCTTCTTAAAGCCTAAATCAGATCATTTTACTCTCTTGCTTAAAGCTCTTTGAACACTTTTAGTAGCACATACTCCATAACACCCAGTCTTTGACCCATGGCTCTCCAGGGCTTGTGTGATTTGGTCCCTGCCCATCTTTCTATCTTCATCTCCATCTTCTGCCTTCTTCCCTCTGATTCACTAAGCTTTCATCATACTGACACGCTTTCAGCTCCTTCAAACACACCAACATTTTCTCTCTTGGGACTTTTGACCCCACCTCCCATGCCCCCGGCTGGCATGCCCTTTGCTGCCATAACCTCTCTTCATCTACTCTATGGCTAGATCTTCCTTTTCTTTCAGATGTCAGCTTAAATATTATCTTCGCAAAAATATCTTTTTTGACCATACACACTTAAAGTATGTCCCTCCTTTTATCCTGTTTCTTATTAGACTTTATTATATTCTTTTATAGCCTTTACTGCAGTTGTTTGTTTTCTCATTAGGCTCTAACTTGCTTGAGAATGGGACCATGTCAACACAGTGCCTGAGAGACACTAAATATTTGATTTGTTGAATCACTGAAGATGTAAGAGCAGACAAGCTGTTACTGAGTAATATTTATTCCCTGGATTCAACTAGATTAAGGAACCTGTCACTTGGGATGTTGAAACTTCAATTAATGCTACTTGATGACTTTGCTCTGAGTTCTACCCATCCTTCAATCCCTGACTCGCGAAGTTTTTGGTGGCCAGCTTCAGCATGATTAGTATTAAATCACAAGGCTTCACACAATTGCTTCACTTCTACCTTGTGCTATTCCAAAGAGCCTCCTGAGAGGGCTTCCCTAAGAGCTGAGAAAATTGAGATGCTTTGATTAAATCAGAGTGTGTCCAGAACTAGAGAAGAAATGATCCTTTGGCAGTTTAGACTACATCAAAGACTACATTAGGATATTGTATTTAGTTTGGTATAAAGAAAAGTTGGAGCCTATTCAATAGAAGGAAGCCAGGACAGTCTAGAATTTGCAAAGTCTGTCACAGAAAGAGCAGTGAATAACTGGGAGAAACCTGTGAAGGAAGAAGCTCTTGTCTTGGAAAAGAATGAAGCTGTACTAACTTGTCCTAGAGGGAATGGCATATATTAGACAGAAGTTACAGGGAAGTATATTTTGAGTCAACATAAGAAGGCATTTTTCAACAAGTAGAGTTGTTGATAAATAGAATGAATTTACCTTGTGAGTGAAATTCTCTCATAACTGGAAGTGTTCAGACAGAAACCGTGAAAAAGCTGAGAGGAGGAAGGGAATTAACATTTACTGCGAACTAGTTACTTTACCTATATAATTATATGGAGGAAATCTTATTTTCCTGGCAGCAGACTTTTCCAAATCTGTACCATCTTCCCGGGAGAGGGGATATTTCGAGATGCCTCTCGGATTGGGTGTGGTGGGTGAGATGCTCACAGAACATGTTCGAGGCACAGTAGATGATCATGGCTCAGTTGACTAACAAGCTTTTATTTTGCTGAATTTGATTTGTAAACTGAAGAGGTAACTCAATATTTCAAAATAATCAAAGAAGGATGAGGAAAATTTTTAGGGAGATTAATTTAGGGAAGAAAACAATGTGAGATTAGGTAGCTGCCAACGGAGAAAAATTCTGAGGGAACAACAGAGATACTTTATGGGAATTTGATGATGTTTCTGCTGTGGGTCTACAGTATAAAATCATTTTCTCCCCATCTCCCCATATAATTTCTGTAAAATATCTGTTTCTTTATTAATGAACTGTGGCTTTGGCTACATTTTGTAGAAACCAATAAATACTAAATTTAACACTAAAATTGGTTTGGAGCAACCACGGTGGACCATGGAAAAACACATCTGTGTCACATATCTCAATTCTTATAGCCATCGGATGCAGCAGACAATTCTGTCTTCATATACAGATGAAGAAAATAAGGTCCAGGGAAATCGAAATCGGTAGGTTATTGATCTTATTTTTACTGTAACAGAGGCAACTTCAAAGAAATTCATTCCTTGGATACAAGTGCTCTGAAGTGGCTTCCAGGATGTGAGAATGGATGCATATTGGTTTGTATTGAATCAAATCTGCCAGATTATTTTACAAATCTGCCAGATTATCTTCAATATCTTTTATTTCTTAAAATTTCATGGAGCAGGAAAGAGTGTCCAAGAGTGATCTCTCTGATAATACATGAACAAAGAGTTGTAGTAGTGATGCAAATAGAGATTGCGAGGTAGTGACTTTCTAGGACTGGATGCTATAGACAGGGCTGGCTTTGTGTGTGGGTCCAGCTCAGTCATTCAAAACCCATGCTTATGAGGATCCTACACTTCATTTAGTGCTTTGCTGTTACTGTCTTGAAATTCTTAATAATTTTAAATTCTTAATAGTTTTTGAATCAGGAGTCTTGCATTTTTATTTGCACTGAGCCCACAAATTATATAGCTGATCCTGACTACAGTCAAAGGAGTTTTATACTTGGTACTGGCACATTAACCAAAGAGCCTGACAGTGTTTTAGAGGCCACAGCATCTCGATCTTAGAAGGGACCTTGGCTTAGTACCCAATTTAGTACTTTTCACTGCTCTCTATATAGCAGAATCACCTAAAGAACTTTTGAAAAATACATATATCTGTGTCCTAAACCCCAAAATCCCAGATTTAATTGATGTGGTTTGGGACATCATCTTTCTAAAAAGCTCTCCAGCTTATTCTAAAAACTACTGACCTAATTCATTGGTACCTACTATTGTATGGTTAAGCCTGATTTATTAAACTTCATTTATTCATTCAACAAATGTTGACTAAGTTTCTACTATGTGTAGAACATTGTAATAAGTTTTATAGGACATAGGTAGATGAATAAACAAAGATCATTGCCATCATCTAATAATATAACACATTTTCTAAGTTCTTTGACCTCCCAATTCATCTGTCTGGTTCTTTAAGGATATCCCTTGCCTCCTTCCTCTCTCTTTCCAGACTGAGTCTTTAGCATCATTATACAACTTCTTTTCCCTGAAAGGTCCAAAAGCTTTAAATAATGTAACTTTTTTTCTCATCAAAATGTTTGGGTTCCCAGTGTAATCCACATCCCTGCCTTTAGATACTACCAAACTCCTAGAGAACTGGCATATACATTTATAAAGGCCCACTGTTAGAAGAAATTTACTTTGAAAATAAGCAGTCCCAATCTTTACAGGCATGTGTCCGAGCAAAGCTCACATATTTCGTCTCCTGCAAGAGCTCCTCCTCATCACCACCTGGGTTGTAATTGAAAGTTTAGGGGTTGTTTGCAGTCATTTTCCTTGGTGTGAAACCAGCAGGGGATGTCCTCCAATCATATAAATGCAATATGGGTGTGGCAGAGCCCCTATTTTTAATCTCAAAAGAAGTGTTTATTGTTAATATTTGGGAGGATGGAGGATAGGGAATTGATTCTTGGTGTTTCTCTTTCTTCGGTATTTTCTTAGCTACAAGAGCCATGAAAGGCTCTTGTTGAGACCAAAAACCAATTATAAATCTGTTTAGGAATTAATTTTTCATTTATTCCTAGCCCCACATTCCCTGTATCCCCACACTAGTTTAGGATTCGTGACCATCCCCTTCTGAGGACCTCCTGCCTTGGCCACAAGTACTATGGGGAACGCTCACAGCTTCTTCATGAAGGATTATTTAGAGCTCTAATGAGTGTGAAAGGAATAGTTTTACTTAATTCTTGGTCCATGCAGGGAGTGGGCCTATAGTTTTAAGGCTTTGCAAGAAGAGTCTACTGGGTGAATGTCCTCTCTCCTTGATCACCACCTTCTTTACACATATCTTATTATATGGCCTGCAGTCAGATACTTCAAATCCTCACCTGGGAAACTCAACTGTGTCCAACAGTAGGAGATAGTCCACTGGTCTGCCTACATCCAGTCATAGTTGTTTGTCTCTCCTAAATAGGTGCTATTTCCAGAAAGTGGGGTGGGGCTCTGGCTCCCTTAGTGAGAGCCAAGGGCATGTCCAGCTTTTGTGTGGTCCAGAGTATATATAGTTTTGAGGCTCCCTCTTTGTTCTAGAAAAAAAGACAAAATTATGAATTAAAAATTAGGTAAATGATTGAATGATAAAAGAATTCACAATTAATTACTACAGTCTTGGTGGCCCAGCAATTCTTTAGATCTTTTTAAAGCGATTTACCAGAAATGCTTACATCAAAATGTTCTCTGATTGCCACCTAGCTTCTCCTCACCACCTAGAGTGCTTCACACTTCCTAGGACCTCACAGCCCTCATGAGACTCTGAACAGGTGCAGGGACCTGAGGCAGAAGCTACCTTAACTTCAGGGTGAAATATTCCAATTGTTTCCTGTTCTTCTTATCAGCCAGGGGTAAGAGGCTGATTCACGCTGGTTTATTTACAAGGTGGTGCCTCTAGCTGAAGTGAGGGCTACTTTCTGTTAGAGATGCATGGCCCTCTCTCATATGGAGAAAGACTATTTCTGTTCTTAACAGAACTCTGATTTTTACCACTTCTTAGATATAAGTCTCAGCATTATCCTGTTCCTCCCTGGTTCTGGCTTAGATTACAAGAGCTTGTATTTATTTTAAATGTCTTCCACTGCCACACAGATGGAGAAACATCAACTCTTGGTTCCAAATTTACCCCCTAAAAGAAGAATGTTCCAGTTCTTCCTGCCATATGTGTGCTGCTGACTCAGAGAGCAAGAATGTGGTGGGAAAAGAGTCTGTGTTTACAGATGTCTTCTACATGGCCTGTGCATCTAATAGACACACTGGCAACACATACCAGCACGCACATGCCATTTACATGCTCTGAAATGGCTTCCAGGATGTGAGAATGGACACACACATTGGTCTGTATTGAACGCAGTGGGACTTTTTCCTGGCCAAGGAAATTCTGTAAACACCTAATGGTGGAAAACACAGACTTTAAAATAGTTTAAAACTATAATTGCTTGTAAACCATAGTAAAGCTAGACCTGGTTCTCTTTAAATGAGGCGAGAGTGTAACATCCAAGATTCATTCCACGCCAAAATTCTCTGGAGCATGAGTGATGGTAAGAAAGGCTATTAGGTTAACAAAAACATCAAATGGATAGAATAATCTTTTATTTCTCTCTCTCAGTGGAGGTTCTGTTTTGAATCTGTTGGAGTCTAATAATTACTTGGTGTTGCTCTGAACTGTATCTGACATGTCTTTTCATGTTAGCTTTGCTGCATCTTATGCTTTAGGCTTTCACAAGCTTCTCTGGATTAATGGATTGGGAGGGAGAATAAAAGGGTACTGCCCATGGTGCCCAGAAGCAAAAGGAAAGCAAGGGAGAAGAAAGTGCATGTGGATGGAATTCCGAGAAGGGCCCAAGCCATTCAGACTTAAGAACTGCTAAGTCCCAAAGGAGATGCTTCTAGCATCTAGCAAGCATCTGGTAACCTAACCTCTCTGTATTGCACATCCACTCCACCCACCTTTCCACTGGGAGTGTCAAAGTACGTAACGAAGTTCCCCGTCTTCCGCAAAGAAGTATCCTGCTTAGTATATGTAAACACAACACCTTGATCCTTTTTGTTTTGGAAAATAAATAAAAACAAAACAAAATATCCAAAATAAACCAAAGAGATTTCTTTAAAAAGAAATGTACGAAAATAAAAACAACAACAAAAGACACTGAGTTTGTACTCCTGATGGAAAAATCATTACTGTGGAGAAAGTTATGAGAAGTCAAAGTAGAGTCTGTTTTTAATAAGAGCTACCATTACATTAATGCTCAGTATGTGGCACTCAGAGTACTATGTATGTGTCACCATAGCTAAGATAGGTACTACTAGTCCAGGTAAGTAGAGTTCCTCCAAAATTCATGCCTACCTGGTACCTCAGAATGTGACCTTATTTGGAAGTAGGGTCTTTGTAGGTGTAATCCAGTTAAGATGAGGTCATACTGCATTAGGGTGGACCCTAATCCAAGGATAAATGTCCTTCTAAGAAGAAGGTAGTGGGAGACAGACACAGAGAGAAAACATCACGTGAAGACAGAGACGTAGAAGAGAAGGCCACGTGATGGTGAAGGCAGAGACGGGAGTGATGCATTTGCAGGTTAGGGAATGCCAAGAATTGCGGGCAATGCCAGAAGCTAGAGGAGGCCAGGAAGCATCCTCTCCCAGAGGCTTTAGAGAGCATGACCCTGAGAACACCTTTGTTTTAGACTTCTGGCTTCCAGAACTGTGACAGAATAAATTTCTAGTGTTATAAGTCACTGGGTATGTGGTAATTGGCTATGGTAGCCCCAGGGAAGTAATAGATGAAGAATCTGTGCTTCTGATGGTCTTCATAAAGCTCCTTGTGCAGGGGTTGTGGCGAGCTGGCTACACACACAGTATTCCACCTTGGCAGGGAAACTGCGTATTGAGGTTCACGGGGCAATCACAGCCAGTGCCTGGACTCATAATTGACGACATTGGTTTTGTCCATTTGGACAGATCCATAGGATTCTAGAGAGAGGTTAAGAATGAGAAGTGTAAGGATGATCATAAACTGCAGGAACAAAATTTATATACCTATTGATTTTTATTCTCACTTCATGCTAAAAAGGATTTAGAGTTCCTTTCATAGATGAAAATAATAGGACAAAATAAAATAAATTTAAACATAAGAAAGATGAAACAAAGGAAAGAAAAACAATGGTAGAATGCAGCAGCAACAAACCTACATGACGTCACAGCCCTTCCTTCACTTCCCCAGCCCCAGCTGAGAAGATGGACCCTCATGGTATGAGCAAGAAATTTCAGGGTGAGATAATGCCAAGTCTGATTTTTCTCCAATTTGTGTAAATTCAATGAAAATTTCAGGCTGTTGCTTCAAGTAGAAATAAGCACTAATTATCCTTTTGATTTTCATATAATTTTCAGTAAGTCAGCAGTGCTATTGCGGTTGATCAACCGGAAATCAGGGAAAGAAATCTCACATTTTCTGTGCCTTCCTTATCCTTTTAAGTGTGCTTCTGAAATGCTTTAAAATCATTGTCTTCAGAGTGTTTGTTAGTGCAGAGAAAAAAGGAGAAGATCTGGAATGGTTAAGCATACTGTTGTCTGAGATTTGTCAAACCACACATGCAGACTTACTATCGAAGCAGAGACAATACCATTTAAACCAGCATGAGAGTTATTGTTTGATTTGATACTGAACTTTTCTGTGTTTATTGGTCATCTTTGGTCTCATATGAAAAATTTATCCTATGCCTAACAGAGCTCCAGTGTAAATAAACACTGGAAATACATTTGTAGGAGGCTGGTTTTCTAGAATAACTCAGTATTGTTCTCCACATGGGGCATCACCTGCTGAATAAACCCAAAACCATCATCTGGGGAGTCGCTGTATGTAAACTTCCTTGAGGTAAGCTGTGTGCTGTAGAGACAGGAACCTCTAATCGTATTTCAAATATTAAACATACCAGTGTGCTTTTCTTTTAAAAAGAGGAATCCTATTCACTTGACTTTATATGTTTTTGAAAAAAAAAAAAGAACTCTTTATTTGGAGAATATTTTAGAAACTAACGGCAAGGGAAATATTCTGCTCCTAGATGAGGGCTTTGCTTGTATGATCGTGCATTGACAGTGAACAATACAGTAGATGAATTACTGATTTATTTATTTAAAAGCAAACCCACTGGATTTAAAAACAGCTTGCCTACAACAAGGAAATATACCCCTTAAGGTTATTTAGTCCATTAATTGCTTATACTGATTGAACAATGACCTAGGCTTTTCACAGAGTGATTACTCTTCATGAAAAATTAACTATGGTCTTCTAGTAAAGACAGCACACAAAACAAGTTGTACAGAGTGGTGTGACTTGACCCAGGATATTGCGTGTGAGTGCAACAGCTCCTGTAGATGGCAGTGGCGCACTTCCGCAAATGATCTGGCCTGGCATTCTGGGCCTGGGGATGAGGGATGCAAAGGATAAAAGCTGCAGCAAGAGCAGGCGTGCCCTCCAGCCAGCAAGTTAACTAAGCTGCTGGTTCACGACTGCACTTCACAGTCACCCTCTAAATGATTTTTTCTTTCCTGAAATCAGCAAAAATACAAACTGTTCCTGCATGCACCCCAAATTGTCCTTTTGGTAAGGTAGGTTTTTATGTTTTATGTTTTCTATTTTTTGAATTTCAGAGTTATTTTGAGGGGGAGATCTGACCTAAACCTTCCTCTTCTTGAACTGCAAAAGCAATTAGCTTAGTTGCCTCACACTCTTAAAGAGAGAATAAAAATCTCCTAAATGGAGATGATCATAAACTACATCTATCGTACAAGTCAATGCAGCACAATCCAAAATAAAGATCTGTCAGCATAAACTGTAAAACCAGATTTCATAATCCTTAATTTTTTCTCTTGCTTGGATTGTTTTCCTTCTTTCCTATTCTCTTAAGCCTTTTATTTAAAACTGTCCTCCGCTATGCTCATAGGAGCTACATGACTGAAATTGGAAAAGCAATCTAGCAATCACAGATTTAGGTAATTTTTAATGAAATGAAGGTATTATATCAATTATTTTTGTCATTGTTTTGGCTTTTGAAGCTCAGCAGGGTTATATTCTATGATAGAGGAATGGTTGTTCTGAAACAATTTGTGGAGTTGTGCCAGTCATTTCAGGATGAATTTCCTCGCTCAGCTCCCCCAAATTTCCCGTTCTTTCAGCAGCAAGAGGGAGCAATGCATGCACAGTGTTAGCTTCACACATTCCTGACATACTTGTTACATGAACAGAGCTATGTTCCAGGGAATGGAAATATCTGTTGTAACTGTGAGAAGGGCTTTCTTCCCATAACTTTTACCTTGTACCCAGGAAATGTATGTCAAGAATCAAGAAATGGCAAGTTTAGATATAGATGATGCATAGGAATCTGTTGTTGACGTAGTTGGTATGGAAATTTTATAAGCAGAATTTTGCACATAGTAGGAATCATTTTGTTGAACAAATGAAAACTAAAATGGAAGTAAAAATTAGAATAAACCCAGGGCAGAAGAAACAGTGACTAGTTTTCTGAAAGTTCAGGAAAACATCAAAAATATTTTAAAGAAATGGAAACTTAAACCTTAGGAGGCCAAAGATGTCCTGGGCTTATGCTCTTAGGTATAGGAAGAGGGCTAAAGAGGTGAGCAAAGAACATGAGAAGATGGAGGCAAGTGCTGTGGCTCATGCCTCTAATCCTAGTGACTCAGGAGACTGAGGCTAGAGGATCACTTGAGACCAGGAGTTTGAGACCACCCTGGATAGCATAGTGAGACCCCATCTCTAAAATAACAACAACAACAATAATAATAATAAAAATAGGTGAGTGTGACTGATTCCTGTAATTCCAGACACTGCACTCTAGCCTGGACAATGAATGTGATTCTCTCCCCTGCAAAAATAAAAAAGATATATTTGAAAAGATGAAGGGAAGGGCATGTCGATATGCATCAGAGGAGATTAGCAAAGAACTAATGACCTGGAATGACCTGGTGCTATACTGAGTGGTAAAAAGAAGATAGGGAAGGGAATCTGGAAATTATGGAAGACAGGATGCAATTGCACAACCAACAAATGAGGCCCAGAGGAGAGAAGGATTGAGAGATACAAGGGTGGGGAACGGTGTGTAACTTCATCAATTAGGTATCATAGCAGGTCTTCTATCGTAAAGCCAATGCTTTCTTTTCACGACTTCAAATGAAGGTGCATTTGTGTGGAGTAAGGGCCCATAAAAGGGAATAGTGCATTCTTTATTCTATGATAAAGAAACAACAACCAAAACAAAATCACCCTCAATTGTTCTGATGTACTAAAGTAGATGATACTTTCTGTAAACCAAAGGCCTGATTAAATTGATACCAGTTTAGAATTGCTGATCAATAGGAAGCCAATTAAAAATTGCCAGGACCTCCCCCCAAACCAGGTGCAAGATTAAATTTCTTGTCTTCTTTGATCATTTTTGTTGTTCATTGATAATGAAAACATCACTAATGTTGGTCATTGTCCTTATTGGTCATTGATGATGAAAACATGAACCCAGTAGAAAGCAAGAGCCCCTCAATAACAGGTACATGACAATTGGACATAGTCCGTTTAATGCTACCATTTTGAAGAGTATACATTTTGATGTCAGAAAAGTTTGATATAGTATTTTTTAGACACTCTTTAACATTTAAAATTTTAAACTACTAAATATTGAGGTCAATTGGCATTCTAACCCCAATTGACCACCTCACTCAACATTTGCCTGAAGCCCAAAGACAAGATGAGGCCTCAGAATGGAGTAAGCCTCAGGCATTGGGTAGACGTTATGGAGTTAGAGGTAGGGCAAAGAGGGAGTTAGGAGTGGGAGAAAGAAATTGAGTGAGCCTCAGGATGGAATAACTGTGAGATGTGTTTGTTGCATTCACATATACAGGTATGTCAAATGACTGACTGAAAAAGATCAGTCTAAATGTCCTGCTTTGTTCTAGGATATTTTAGGTCGACCTCAGTGGAAGAATAATTCTTGTTGTGCCAGGTCATTTTATGCTTGAGTTTAAATTAACTTTCATGATGGATAACTTAAGTTTGCATTTTTTTTTTTTTTTTTTTTTTTTAGCATTCTACGTGACAGGAGTTTTCCTCCTCTCCTCTTTTCTTCTTTCTTTCCTTTGTCTTCCTTCATGCTTCCCTTTTTTCCATCTCTTACTTCCTTTTAAATGATTTTCTTCCCTTCCTCCTTTCTCCTCTCTGTCTCCTTCCATTCTTTCCTCCTCCCTTCCCTCATTAAGTCCCTTCTTCCCCTTTCTTCTTTCTTCCTCCTTCTCTCTTTCCTTATCTCCTGTTTTCTTCTTAATTTTCTTATTTTCTCTCTCCCTCATTCCTCTTAATTTCTTTCGTTACTACTTTCTTTTCTTCCTCAGTTTCTTCTTTCCTTCTTTCCTCCCTCATTCTCTCTCCCTCTTCCTCTCTTCCCTTCATTCAACTTTTATTAATTACACACTATGTGTTAGGCACTTTGCTAAGCACTGAAGAAAAATTTACATCCTTGGAGAAATATTAAAAGGTGGAGTGATGAGCAGATTGAATTTTTCAGATGAGTCAAATGATTTCTTTCCAATCCATCATACCCTATTTATTTCACACATTTAAGAAAAGTCATTTAAAAGGTAATCATCATTTAGGATCTCCATAAAAAAGTTTCCATTTACAGTAACGGAACAAATGCTATTTATATTTGGAGTTATAATTACGCAGGGGCCTAAGTTATTGTCTTGTGATCTCTCATTTGTGTGTTCCCAAGGTTTTAGTGGAGGTGAGAACATCTAAAATAGGAAGTCATAAGCCAAAAAAAAAAAAAAAAAAATTCCTTGAGGAGCCTTTGTGCTTAACCTGGTGGCTTAATGTAGGGCGATAGGTTTTTAGGAGTACAGATTTACTCAAAAGTCAATTTAAAAGAAAAAAGTAAAGCCCGTTGTCATTCTGGAAACCTAGCCTGTATGCAATCTGAAAATCACAGAGCTCAAACATTACATTTAATCCTCTGATATTTCATGTCTATTAAAATATTTACAAAGAAATATCTGATTAGTTCTTACTTCAAAACTTTTCTACTCCTATCATTTTTTACCATCCATCCTAATTGTTTGGGTTATTTTTCAGTGAAAGGCTTGGAGCTGGGTAAAACAGCTCTATTCTGTCATGTCATCAACCCAATCAAGCTGCTGTTATACCACTTCTAAGTAGCAGTGATAGTAACCACCATTCATATCATGGCATGTGAAGCCCTTTCACATATATTAATTCACCTAATACCTAAAGAAGTCCTGTGGGTTGGGTATTATCACAGATAATTTTATAGAGTATGTAACTAACCTAAGCTCACATAGGTCAACAGAGGTGCTGGACGTTGACCACAGATCTACTCTAAGTCAGTGTGTTATTTTCAAATGAGATTCCTACCCTCATTGGTTTGATTATTGACAACTCCAGGATGAACGTTTGTGGCATGTCATTTAAGTCCATTAAACACATTATAAATGCACTCATGGGTCTATGTGGTGTTCTCTTTACTGTCCTCCTTTTTCTGGGCCCATCCTGGGAGCCATGACCTATCCAGAGTCTTAGGCTTCCTGCCTGCTCCCTGGGCCAGCACCTTCAGAGTCATTCTCAGTTTTGGTCTCTGAGTTCTAGCATCATTTTACTAGCTGTCTTAAAACATGAAGACTTTAAGACCTGCCTGAGAGTATCATCATCCATATATCCTTAAGATGATCCAGAGGAATGGAAACTAAGTCTAAGAGGCCAGCAGAGTATTGGGAGGCAAGGGTCAAAATTTGAAGACTTGATGTTGAAATGTTCTGATTTATTCTCCTAGTGGCCATTTAGTGTTTCTTTTGGTGGTTACACAAAGCCATATAAGACTTGCTTAATTTAGCTACCTTCCATTAAGATGATTCCATACATACTGATATGATAACAAGGCCAAGGAATTATTTTAGTTACTTTCACAATATGCTAATTAATCATTTTGCCTAGAAAAAACTCCCTAATCTAAAGCATAATCATACAATAGCTTTTTAAGCAAAATGTAATGAAAGCTTATGTGTAGAGGCTTTGCTACCCATGGGTACCCATATCTATTAAGGATCAGTTTATTCCTGAATATAATAATGAATGAATAATAAAATTAATTTCTCCATAATGTGACATATTTTACATCTGCAGATAGATCATAAAGTAAATTTTGCTGTGTTCCTCCAATCATTTGCTCATTTATTAAAGATTTATCATGCACTTGTTAGGTACAGGGTTTTAGGCTATGTCCTGGAGATATGAAGATGAACCAAACCATCTCTTCCTTCTAGGAATTCATAGTCTAATTGGGACGAGGCAGATTATCAGGGAATAAGCACAGATGTGCTGTCACTCACTAGTATGTGACCTGAACAGACTTTGATGGGATGCTTTCTAGGAACCTTCATGTTGGAGGACAATTCTCCATGGATCTCTGTGCATGTCTTGTTAGCAGAAGCAATGACAACCTTTTGCTCTGAATTATCTTTTCAAGGATGTTTTATGGAGAACAGCCTTGGAAGATAGGGATAGTGTTTTTCTATGGAGCAGAGAGCAGATTTGCTTACTTTCCATTATAATAATGTGTCCTTCTGGGACAAAGTTCAGGGTAGGTTTGCTGGCAGTGCATTATAAAATAATTGGATTCCTAAGCCCAGGATTCCTCAGCTGTGTAACACAAACTCACTGCACACTCAACATCTACCTCAACTGCACCACATCAGCTCCATGCAGCTGGAGGGCTGGGATGGAGAGGGTGACTGGCATGAACATGAAGCTCATGATGCTTGCCGTGCTGTGAGTTATACACTTTGTCACTGACCCAAGAGACTTGGTTTGTCTGCCCCAGGGTCTATGAAGCTGTAGCTGATTAACTTCTTAACTTATACATGGGGAAAAACCTCAGACCTTTAATAGTTCTTGACATTTCAATCTCTGAATTTGGAATACTGAATTTGGAATTCAAATATCACAATTTTTCTAAGAGAACCTGCTGGAGAACTATATTGTCTAACCTTCCACTTGTGCCTCATTTTTGGTTTTGAGTGACTGTATCTTTATCTTTGGCCATGTGAAATGAAAGTCTGGGCTGCTGAAATTATCTGAATGGACTCTGAGCTCTTTCCTGAAGAGCTGGGCTACAAAACAAACATTTGGAAAGGGAAATTGAATCACATTGTAGTAAAATAACTGCAATGTTCTCATTAGTTAATGATCAGAGTCATTTGTAATTTAGTCTATAGTATCGTAAGAAATATCTGCCTTTATTCTAATCAGAGGTAGAGAATGACAAATTAAATAGATAAAATGTGTATGTTAAAACAAAGGAGTAAAAAATAACAAAACATTGCTTTCACCTTATTATTAATGCACAACTCAGGAAAGTAAAATTGATTTTTAAAAATCAAGTGTAATAGAACAATATCAGATTCTGGAAATCAGTGGTCATTTGCAACTCACCAAGAATATTGGGCTTTATTTGTTTATTTGAGCTAACCCCAGAGTGTGTGTCAAGTTTCAGATATCCTCATGTAGAACATAGGGGAAGGTATGAAAAATCTTGCATTTTCATAAAAATTACAGTCTTTTAAGGTATTTTAGGTAAAAAATGTGGTTCTGACCAGTGCACAGAAAAGATATGCTGACTAGGATAGGCAGACCAGTCATATCATTTATTCAATTACCAATGAAAGCAACATAATGCACACATGTTAGTAAACTAAATAGCTCCAGGAGACCAAGGAGAAGAAATAAGGAAATAGTGGTGAAGCAGAGGGTACCCATATTGGTTGTTATTTGTTGTATGTTCTATGGAGATAAATAGAGATGGCCAGGACCCAATCTCTACATTTTTAACCAGCACTGCTGATGTTGTGGGTTTTTTTTGAAGAAGCTCTACAATCAGTTTCAGCTGGAGAATTGGCCCCACTATTTCTCTAGTTTCCTGATAGAGATTTTGTTTCCAAACACAGTGACTGGAACTAATGAAAGGGGAGCCTCAGTGACTCCCTTTGTGCATCTAGCCCAAGACCCTTGACCAGGAACAGGCCAAAGGACTCTTTCGGCTTCTTTCCCCAGGGCCAAACCTTCATCTTTGACAGGAGTTTTATTATCTTTTGTGTGGTCCAAAAGATTAATCCAAGGGAAAGAAAGTTCTGCTTGCAGCCTTCAACAAAGTAGACTCCAGTCACCTATTCTAAGCTTCTTTTTCTCTGTTCTCCCTTGAACTCTTGGGACTTGGGGAACAGAAGAAAGAATATTTTTCTTTCTGGAGAATCTGTACAATTGGCTCATATTCCACCTGATCCAAGGGAAGAGGTAAAATAGAGAAAAAGCAATAGAAAGTAAACCAAAAGGAAGAAGTAAGGATCCAGGACAGAGAAAAATGAAGCCAGAGAGAGAGACAAAGGCAGGGAGGGAGGATGAGAGAAAGGAGTCAGGGGGAGAGAGAGAGAGACACACACACACACACACACACACACACACACACACACACACAGACAGAGAGAGACAGACACACACACGTGCGTACACGCGCGCACACACACACACACAGAGAAACAGAAACTGCTTATTTCACTGAAAACTCCACTTCCTAGTATTATGATCCAATTGTACACACACACACACACACACACACACACACACACACACAGAGAGAGAGAGACAGAGAGAGAGAGACAGAAACTGCTTACTGCTTATTTCACTGAAAACTCCACTTCCTAGTATTATGATCCAATTGGATGTCCTCAATTTGTGCTGACAATCTGCTTTTTGTGTGACATATCTGAATCTTGAGCTCGTCTTGCAGAAAGCTACTTAATCCAATGACTTTTCTGAGAGGTTGCTGTCCCCCTTAAAGGACAAGGTAATCACAGGGTGAGATGTCTTGTATATGCCTTTGAGAAAGCACTGCTTCATCGTCATCATTGCTTTTGTATATTATCTAGACCTAGGTAGTGGGCAGTTCATATTTCCAAGTCACTTCATAAATATCTTTTATTTATTTTCTTCAGAGGCCTTCAAAACATAACCGACTATTCTTTTAATTAAACGTAACCCAGGACAAGATACTGCCTTTATCATACAATCAGGCAAACTCCTTGGCTCCTCATATCCCATTATTAAGTTAATCCTTTGTTCTCATGGAGAAATCAACCCCTTCTCTTAAAAATGAATCTCTTCTTATTCCCCCATATAAATTAGTGAACTCAAGGATGTAAGAAAGTAATTCAAAATAATTTGTTTTCAATTTTCCTTTTTCTATTTTTCTCAATATCAGTGAAAGGGGCTTCTCTCAGCAACCTGGTTGGAATCTCATTCTCACCTTTGGCAGTTTCTGCCTGGGGCACCCATGGGTGCATCTGTAGTTCCTTCTGAATCTCTGAAAGAAGATTAATTTTACTCCAACTCTTTCATATACTCCACTTTTCCAAAGTTCCACAGGGGTAACAAGATATAGAGGACTGCCTCAATGCAAAGCCCATACCTGCAACATTTGGGAAACTCAAGTATATTTCCTAAAAACACGTGACCACACACTAATTTACAATATAGGCCTGAATTCCCATAAATCAAGGTTTTTCCCAGGCAAAGGTAATTTTTCCAGGATCCATTGCATGTTACATTCTAATCTGTAGTCTTGACCCTGGCCATACATTGAAATTACATGGGGGGGTTTCTAAAAAATATTGCCTTCCAGGCCTCACCTCAAACCAGCTACATATCTGGGAGTGGGACCCAGATGTTGATACTTTTTTTAAAGGCTGGAAAAGTCACTTATGGAAGCACAATCTTAATCTATTTCTAGCTGTAAATTATAGCAGATTAAATTATCTAGGAAAAGGGGATAGGCTGAAAAAGGAGAGGGAGAAGTAGGGAACTCATGATTTCAACTTTTCTAGGGTCCCCTAAATCCATGACAGTTACCCAGGATCCACAGCCTGCAAACTTAGAAATTAAAGCTTATTTTGGATAAGTTTCCAATGAAGAAGTTTCTTGTGCATTAAGCTTCTTCTAGTCCCAAAGGGAAAACAAGCCTTAAAGAGCCCCATATTGCTAGGGAGTCCAGTGCAGTGAAGGCCAGGTCTGGCTGAGCAGTCAGGTCCCTGGGTTTCTCCCTTATTATATTATTTTTCAGAGAAGGAGAAAAGAAAACAAAAAATAAAATTAAGTGTGGTGGGATTTATTAATAAATGAAATGTGTGAATAAAAGATATTTGTTAGAGGAAGAAAATAGTAAAATCTTTCCTTTCTTAAAAGTTTGCATTTAAAGTTGAAATGGTTTCCATGCTTAATGAAAACTGTCTTATCTTTCTCAGCTACTTCTTTTTGTTTTTGAGACAGGGTCTGGCTCTGTCACCCAGGTTAGAGTGCAATGGAATAATCTTTGTTCACCGCAGCCTCCAACTCCTGGGCTTAAGTGATCCTCCAGTCTCAGCCTCCTGAGTAGCTGGGACTACAGGCACATGCCACCATGCTTGGCTTATTTATTTATTTATTTATTTATTTATTTATTTATTTATTTATTTA